>NW_012107585.1:5834988-5859331 GCF_000951045.1 Mandrillus leucophaeus
AGGATGGTCTCAATCTCCTGACCTTGTGATCCGCCCGCCTCGGCCTCCCAAAGTGCTGGGATTACAGGCATGAGCCACCGTGCCCGGCCTCGCCAAAACAAATTTTTTACAGAGAAAGGCAAAGGTACTAGATTGGCCAAAACAATTCTGAGAAAAAATAGAGGACTCACATACTCACATTACCCAACTTCAAGACTCACTATAAAAGTTACAGTATTCAAAGTAGGGTGGTATCAGCAAAAAGATAAACACACAGAGCAATGGGACAGAATAGACAGCCCAGGCTGGACACGGTGGCTCACACCTGTAATCCCAGCACTTTGGGAAGGCGAGGCAGGAGGATTGCTTGAGTCCACGAGTTTGAGACCAGCCTGGGCAAGATGGCGAGACCTCTATCTCTACAAAAAAATAAAAATTTAGCCAGGCATGGTGGCTCATGCCTGTGGTCCCAGCTACTCAAGAGGCTGAGGCAGGAGGATCCCTTAAGCCCAGGATCCAGCCTGGAAAACAGAGCAAGACCTCATCTCTTAAAGAAAAAAAAAAAGAATAGACAGCAGAGAGCTAGCAATATATGATATATGCACAAAAATAGTCAACTCCTTTTTTTGTTTTTGGAGATGGGGTCTTGCTTTGTTGTCCAGGGTGGAGTACAGTGCGTGATCATGGCTCCCTGCAGCCTCAACCTCCCAGGCTCAAGCGATTCACCTGCCTCAGCCTCCCAAGTAGTTAGGACCACAGTAGCTGGGACCACAGGTGCACGCCACCATGCCTGGCTAATTTTTAAATTGTTTGTAGAGATGAGGTTTCCCTGTGTTGCCCAAGCAGGTCTTGAATTCCTGGGCTCAAGCAATCTACCTGCCTCGGCCTCCCAAACTGCTGAGATTACCATAAGCCACGTCTCCCAGCCTGATTTTTGACAGAGTTGCAAACAAAATTCAATGGAGAAAGGACAATCTTTTTAGGACCTGAATTGGGAACCAATTCAAAAGTTTTGAACAGAGAAGAGTCATATCATTCCTTGTTTTTTTGTTTTGTTTTGAGACAGTCTCGCTCTGTTACACAGGCTGGAATGCAGTGGCACGATATCGGCTGACTGGAACTTCCACCTCCTGGGTTCAAGCGATTCTCGTGCCTCAGCCTCCCAGGTAGCTGGGATTATAGGCGCCTGCACCACACTTGGCTAATGTTTTTTATATTTTCAGTAGAGATGAGGTTTCACTATGTTAGCCAGGCTGATCTCGAACTCCTGGCCTCTGGTGATCCACCCACCTCGGCCTCCCAAAGTCCTGGGATTACAGGTGTGAGCCACCGCACCTGGCCTTGACTGGACTTTTAAAAGGATCACTGTGGCCACTTGGAGAAGAATAGTCTGTGGCACAGCAAAGGTGGGCACAGAAAGACCCACTGGATGCTACTGTAATTGTCTATATGGAAAATGACAATAGCTTGGACTAAAATCAGAAGAGTGTGGACTAAAATTAGAAGAGTGGCCAGGTGCAGTGGTTCACGCCTGTAATCCCAACACTTTGGGAGTCCAAGGCAGGTGGATCACTTGAGGTCAGGAGTTCGAGAACAGCCTGGCCAACATGGCAAAACCCTGTCTCTACTAAAAATACAAAAATTAGCTGGGTATGGTGGTGCACGCCTGTAACCCCAGCTACAAGGGAGGCTGAGGCAGGAGAATTGCTTGAACTTGGGAGGTGGAGGCTGCAGTGAGCTGAGATTGTGCCACTGTACTCCAGCCTGGACAACAGAGCAAAGCTCTGTTTCAAAAAACAAAGGTCAGAAGAGTGAAGGTGGTGAGATATATTTTCAAGATTGAGCTTAAAGAATTTGTTGATGGATTAGATATGAGGTGTGAGAAATATACACAAGTCAAGGAAAACATCAAGGAAAACTCTCTCCTGAGAAGAATGCAGTGAAGCAGGCAGGTTTGGGAGTAAAGCAGGTCTGTTGTGGATGTGTTAGGTTTGAGACAGATGCCTGTTAGACATCCTAGAGCTATTTCAAATAGGACTTGGAGATATAGGATGGGCATTCAGGGGCAAAGTTTGGGGTGAAAATACAAATTTGAGAGTAGTGAGCCACGAAATTTAAAGCCATGAAAATGGAGACTCCCAAGGGAGAGAGTTTAAATAGAGAAGTAGCCCAATAGAGAAGACCTGGGTCACTCCTTCCTTCAGACATCAGGAAGAAAAGGGGAAACAAACAAAGGAGCCTGAGGTGGTGCAGCCAGTGAGATGGGAGGACAGCTGAGAGAGTGTGGGGTCCTGGAAGCCAGGGGAGGACCCAGAAGAAGAGAGCAACTGTGACAAGTATGGCCATGAAGGGCACTGAGAATTGGCCACTGTGTTTAGCAGCATGGTGGTCACCGGTGACCACCACATTTGAGCTGTCTCGGTGCAGTGGATTAAAGAGAGAATGGGAGGTGAGGAATTGGGGACAGGGAGTACAGACAACTCTTGGAGGAGAGCCGAGATGGGGTGGTAGCTACAGGAGAATGTGTAGGCAAGGGAAGCATTTTTAAAAGAATATGACAGCATGTTTGCATGCTGGTGGGAATAATCCAGAAGACAGGGGAAACCGATGATGCAGGAGAGGGAGAAGAAACAATCACAGGAACGAGAGGAGATGGACCCAGCGCCAGGGAGATGGCCTTAGATAGGAGCATGAACAGTTCACGCAGGGTAACGGCAAGGGAGGCAGAATGTGTGTATACAGATGTGGGTGGGCGAGTGGGGACAGGTGGTGGAAACGTATGGAAGTTTATGAAAGGAATAAAGTAGATTTATATATCGTGACAGGGAACTCAGAATCATCCCATTTTGGTAAAAAGGAAAAAAGCCTGTTATATGCAGGGAAAAAATCAAATTTTAACATTATCTTAGAGTTGTAAGATTACAAATCTTACAAAGGAACTTTCTGTTTCAGATTCTAAATTTCACAGTGTTTCACTTTTATATAATGAGTATCTATTACTTCTGAAAGTAGAATTAAAAAGATTATTTTTATCTTTGAAAGATATTCATCAGAACACAGCACTGTAACAATACTGAAAAACTGGAAGCAACTTAAGTGTCCATTGATAAGTGATTGTTTCAAAAAGTTATGCATGGACTATTTTTTTTTTTTTTTTTGAGACGGAGTCTCACGGTGACACCCAGGCTGGAGTGCAATAGCGCAATCTCGGCTCACTGCAACCTCTGCTTCGCTTCCTGGGTTCAAGCAATTCTCCTGCCTCAGCCTCCCAAGTAGCTGGGACTACAGGCACACACCACTACGCCTGGCTAATTTTTTATATTTTTAGTAGAGATAGGATTTCACCATATTGGCCAGACTGGTCTCGAACTTCTGACTGCAAGTGATCCAACCACCTCAGCCTCCCAAAGTTCTGGGAGTACAGGCATGAGCTACCACCCCCGGCCACATGGACTATTAAGAAGTTATTAAAATTGGGCTGGGTGCAGTAGCTCACGCTTGTAATCCCAGCACTTTGGGAGGCCAAGGCAGGACAACAGCTTGAGCCCAGGAGTTTGAGGCTGCAGTGAGCTAGGATAGCTAGGATTGTACCACTGTACTCCAGCCTGGGTGACAGAGTGGGACCCCATCTTTAAAAATACATAAGTAAATAGTAATGTTGTAGAAGGTTTTTTTTTTGTTTTTTTTGTTGTTGTTGTTGTTGTTTTTGAGACGGAGTCTTGCTCCATTGCCCAGACTGGAGTGCAGTGGCACAATCTTGGCTCACTGCAACCTCCACCTCCTGGGTTCAAGCAATTCTCTGCCTCACCCTCCCAAGTAGCTGAGATTACAGGCGCCCACCACCACGCCTGGCCAATTTTTGTATTTTTAGTAGAGATAGGGTTTTAACATCTTGGCCAGGCTGGTCTTGAACTCCTGACCTCGTGATCCACTTGCCTCAGCCTCCCAAAGTGCTGGGATTACAAAAAGCAGGTAACAAAAATGATACATTGGCCAGGTTCAGTGGCTCATGCCTACAATACCAGCACTTTCGGAGGCCAAGGTGGGAGGATTGCTTGAACCCAGGAGTTCAAGATCAGCCTGGGCAACATAGTGATATTTCATCTCTATTAAAAATCAAAAAAATTAGCCAGGTGTGGTGGTGTGCACCTGTGATCCCAGCTACTTAGGAGGGAGGGGCAGTCAATGCCTTGAGTCTGGGAGTTTGAGGCTATAGTTTCAAACTCAGCCTATTTGACAGAGCAAGACCCTGTCTCAAAAAAAAAAAAAATATATATATATATATATACACACACACACACACACACACACATATAGTGTGATAGGTAGTATATGATATGAATATGTATTTATGTGTAGACAAGATGTATTTAAGACAAAATATTGACAATGGTTATCTCTGTACAGTTAACATGTATAATTTATTCCTTGTGTTCTTCTGTATCTTCTACCATGTGCATTTATTATTTTTGTAACTTTTAATAAAAAATGGGTGTCAGGAAAGAAAATTGATTAAAACTCCTGTAAACATTTCCCATGTGTACTGGCCATGACACTGAGTTTGAGGACAGCTGCAGCTGGCTGCACTAATTACATTATTTTACTTTATAGCTTTGCAGTAAAGGATCCATACATTCAGGTAGGTTGATTTATATGAGCTGAAATGGAAAATGGTCACAGAGAAAAGAGTCGCAGAGGCTCTGGCCAAAACCACTTGGCACCCTGCTAATGAAAGAATACTTTTGGAGCTTCTTGGGGGAAGTGGCTCCTAGAAGAAACAGATTTTTATGTACAGCTTTAAGCTCTAACTTTGTGATCCTCAGATGATAAGTTTGGGGGTACCAAGCGTTCTGCTCTTACTGAGAGAAAAACAACTTCTTTGCATTCCCCTTTCTGTCCCCTGAGAGACCCAGGGCTTTGCAAACAGATGTTTCTGTTTTTGTTTTTGAGACAGGGTCTCGCTCTGTTGCCCAGGCTGGAGTGCAATGGTGCAATCATATCTCATTGCAGCCTTGAACTCTTGCTCAAGCAATCCTCCCACCTTAGCCTCCTGAGTAGCTGGAACTACAGGCAAACCCCACTATACTAGCTAATTTTTTATTTTATTTTTTGATAGAGATGGGGTCTTGCTATATTGCCCAGGCTGGTCTCCATCTCCTGGGTAAGCCATCCTCCTGCCTTAGCCTCCCAAAGCGCTGGGATTATAGGCATGAGCCATTGCACCTGGCGTGCAAACAGATGTTTAAAATGGAGAAACCAAGAGCTTGAAACAAAGACGCAACAATCAATAACTTCCTCACTGGTGTCTTGGCTGCCCCACTAACCTGCCCTCCTCAGTGGCCGTCTGATCATATGAGTCCCTACCCACTACCTTTCAGTGTTGTGGGATTCAGGAGGACGAGAGAGAAACCTCAGGTTAAAACAGGAGAATCCTTTTTTTTTTTTTGAGACGGAGTCTTGCTCTGTCGCCCAGGCTGGAGTGCAGTGGCGTGATCTCGGCTCACTGCAAGCTCCGCCTCCTGGGTTCACGCCATTCTCCTGCCTCAGCCTCCTGAGTAGCAGGGACTACAGGCGCCCGCCACCAAGCCTGGCTAAATTTTTTTGTATTTTTAGTAGAGACAGGGTTTCACCATGTTAGCCAGGATGGTCTTGATCTCCTGACCTCGTGATCTGCCCGCCTCAGACTCCCAAAGTGCTGGGATTACAGGTACCCGCCACCACGCCCGACTAATTTTGTTTTTGTATTTTTGGTAGAGATGGGGTTTCACCATGTTAGCCAGGATGGTCTCAATCTAAAACAGAATCATTTATTGAGTGCACTCAGGCCCAGCTGACTCAACGTCCAAAAGATTGGGCCTGGAAGAAAGACAGCACTTGACTTTTATATAAACTTCACAAAAGGGGGTGGGCTAGCTTGAAGCAAGCTTACAGTGGCATGAAAGCAGGGATACAGAGGCAGGACAAACTCAGGATTGCACATGACCGTTGCCAAGCAACCCAGATGTCCGTTATCTAGGTTTGCCTAGGCACAGGCTTATCCCATAACCTTCACTATGGCGCCCAGGTGGCCGTAACTCAGGCCAGCTCAGAGGTTCATGACCTTCACTCTACTGCTTAGATAAAACAATACTTGAAATCACTAGTCACAGAGAACAGGAATCTATAAACTCATTCCATAAAACAAAGGAAAATTTGCTTTTCTTCTCCCTATGTTGAGGGAGTGCTGGGAAAGTCTCCAGAGCACATTAGATAATATTATCAAGAATTTTCCTGGGTCTGGGTTGTGCCTATTGCTGCCTCTGGTACAAGTCAGCCTAATACAGGAAAACTTATTTCTCTTTCTTTTTAATTTTATTATTTTTTTAATTTCCCACCTCAACAGAGCCACTGGTGACCGCAGAATACAGTCCACGTGTCTTAACCAGGCTTATAAGACTCCAAAGGTCTGGCTGCTCCCCACCCCTACTCCCTGCCTTGTCTCTCCCACACTCCCCCAACAGCTTCTCTGGAGCCAAGTCAGCCTCCTTCCAGCTTTAGGCCTTTGAACATGCTGTTCTTTCCACCTAAAAAGCTCCCTGCACTTCCCCCAGCCTAGTTCCCTGCTTGGATAGATTGTTTCTCTAATGTGACTCCTGGAAAAGCCTTCCTTGCCTCCCAGGCTAGAGCAGAGCCCCCATTAACAGCTCTCACACCAGCCTATCTTTCTCCTCCACTGCATTTGTCACATCCTGTGATCCTATGTGCATCCTGTTCAATGTCTGTCTCCACATATAAAATGTAAACTCCAAGAGGATAGGAACTGTGTCTGACTTGCTTCCTTTCATGTCCCTTGTGCCTAGATGGGGGCCTTGTATCAAGCAGGTGCTCAACAAATGTCTGTTGAAAAAATGAGTCAGGGTGCGGTGGCTAATGCCTGTAATCCCAGCACTTTGGGAGGCCAAGGTGGGTGTATCATCTGAGGTCGGGAGTTCAAGACCAGCCTGACCAACATGGAGAAACCCCATCTCTACTAAAAATACAAAAAATTAGCCTGGTATGGTGGTGCATGCCTGTAATCCCACCTACTCAGGAGGCTGAGGCAGGAGAATCGCTTGAATCCAGGAGGCGGAGGTTGCAGTGAGCCAAGATCACGCCATTGCACTCCAGCCTAGGCAACAAGAATGAAACTCTGTCTCCAAAAAAAAAAAAAAAAAAGACTAAGTGACTAAGAGGCAGGGTAGGAACTCAAGGCTCATCCTCCACATGGCCAAAGCACTTACGCAGGAAAATTAAGTAAGCAATAGAGCTTCTCTGGGGCAGGTGCCAAGGGAAGTCCATCTCTGTACCTAGCACCTAGCTCTGGGCCTGGCCCATAGTAAAAGCTCAGAGAATATTGCTAGCTGAATAAGCATTACTTCCATCTACACGTACTCCGCTCTCAGTGGTGATCTCATCCAGTCCCGTGGCTTTAAATGTCACCTATAAGCTGATGACTCTCCAAATTATAGCTCAAGGCTGGCCCTCTTCCCAGAACTCATATATCCAACTGCATATTTGACATCTCCACTTGGAATATCTAGTAGGCATCTCAGACTTAACATGGCCAAAACAGAACTTTTTGTTTCCTCTGCCAGACTTCCCCATCTCAATCCATTCTTCTCATTGTTCAGTTCACAAGTCTGGAGTCATCCTTGACTGCCTCTGGTTCCCTCCTATTCTGCATCCAATTCCTCAGCAAATCTGTCAGCTCTACCTTCAGAATACATCTGGAATCTGGCCATCTCTGCCCCATCTCTGCCACCACCTCCTTGTCCAAGCCACCATTCCTTCTTACCTGGACTGCTGCAATAGCCTCTAACTGCTCCCACCTCTCTCACTGCTCCCATCAGCTTCCCCACACTCCGCCCTCATGCAGGAGCCAGGTCATCAAGTCTTGGCTCAAATGGTACCTTCTCAGAGAAGTCTTCCTAGAAAACTCTTTAAAACAAGACCCCTCACCCAATGACGCTTGGTTCTCTTATTCTACTTATTTTATTTCATTGTTTTTGAGGTGGAGTCTTACTCTGTCACCTGGGCTGGAGTGCAGTGGCACAATCTCAGCTCACTGAAACCTCCGCCTCCCGGGTTCAAGCAATTCTCCTGCCTCAGCCTCCTGCGTAGCTGGACTACAGGTGCATGCTGCCACACTCAGCTAATTTTTTATATTTTAGTAGAGATGGGATTTCACCGTGTTGCCCAGGCTGGTCTTGAACTCCTGAGCTCAGCCAGTCTGCCCACCTTGGCCTCCCAAAGAGCTAGGATTACAGGCGTGAGCCACCGTGCCTGGCCTATTCTACTTTATTTTTATCCACTGCCCTTATCAGGGATAAATATTTTTGCTTGATTTTATCTTTATTCTCCTGCTATAAGTTCCATGAAGAAGGAACTTTGCTTGTTTTGTTCTCTTGTGCATTTCCAGCACCTGAAACAGGGCCTGACCCAGGCCCTGACAGTTCTTGCTCAGAAATCTCCCCAGAGTCATAAATGAAGGGCCAAATGAACTCTGAAAGAGTTCTGGAGAGTCAGATTTTCTCCCAGTCAGTGAATCAGAATCTAGATGCCAGAAATCAGATACCAACTATCTATTTTCTTGTTTAGAGCCCTAGAATAATTAAAAGTTAACTCAAGACCACTTTGCATATAATTAAAGAGTGACACTGAGGTAGCCTACTGAGTCACAGAGGCCTTGTTAGCTCCTAGAGCAGACTACAGATCCTGCCTCTTAGTCTACACGGGAGCTAGCCAGCTCGATCTGTAATTGTTGCTCTTTCCGTTCCTTCATCTGTAAGTAGGCCTGCCTGCCTTGTGGCCTTTACATGGAGCTGTGAGCTTGGGATCTGTGACATTCAAACTCAGTCCAGATTGTTTAGGGTGGTGGTTTTCAACTGCTGGGGAATGATTTCACCCTCCAGGAGACATTCGGCACCATCTGCAGACATTTTTGGTTGTTGAAACTGGGGGTGTGGTGTGATTGGCATCTAGTGGGTAGAGGCCAGGGGTGCTGTTAAACATCCTCAAATGCATAGGACAGCTCCCCACAACAAAAAAACTTTCTAGCCCAAAAGGTGAATAGTGCTAAGGTTGAGAAGTCCTGGTCTACAGGAACACTAATGATAAACGGTAACTAGCATCACTGATGTTTGCCATGCCCAGTAGTGCACTACATTCTCTATGCGTACCACCTCAATCCTCACATTGTCCCTGAGAAACAAGGACTCTTATAATCCCCATTTTACAGATGAGGAACCTGAGTCTCAGAGAGGTGGACTCACTTGCCTAACGTCACATGGCTTAGTAGGGACAGATGAACACCCAAGGCTGCCTGACCTCAGAGTCTGTTCCTTTAACGTCTGTTATGGGTTGCTCCGCCCTCTGACTGGGAGCTGAGGGGGCCTGTTAGTCCTCTCTGAATGTGTCTTCATCTGCTGCCCCTGTGGACAGTAGAGTGTCGGTCTACTCAGGCGATGCTTGGCTATTAGCCAGAAGGGAGGTTTTCCTTCCCTGAGTTGTCTCAGCCTTTCTGGCCTCACTCTCCCTGCACTGCAGTACAGTCCTTGGCTCCAAAGCTCAGCTCCCCTGCCAGCCCCCGGCTGGTGCCAGCCCTTCTTCATGGGGTGGAAGCTTCCGGATTCAGACCTAGGCCTTGCATTCTCTCCCACATGGTGCCTCCTTTCTCGACGGGGTCTTCAATCCACTCTGGGGCCTGCAAGGTCACTTCACACTTCCTTTCAGGTAAGGGAGGGTTAGCGCTGCTAGGGTGGTCACAGGACTCATGGTCCAGGAAAGTACTCAGGTCCCAGAAAGCTAGACAAGTGATTGCTGGACTGGGCTGGGAACAGAGTGATCCTGGGGCAGTAGTGAGGCACAGGCCATGGTCCTACTTGTGGATGAGGTGAGGAGAGCTGCAGACCCCCAAAGAATCCCTCAGCCTGCCTGTGAGTTACAACTCTGAAGGGCTTTCTGAGGGCCCTGGGAAAGTGTGATGACCGGAGTTGAAAGGCGATTCTGTCCAAGGAAGATCACGACAGCCAAGGACCAATGTAGGGTCAAGTTTGAGGTGTTTGTTGCTGAGGAATCAAGGCTGAAGTAGTCTGAACTATCCATGCTTTCTTCCTTCCTTCCATCCATCCATCCATCCATCCATCCATCCATCCATCCATCCACATATATTTAGGGAGCTCTCACCAGGGGCCAAGGATGCTTAGTGTATCCAGGGACATCACTCTGTTCTGAGGCATCAGCTCTCTTTGTTTAGGTATAGCTCAGAGGTTCCACCTACCATGTGGGACTGTGGAGTCAGATCAGGATTCAAATCCCAGCTCTGTCACTTTCTATCACTGTGACTTTAGGTAAGAGACTTCATCTCTTTGAACCTCATTTTCTTCATCTGTGTAATAAAGAGACAAACAGTTCTTACCTTGTAGAATTATTATGAGAAGCCAATGAGATAATGTGTCTAAAATGTCTGGCACATGGTAAGGTCTCAATACATAGTGGCAGTAGCTACCATTTATTATACCATGGCTAGGTCTCCAGATGCATTATTTAATATAATCCCTGCCACCAACCTATAACGAAGATGTGATCTCCATTTAAAAATCAGGAACCTACGAGGTGGGTGGATCACCTGAAGTCTGGAGTTCGAGACCAGCCTGGCCAACATGGTGAAACCCTGTCTCTACTAAAAATACAAAAATTAGCCAGGAGTAGTGACTAACGCATGTAATCCCAGCAACTCAGGAGGCTGAGGCAAGAGAATCACT
Source organism: Mandrillus leucophaeus (assembly GCF_000951045.1). Taxonomy (NCBI): domain Eukaryota; kingdom Metazoa; phylum Chordata; class Mammalia; order Primates; family Cercopithecidae; genus Mandrillus; species Mandrillus leucophaeus. The sequence goes on from NW_012107585.1 coordinate 5,845,749, forward strand.
TGAACCCGGGAGGGGGAGGTTGCAGTGAGCTGAGATCGCACTACTGCACTTCAGCCTGGGTGACAGAGCAAAAGTCCGTCTCAAAAATAAATAAATAAATAAAAATAAAAAGTAACAATCAGGGCCGGGCGCGGTGGCTCACGCCTGTAATCCCAGCACTTTGGGAGGCTAAGGTGGGCAGATCACCAGGTCAGGAGATTGAGACCATCCTGGCTAACAGGGTGAAACCCCATCTCTACTGAAAATACAAAAAATTAGCCGGGCGTGGTGGCAGGCACCTGTAGTCCCAGCTACTCGGGAGGCTGAGGCAGGAGAATGCTGCGAACCTGGGAGGCGGAACTTGCAGTGAGCAGAGATCGTGCCACTATACTCCAGCCTGGGCGACACAGCAAGACTCTGTCTCAAAAAATAAAAAAATAAAAAAATAACAATCAGGAACCTGTATCTTGGAGAGGTTAACTAACTTGAAGGAGCTCATAGCTTAGGTTGATTCCAAGGCCTGTGCTCTCAGAAACGTTAACAACTCCTAGTTATAATTTACTGTGGCAAGAATGAAAAATGCAGGTTTTCAGGTGTAGAAGGATTTTTAAGCAAGTTTATCAGGCAGGAGTAGATATAGTAAGTTGCCAAAATGTGTGATGCTATAGAACCCCATATGAGCCACTTCAGGGGGACCTGGTGAAGGAATCTCACATTTATTCTAGGAGTTTCGGTTATTGTACAACAGTTTTTCTTTTTCTTTTTAATCCTCCTTAGGTTCTGAATCCCTTTGTGAGTCTGATGGAAGCTAAGGATCTTCTGTTTGGAAAAATGCCTGTAAGCACTACATACATTTTTGTGCACAATTCCAGAGGGCTTGGGAAACCTTTGCAATCTGGCCGTGGACCCCATTTAAGAACCCTCCTCGAGGGTAGCATTTTTCAAGTGTAGGACACATATCACTTACAGTGTCCAAGATCAGTTTAACAATGCAAAAATAAATGTTTTATATTATAATATTTATATTTTATAGTTACCTTCTATTTATGGCCAGTGAGACTGGCTTTCCACTTACGGTAATAATATAAATCTGTCTTTTAAAAGCATACTTATTAGGCCGGGTGCGGTAGCTCACGCCTGTAATCCCAAAACTTAGGGAGGCCAAGGCAGGCAGATCACTCGAGCTCAGGAGTTGGAGACCAGCCTGGCCAACATGGCAAGACCCTGTCTCTACAAAAATAGAAAAATTAGCCTGGCATGGTGGTGTGCACCTGTATCCCATCTACTCAGGAGGCCAAGGGAGAAGAATCGCTTGAACCCAGATCACACCACTGCACTCCAGTCTGGGCAACAGAGCGAGACTCCATCTCAAAAAAATAAAATAAAACAAAAAGTATACTTATTTAAAAAATAAAGGGAGTTCAAAGAAAATTATTAAATAATATATAAAGTATTACTTTTTATTATTTATTTATTTATTTTTGAGACAGAGTCTTGCTCTGTCTCCCAGGTTGGAGTGCAGTGGCACGATCTTGGCTCACTGTAAGCTCAGCCTCCAGGTTCACGCCATTCTCCTGCCTCAGCCTCCCAACTAGCTGGGACTATAGGCACTCACCACCATGCCCGGCTAATTTATTTTTTTTCTGTATTTTTAGTAGAGACGGGATTTCACCATGTTAGCCAGGATGGTCTTGATCTCCTGACCTTGTGATCTGCCCTCCTCGGCCTCCCAAAGTGCTGGGATTACAAGCGTGAGTCACCACGCCCGGCCATATAAGGTATTATTCATGAACAATTACATTATTATATTATAATTATAGTATTATTATAGCAAAAATTAAATAAATAATAATAGAGGTAGTGTAGACACGGAAAAAAATCATGAGGATGATTTAGGAAATTTCCCTGGGGTTTCTACTTAGTGGAGTCACCATGGCTTTACTTTAGTGTCATCTGCATTTCCAGGGTCCTCACTTGTCAACCTATTTCTTCCTCAAGAGAGGTACTATATAGGAATATTATAACTTCTCAAACCCTGAATCTCACCATTAGAAACATGGAACTGGAAAAAGCTGTTGATTTAATTGATATGCATATGTTGAACCTGAAGAGGTTCTAATTATTCCCATTTTTTTCCTTTTTTTTTTTTTTTTGGAGACGGACTTTCGCTCCTGTTGCCCAGGCTGAGTGCAATGGCACAATCTCGGCTCACTACAGACTCTGCCTCCCAGGTTCAAGTGATTCTCCTGCCTCAGCCTCCTGAGTATCTGGGATTACAGGCATGCGCCACCACACCCGGCTAATTTTGTATTTTTAGTAGAGATGGGGTTTCTCCATGTTGGCCAGGCTGGTCTCAAAATCCTTACCTCAGGTGATCCACCCGCCTCGGCCTCCCACGGTGCTGGGATTATAGGCATGAGCCACTGCACTCGGCCTATTCCCATCTTTTTCTTTCTGGAGTTGTGTGTCTCTGCTCAGATTGTTTTATTTTTATTTTTTGAGCTGGGGTTTGGCCATATTGCCCAGGTTGGTCTCCAACTCCTGAGCTCAAGCGATCCCCTCCACTCGGCTTCTCAAAGTGCTGGGATTACAGGTGCGAGCTACCATGCCCAGCCACAAATTGTTTTAAGTAGAGAGTAGGTGGTCAAGAGAAAAATGTAGAAATGTAAATAGGAGGCTTCCAGATACATGATTAACCTGATAACTTATTTATGGAGGTTCAAAAATACATTATAGGCATTTCAGAGCTGGTTGTTCAAAACCTTGCTGTGGTCTTTGGGATAGTTCTATAAACTGACAATTATTGATAAGATTCATTGATCATTTACTATGTGCCTCACATTGTGCTGAGAGAACTTCAAATGTTTTATACTGCTAACAAGCATATGAACTGGTTTCCTTTTACACTTAGTCCTCCTTTACTTAAAGAAAACATTCAAATAGCTAGTAAATGACAATGCTGGGATTTAAATCCAGATCTGACTTGTCCCTCAACTCCCCCAAGATCTTGCTTTTTTAACCACTTCGTGTCTCCTCCCTAAGCTAGAGGGGACGTCATCCCTCTAAGGGCCACTTTTTCGTCCATTAGGATACCTCCTCCTCAGAGATAAATCCCAACCAAGAATCTCTCCCACACAGGAAAGACTGCCTCACCTGAGCAAGAAGCCTCACCCTGGACAAAAACCCCGGGGCTCAACACTCCCAAATCCACCCGGATCCCCATCCCCACCCCCTTAAAGATGTCCGCATTGCTTGGCAGAGACCCCACTCTTGGGGATAATCCCTTACTTGTAAGGAAACACCCTCTCTCCTTGAAGCCCTCCCTCAATCCTGAGGATGCCCTCTCCTAAATATTTCAGAGCAGAACCACTACAAATGGGGCCCAGTGCAAAATGAAAACGTAAGGGCCCCTCCTGTGAGGCTGCACCGCTGGTTTGCCCACGAAGCCGGCCCTGCTTCAGAGATACCTTCAGTAAAAGGAGAGGCCACTTCTGTCATAATCCTGCTAACCTGGGGTCGGAGATCCTGCGACCTGTCGTGGTGGGGGGGTGGGGGCAGGGATGGCCACCAACTTCTAGAGACTGTTGTTCGAGAACACACCCTGGAACAACCTCCGTGAATTTGGAATCACTTCCCTTGGCCCAGGCAGAAGCTGCCTTCCTACCTCTCCAGACAGCTGGGTGGTCCTCGCAACCGGGCCGGGGCTCCACCTTCTGGGTGTGTGTGTGGGCCTCGCCGCGTGGGGCCCATTGCCGGGGCAACCGACGCCGTGAGCGGTGCATTGTGGTCTGCAACAAAATGCAGGAGAAAGATCCTGAGGGAACCATGGAGTCCCTGGACCAATGGAAGAATGCCGTGGGCTGCGTCAAGCCAATAGGGTCGCGCGGCGAGGGGCGGGGCCGGCGGGAGCAGGGCGGGGCCTGAGCACTAGGCGGCGGCGGCTGGCGTGGGGCTGCTTAGATGCGCCACGGCTTCGGTAGCGACGGCAGCTCTACGAGGGCCTGAGCTGTGCAAGCACCTCCCCCAGGAGACCGTTGCAGTCGGCCAGCCCCCTTCTCCACGGTGAGAAACTCGGGGGGCCAGGGGGTGTCCTCGCTGCCTTATTTCGCCCCACTCTGGACTTAGCCCGCCGCGTAGCCCTCGCTTCCTGAGAAGTGGGGTGGGGGGCGTCGTCCCGTTGTAGCGCCGGCCGGGGTGGGGGCAGTTAGTGCCTGGGGGGCGCGGCCCAACTCAAACCCTTACCCCAGGCCTTGCCCACTAGGTAACCATGTGCGACCGAAAGGCCGTGATCAAAAATGCGGACATGTCGGAAGAGATGCAACAGGACTCAGTGGAGTGCGCTACTCAGGCGCTGGAGAAATACAACATAGAGAAGGACATTGCGGCTCATATCAAGAAGGTGAGGATGGGCGCGGGGGCCGAGGCGCAGCCGGGAGCAGGGAGTTCCTTCCCCTCGATCCTGCTTTCCCAGGGCGCCTGACAGGTCCCGGGAACACCCCTGGCGGCTCGGGGTGTAGAAGCTTCCAGAAAGGACGCAGATGCATTTTGCACTCCCCTGGAGAAGACCAGACCCCCGGCGTCCGAAGTTTTTTTTTTTGTTTGTTTTTTTTTTTAATTATCCAGCTCCGCGGGGGGAAAGCGCCACCTAGCAACGGTATCTAAGACCTGGGAGCAGCGGTTCCCCCTTCTGTGTGGTTCCTGCGCCGAGGATCCATCTGGGTGTTCCGGAGGGGGGAGCTGCGTGGGTGTTTCCAGCCGGGCCGGGAGGAGATCTTGCCAGCCTTCCAGTGGGGAGTTGAGGGAAAGTGGGTGGTGGCGGGGCTGGGGGCTGGGGTGGGGGCTTGGCAAATGGCAGTCTAGAAAGCCGGCAGGATTGCCAACTTCTCGAGCAGTGTTTGCTGGAAGGGAAGAAAGCTGGCAGCCTAAGCCGTGGGAGAGTTCCAGTCGAGAATGGGAAGATGAAAGACTTCAGATGGAACAGAAATAAATGCCTTTTTTGACAAACGCAGCAGTGCGTGCGTCTAGCTTGCAGGAGCGTTACTCCTCTTCATAGCTTTAAAAGAAGTTTTCGCACTGCGTGCTGTTAGAGTAGCTAAATCTTGTGTGACTCTCTACAAACACTTGTAAGAATTTTGTAGAGAAAGATTACGGTTGGCACCCAGTGCCCCCCACAGGCATTCTACTCCCCAGTACCTCTTGGGGTGGGATAAATGGCGACGAGTTGTTCCTACAACTTGCTAACCTAGTGGACAGGGTAGTAGATTAGTATCATCCGGACAGATGTGGAGAAGACGGCTGTTTGGATATTAAGGATAAAACTTGGCCAGTTGACAGATTCTGTTTACAGCATTTTTTACGGCAACAGTGGAGTGCTTCAGTATTGTGTCCCTGTAAATTTAATTTTGATCCGCAATCATTTGCTATACAATGTTGTTTGAAGTTTTATCCTTTTGGAAAAGTCTTGTGTTGCAGAGATGCAGTTAAGATCTTTGTGATGAGGAATGGGATGGGCTAATTTTTTACCATTTTCTTGGAATTGGGGGCATGGCAAATACAGTAGGGTGGTTCTCTACACAGAACATGATAAACCACACCTGTTAATGTCACCTTCTGTCAATGAATAAGAATATTATAGAAGGTATGAAGGTGTAATTACCATAATAACAAAGCACCCTGTCTTTAAGGCTGACCTTTTGTCCTTTGACCTCCTCAGCCTCCATTCCCATCTTAGCTCAGACTGCAAGTATGTTTGTATTAATGCACTATGTAGGCGTCTTGGAGCTGGGGAACATTCTTTCATTCTAAGAATTTGCAGATGCTGACGTTCCTCCTTTCTGCCCCTACAGGCTCTGGCTTATCCAGGAGGCAAACACTGACCTCTGGTAATTAAAATTCTAGTTCTTTTCTTTTGTCTTTCCCAGGAATTTGACAAGAAGTACAATCCCACCTGGCATTGCATCGTGGGAAGGAACTTCGGCAGTTACGTGACACATGAAACCAAACACTTCATCTACTTCTACCTGGGCCAAGTGGCCATTCTTCTGTTCAAATCTGGTTAAAAGCATGGACTGTGCCACACACCCAGTGATCCATCCAAAAACAAGGACTGCAGCCTAAATTCCAAATACCAGAGACTGAAATTTTCAGCCTTGCTAAGGGAACACCTCGATGTTTGAACCTTTGTTGTGTTTTGTACAGGGCATTCTCTGTACTAGTTTGTTGTGGTTATAAAACAATTAGCAGAATAGCCTACATTTGTATTTATTTTCTATTCCATACTTCTGCCCATATTGTTTTCTCTCAGTCCATTCCTTTAAAAAATAAATCTGTTGCAGATGTGTATGTGTGTGAATTACAATTTGTTCAAATAACAGCATTGAAGATTGTCACTTGATCAGATGTCCAGGTTGGTGGGGATGAGTCCATCCTTACAGAAGTAAGTTTCTGTGGGGCATTTCAGTACTCTTTAGTCACATTCTCACCCATCCTGCAGCTGTTATGCATTACAAAGAAACATTTAAATTAAATCTTAGTCCTAATTTGAAAATCAGTATTTAAGGATATTTGTTAAGACATTGCTATAGAATGTTCTGGGCCTTTGGCCTCAGGTTGTGGTGATGGATGTGTGGTAGTACTTGAAGCTTTCTATGGCTATAAAATGGAAATAAGCTCAAAACAAAGTTGGGATAATGAAATGGATTCCAGGACCCTTGTCTAGCCCCTTCCCCTGCCTAGAAAGAAGGTAGTCTTAGGGGAAAGTAAATGTTTCTGAGCAGCAGTCTTAATGCTCTTCTAATAAAGGCTTTGCAGGAATTTACATTATCAGCCTGCTGTGCTGTGCTTTGCTGTGGCCAGGAACAAGTGTGAATTGATGCCTTTTCCTGAAAAGACCCAATTAAAGCTGGGGACAAGTAGCCATCAAAGGTTTCCTGCTATCAATCTTAAGAGGACTGCAGTCTTAGAAAAGCAAATATGGCAGCCTTGTAGGTGGAAAGGAAATAAGACAGGCTGAAACAACCCACACCCATCTTGGGAAACTGCAAGAAGGGTCCTGACTTCTAGTTTCCCTGTGTTTTCCCATGGATCGCTACGATGCCATTGGGATTTCTAAGCAGCCAGACGACTGCTACACAGAAGAGGGCGATAGATTGGAATTGATGGGTGATAACTCCCATTTTAAGAGTAGAATTAGGTCAGTAACATATTTGGAAGTTTACTTTTCTTCAGAATGTGTGGTTTTAAGAATCCTAGCAAAGTTGTGCTACTTTGGGACTGAAAGGGTTTCAGGGTAGAGGTGCAAAATTTTGACTTTTTTTTTTTTTTTTGAGGGAGTTTCGCTCTTGTTGCCCAGGCTGGAGTGCAATGGCGCGATCTCGGCTCACTGCAACCTCTGCCTCCCAGGTTCAAGCGATTCTCCTGCCTCAGCCTCTCAAGGAGCTGGGATTACAGGCATGTGCCACCATGCCCGGCTAATTTTGTATTCTTAGTAGAGATGGGGTTTCACTATATTAGTCAAGCTAGTCTCGAACTCCTGACCTCAGATAATCTGCCCACCTCCGCCTCATGAAGTGCTGTGATTACAGGCGTGAGCCACCAAGCCCGGCAATTTTGACTATTGTGCCAATTTTTTCCCTGCTGTCTGCAAAAAAGGATGAGGTAGTGTGGAATAAACAGGAGACTGCAATTGGGGTAATTTTATGTTTGTATTTATATAAACAGACCGAAAATGTTCCCACAATTCCATCTTTTTTCTTCCATTTTTTTTGAGACACGGTCTCCTGCTGCCCAGGCTGCAGTGCAGTGGTGTGATCACAGCCCACTGCAGCTTCGACCTCCTGGGCTCAAGTGATCCTACCACCTCAGCCTCCAAAGTAACTGGGACCACAAATACATGCCACCACACCCAGCTAACTTTTGAATTTTTTGTAGGGCTGGAGTCTCCCTGTGTTGCCCAGGCTGGTCTTGAATTCTTGGGCTCAAGCGATCCTCCCAAGGTGTTGGGATTACAGGTATGAGCCACCACACCTGGTTTAATTCATATTTTTTCTTTTTTTGAGACGGAGTCTCTCTGTCGCCCAGGTTGGAGTGCAGTGGCTTGATCTAGGCTCACTGCAGGCTCCGCCTCCCGGGTTCACGCCATTCTCCTGCCTCAGCCTCACGAGTAGCTGGGACTACAGGTGCCCACTACCACGCCCAGCTAAGTTTTTGTATTTTCAGTAGAGACAGGGTTTCACCGTGTTAGCCAGGATGATCTTGATCTCTTGACCTCATGATCTGCCCACCTCGGCCTCCCAAAGCGCTGGGATTACAGGCATGAGCCACCTCACCTGGCCTAATTCATATTTTTTCTATCCCTTTTCCCTCTTTAGTGACCTGGCTATATTTCTATTTGAAGCCCACAAGGAATTTTGCCTCCAAAGCTTTAGCTTGTCCAGTTAAGCCCTACTCCAAACAAACAATCTGTCTCTAGCTACAGACCCAAAAGCTGATTCAAGACTGATAGCTAGACATTGGGAGTTTTAGTTGAATTTGATCTGTCCCATATTTACTGTCAAGAAGTTGGCAGCTTTTTTGTTTTTTTATTCAGATGTGAGAAAACCACGTTGCTATGGAGATAAGACTGGGTTGATGGTTTATGAAGCTCCTTCCAGTGCCTGTTCCTTCCTGTTAATTTCAAAAGCCAATAGGCTCCAGCTGGCTGAAAAGAAAATGTAAGCTAAGTTTTTCTAAGCATTTATCAAATGCTCCTAGCTGCTGTTCTTTGAGAGAGTTGTATATAGCTAGCTCTATCTGGAAGCTTTTCAGTGACAGGGCAAGATCTTGTAAGTGAAGGCACGTAAATGATCCTTACTGTGCTGGGCCAGGAAGCAGTATATCTGAAGCCCTTTCACATACCTTTGAACTATGTTATCCACAAACTGTTAGCCAAGTCACAGATTGATTTCTGCAATTTATTTTTGAGACAGGTTCTCACTCTGTCACCAAAGCTAGAGTGCAGTGGCATGATCTCAACTCACTGCAACCTCCACCTCCCAGGCTCAGATGATCCTCTCACCTCAGCCTTCCAAATAGCTGGGAACACAGGTGTGTACCATACACCTGGCTATTTTTTAAAATTTTTTGTAGAGATGGGGTTTTGCCATGTTGCTCAGGCTGGTCTCGAACTCTTGTATTCAAGCAATCTGCCCTCCTTGGCCTCCCAAAGTGCTGGGATTACAAGCATAGGCCACTGTGCTGGACTGATTTCTGCAATTTCTAAGCAAAGCCTCTTTAAAACCTTAAGATTCAGCCGGGCGCGGTGGCTCAAGCCTGTAATCCCAGCACTTTGGGATGCCGAGACGGGTGGATCACGAGGTCAGGAGATCGAGACCATCCTGGTGAACACGGTGAAACCCCGTCTCTACTAAAAAGTACAAAAAAGTAGCTGGGCGAGGTGGCAGGCGCCTGTAGTCCCAGCTACTCGGGAGCCTGAGGCAGGAGAATGGCCTGAACCCGGGAGGCGGAGCTTGCAGTGAGCTGAGATCCGGCCACTGCACTCCAGCCTGGGCTACAGAGCGAGACTCCATCTCAAAAAAAAAGAAAAACCTTAAGATTCATCCACACTCAAAATATTTATGGCTGGGTGCAGTGCCTCATGTCTGTAGTCCCAGCACTTTGGGAGGCCAAAGTGGGAGCCCAGGAGTATGAGAGCAGCCTGGGCAACACAGGGAGACCCTGTCTCTATTAAGAAAAAACAAAAATTATAGCAGCCAGGTATGGTGGCTCACACCTGTAATCCCAACACTTTCGGAGGTTGAGGTGGGCGGGTCACCTGATGTCAGGATATCGACATCAGCCTGGCCAACATGGTGAAACCTCGTTTCTACTAAAAATACAAAAATTAGCTGGGCATGGTGGTAGGTACCTGTAATCCCAATTACTTGGAAGGCTGATGCAGGAGAATCGCTTGAACATGGGAGGTGGAGGTTGCAGTGAGCTGAGATCATACCACTGCACTCCAGCCTAGGCGACTGAGGGAGACTCGGTCTCAAAAAAAAAAAAAAAATTAAAAATTAAAAAATTAACCAGGCACTATGGTATATGCCTGTAGTCCCAGCTATTTAAGGGGCTGAGGTCAGAGGACTGCTTGAGCCCAGGAGTTTAGGCTGCAGTGGGCTATGATCAGGTCACTGCACTCCAGCTTGAGTGAGAGACCGAGACCCTGTCTCTTAAAACAATTTATGGCCTCATTTTAACATCAAACAGTGGACTGTATTCAGGAAAATGTTTAGAAATTGACAAAAAATGAAAAAGAAAGACAACAGTAGACTAGAACAAGGAGACAAGAAGTCTGCCCAGCTCCATCTCTGAGTACTGAAGGTTAGCTTACATCGTTTTCAAACTTTTTTTTTGCTATAAAACAAGTGTACTCTTACAAAAAAGCTCCCTATATAAGACATGAAAAAAAAAAAAAAAAAAAGACATGAAAGCAGGATTTTGCTGGTACATTTATTTTCCAACAAGGACTTAGTGAAAAGTTTTTTTTTTTCTTTGAGACAGTCTCCCTCTACCACCCAGGATGGAGTGCAGTGGCACGATCTCGTCTTACTGCAATCTCCACCTCCTGGGTTCAAGTGATTTGCCTGCCTCAGCCTCCCAAATAGCTGGGATTACAGGCGTGCACCATCATGCCCAGCTAATTTTTTGTATTTTTAGTAGAGACAGGATGTCACTATACAGGCCAGGCTGGTTTCAAACTCCTGACTTTGTGATCCACCCACCTCGGCCTATGAAAGTGCTGGGATTATAGGCGTGAGCCACTGTACCCAACCCACACGGTAGCTTTTTATGGAAGAGGACTGAAAGAATGAAGAAAAATATATTTTCTGGCCGGGCACGGCCAACATGGTGAAACCCCATCTCTACTAAAAATACAAAAAAATGTAGCTGGGTGTGGTGGCAGGCACCTGTAATCCCAGCCACTTGGGAGGCTGAGGCAGGAGAATTGCTTGAACTCGCAAGGCGGAGGTTGCAGTGAGCAGAGACTGCGCCACTGCACTCCATCCTGGGTGACAGAAGAAGACTCCGTCTCGGAAAAAAAAAAAAAAAAGAAAAAGAAAAATATATTTTCCTTACCCCCTTCAAGAAAAAATGACAAGTACCATCAAAAGGTAAACTCGTTTACTGGTTCAGCACACAATTCTCATGATCATTAGTACTCTGACCTGGGCCTAGACTTAGTCCTAGGCTGAAAGATTGATTCAGGTACAATTAAGTTTTCTGGTGAAAAATCGTCATTGGGTTCAAATGATCTATTATCCCTCTGGAAGGTAGCACCAGCAGGGAAGCTATGAATACACTCACTTCAAAACTGAGCTTTAGTGCTGGTTGTACCTTAACCACACACCCTACAGCCAAGAGAAATGAGCAGTCGAGCAAAAATACAGACGAAATGCCTCTGGGAGACGGACTGAAGCAGCTCCAAAGAAAGCTGTAAAAAAGTGACAAGAATTTGTTCTTCCACTTTAAGACTGTTCGATTCAAACATGAGTCCATGGCACGTATCCTTAAGAGGAGATGGTCTCCTGCTGTCTCATTTGCCAGATTATCCTTCAGTTCCAGGCTTTCAACAGGATGTGACTGGTTCATGCTCCATGACAGGAAAGGAATTAAAGTTTGAAGCCAGAATGAATGGCCACAATGCCTGATGTCAGACTTTCATAGGTCACCTTGTGAAAGCCTGCATCTTCTATCATCTCTTTGAACTCTTCCTAAAACACAAGGAAAGATGATACAGCCAGAGTAGCCTGGATTTCACTGTAGGGCCTTTGTTTAAAGCTACAGAAGTTTCATACCTGAGACGGAAACCTTCGGATACTCTCTACAAGGTACTGATAGGACTTCCAGTCTCCAGCGATGACCTCTCCCAGGACAGGGATGACCTGGAAGCTATATAGATCATAAAGCCTAAGCAAACAAAAAGGTAAAAGATGAAGATTAGAACATGCCCCTCACTTCTTCCCTAGATAAGAAGAAAGAAGGACTAAACCTGGGGTCACAAACTCAAATGCCTACAGGCATCAAGCAAGAACCTGAATTAAGTGGGTCAGGTACAAGACCAGTAGAAGTGCTGACAGGTACAGTTAGGAAGTATGATAAAGTGGAGAAGAGACAGTTACTACTCAGCCCTCCCTGTGGCATGTGGGGATATGGGCCTACCCAGGGCTGCCATGTATCTGATTTCTCAAGTGAAGCTGGAAATTCAGATTTTTATGTAAAATTTCCTGATTAAATTTTTTTTTTTTTTAGAGATAGGGTCTCACTGTGTTGCCCAGGCTGGTCTTGAAATTCTGGCCTCAAGTGATCCTCCCGCCTCAGCCTCCCAAAGTGCTGAGATTACAAGCATGAGCCACGGCACTTGGCCCAAATTTCCTGATTTTTTTTTAAGTCAGTCAAATTTAGCAGTGGGGCGTTGAACAGCAACATTAGTGCCACTAATAAGTTCTGATAACCCATTACCATTGGACCAACCATTTCCTGATTTTTAAATAGGGGCTTCTAAGTCAATTTCTTAATACACATATGTAAGCCAACTTGGATCTGGTTTGAGACTCTTGTGGCCTAGGTACTATAATTCAGAACTGGCTGACCTCTGGTACTCTGAACTACAAAGTTCATGCTTATAGCTTACTGGCTACTCTCAGTCCATTTCAGGGTAGGAAACCTTGGCTATACAATGAAGATAAAGCCCTATTAACAATGCCAACCTGGATATGAGGGGATTGTTCACTTGGCTAAATTCCAGACAGAGAAACCGTCCTCCTGGTTTCAGCACCCGATGGGCTTCCTGGAGTGCCTGAGCAAGACAAGGAACAACAGGACACACTCCTCAGTAGACCTCATTCAATTCCATGAGGCCAAAACAGCTTTAGCTTCTGTAGGCATTACAAAAGTTATCATGGCCCACAAACCTCTTGTTTATTTTCACTTGGGAAGCTGTAGCAGCAGCAACAACCCTACGTATCCCAAATGCTATAGGCATTCTGCTGTCAGTGACTAGACAAAGTTAGTTGGGGTAATCTAAACTGACTACAGATTGGTACAACTGCATGAAGGGTAAGTTTAGAGTTACCTGTCAAAATCACAATGGATATCCTCTCTGATAAAGCAATTTTACTTCAAGGAATCTATCTTACAGAAATGCTTCTACTATGGAAATGACATGTATGTGGGTTATTCACTTTTATTATTTTTTTTGCGATGCAGTCTTGCTCTGTTGCCCAGACTGGAGTGCAGTGGTGTGATCTCAGCTCACTGCAACCTCTGCCTCCCAGGTTCAAGTGATTCTCCAGCCTCAGCTTCCCAAGTAGCTGAACTACAGGTGCCTGCCACCACGCCCCACTAAGTTTTTGTTTGTTTGTTTTTGAGATGGAGTTTTGCTCTTGTTGCCCAGGCTGGAGGGCAATGGCACAATCTCGGCTCACCACAACCTCCGCCTCCTGGGTTGAAGTGATTTTTCTGCCTCAGCCTCCCAAGTAGCTAGGATTACAGGTGTGTGCCACCACGCCTGGCTAATTTTGTATTTTTAGTAGAGACAGGGTTTCTTTTCTTTTTTTTTTTTTTGA
>NW_012107585.1:5859571-5861198 GCF_000951045.1 Mandrillus leucophaeus
TGTTAGCCAGGATGGTCTCGATCTCCTGACCTCATGATCCGCCCGCCTTGGCCTCCCAAAGTGCTGGGATTACAGGCTTGAGCCACCGCGCCCGGCCTGAGACAGCGTTTCTCCATGTTGGTCAGGCTGGTCTCGAACTCCCAACCTCAGGTGGCCCTCCCACCTCAGCCTCCCAAAGTGCTGGGATTACAGGCGTGAGCCACCGCGCCCAGCCTATTTGTTTGTTTTTTTGAGATGGAGTTTCGCTCTTGTTGCCCAGGCTGCAGTGCAACGGCACAATCTCGGCTCACTGCAAACTCCACCTCCCAGGTTCAAGCGATTCTCTTGCCTCAGACTCTCAAGTAGCTGGGATTACAGGCATGCACCACCATGCCCAACTAATTTTGTATTTTTAGTAGAGACAGGGTTTCACCATGTTGGCCAGGCCAGTCTCAAACTCCTGGCCTGAAGTGATCCACCCACCTCAGCCTCACAAGGTGCTAAGATTACAGGTGTGAGCCACTGTGCCTGACCGGTTATTCACTTTTAAATAAAAAGTATAGGAAGCCATCGTTTTGGACTGTTTCCGTACTAGGTTCCAACAGACCAGACTAAGCATCAAGATGGAGTCACCCAACTTGTGACTCCATAGTTCCACATCACCAAACCCAAACTAAGTTGTCAACTGACCTGAGAGATCAGGAGAAAGAGATACAGTCAATTTCTCCAACACTCCTGTTTAAAAAAATTTTTTTTTTTTGAGACAGAGTCTTGCTCTGTCGCCCAGGCTGGAGTGCAGCGGCACGATCTCGGGTCATTGCAACCTCCACCTCCTTGGTTCGAGCGATTCTCCTGCCTCAGCCTCCTGGGTAGCTGGGACTACAGGCGCGTGCCACCACTCCCGGCTAATTTTTTTGTTTTTAGTAGAAACGGGGTTTCACCATGTTAGCCAGGATGGTCTCGATCTCCTGACCTCGTAATCTGCCCACCTCGGCCTCCCAAAGTGCTGGGATTGCAGGCGTGAGCCACCGCACCAGGGCTCCTGTTTAAATTTATAAATCACATGATAATGAAGCTCCTTCTGCTTTAATCCTTACACAAAAAAAGGTAGCCTGAAGTAGCCTGATATAAACTAATTTGGTTTTTATTTTTATTTTTTAGAGACAGGGTCTCACTGTTATGTTGCCCAGCTTGGAGTTCAGTGGCTATTCTCAGGTGTGATCATAGTACACTACGGCCTTGAACTCCTGGGCTCAAATAGTCCTCCTGCATCAGCCTCCCATGTAGCTGGGACTACAGGCATGTGCCACTGAACCTGGTCAATCAGTTATTGATTGTTTGATTGATTGATTGAGATGGGGTCTCACTATGAAGCCCAGGCTGGTCTCTGACTCCTGGGCTCAGGTAATCCTCTTACCTCAGCCTCCCAAAGTGCTGGGATTATAGGCAAGAGCCACCACAAGTGGCCCTATCCGTTATTTATTTATTTATTTTGAGACAAAGTCTCACTCTGCCATCCAGGCTGGAGTGCAGTGGCGTGATCTCAGCTCACTGCAACCTGCACTCTTTGTTCTTTGCTTTTCAGCTTTCTTCAGTCTTTCTGTGTCTATAAAGCCAATGTCTTCTGCTCAATTCATTGGGATGCATT
>NW_012107585.1:5861341-5880012 GCF_000951045.1 Mandrillus leucophaeus
GCCATGTTGGCCAGGCTGGTCTCAAACTCCTGACCTCAAATGATCCGCCCACCTTGGCCTCCCAAAGTGCTGGGATTACAGGTGTGAGCCACTATGCCTGGTACATTCTATTTTGTGAAATGAAGTCATGTTTAAATTTGCTGTTCAAACAGTTGTCAAAAGACAAGTGTTTGAATAGCACAATATTAAAAGCATCTTTAACAATTTTAATAAGAGACTAAATTATGAAATATCAATATAAATGGAATCTATTTAAGTTTTTTTTTTTTTTCTTTGGAGACGGAGTTTTGCTCTGTCACCCAGGCTGGAGTGCAATGGTGCGATCTCAACTCACTACAACCTCTGCCTCCCGGGTTCAAGTGATTCTCCTCCCTCAGCCTCCCAAGTATCTGGGACTATAGGCACGTACTACCACACCCGGCTAATTTCTGTATTTTTAGTAGAGACAGGGTTTCACCATGTTGGTCAGGCTGGTCTCGAACTCCTGACCTCATGATCCACCTGCCTTGGCCTCCCAAAGTGCTGGGATTACAGGTGAGCCACCACACCTGGCCTCTATTCAACTATTTTTAAAAGAGCCAGTGCTCTTCATGTATTTACAAGCAAAAATCTCCAAGAAATACTTTTTTACTTTTATTCTATCTATCTATCTATCTATCTATCTATCTATCTATCTATCTATCTATCTATTTTTGAGATGGAGTCTCACTCTGTCATCCAGGCTGGAGTGCAGTGGTGTGATCTCAGCTCACTGCAGCCTTCGCCTCCTGGGTTCAAGGGATTTTCCTGCCTCAGCCTCCCAAGTAGCTGGAACTACAGGTTCACGCTGCCACACCTAGCTAATTTTTGTATTTTTAGTAGAGACGGGGTTCACCATGTTGGCCAGAATGGTCTTGATCTCCTGACCTCGTGATCCGCCCACCTCAGCCTCACAAAGAGTTGGGAGGCCAGCCTGGAGGCCTCCAAAGAGTTCAAGACCAGTTGAGGTTGAACTCACCTGGCTGCAGTGAGCCGAGATCGCACTATCGCACTCCAACCTGGGTGACAGAGTAAGAGTCCGTTTCAAAAAAAAAAAGAAGAAAGAAAGAAAATAGTACACCTTGGCACAAAACACTGTACACTTGTCTAAGGTTACTCAGTAAACAAATCAATGAATCCATGCAAAAAATTACAAATAAGGATGTCACAAAGTTGTGCTATATGAAAAACATAGGAAAAAAAGAAATATCAATTAGTTATTGGTCATGTGAATCATAACCAATTCACAAAACATCTTGGCAAAGATACACAAGAAGCTGGTGACTGTCTGAAGGGAGAAGCACTGAATGCGAGAGGAGGCAAGGATGGGAGGCAGATTGTCACATATACCCTTTTGTACTTTTTGAACTTCGAACCTATTAAAAAAATTTATTTCCCCAGGCGCAGTGGCTTACGCCTGTAATCCCAGCACTTTGGGAGGCTGAGGCGGGAGGATCACGAGATCAAGAGATGGAGACCATTCTGGCCAACACAGTGAAACCCCCTCTCTACTGAAAAATACAAAAATCAGCTGGGCGTGGTGGCACATGCCTGTAGTCCTAGCTACCCGGGAGGCTGAGGCAGAAGAATCGCTTGAACCCGGGAGACAGAGGTTGCAGTGAGCCAAGATCACGCCACTGCACTCCAGCCTGGCAACAGAGCAAGACTGTGTCTCAAAAAAAAAAAAAAAAAAAGTTTTAATTCAACGAAATAATAAACTGGCTACTGACATAGGAAAGGTGATGCAAACCAAGCTGATAAAACTCCATAAAGAACTTACCACTTAACCAGGGGACCCACGCAACCAGAGACTATGTTACCAAAATGAAACTCTTTGCCTTGCACATGGTCTTCAAGTGTTTTGAACAGAATGGTAAAGTAGGAATAAAGGCCAGGCATGGTGGCTCAAGCCTGTAATCCCAGCATTTTGGGAGGCTGAGATGAGAGGATCACTTGAGCTCAGGAGTTCGAGATCAACCTGGGCAACATGGCGAAACTCCATCTCTACAAAAAATAAAAATAAAAAATAAGGTAGGAACAAAGAGGAGCTCCATCAGATTAAGGAATGCTCCCTTCTTCCAGCAGAAAAGCCATGAATCCAGCTATCTTTTGTCAAAACAGTGTTTGAGGGCCTTTGTCTTTGTCAGCCTCTGAAATGCCCCTGATCTGCAAATTCACAGGGTCAAGCAGCTTCACAAGTATGAGGAAACACACAAAGGCCAGGGCAAGACCAAATCCCAAAGATGTGACTACCAATCCAAGTAAGACAGACTTCTATGGAGATCAGTTCTGTGGTTTTAGTCTTTTTCAATTTTGTGACTAGAAAATTTGTCGGCCGGGCGCAGTGGCTCAAGCCTGTAATCCCAGCACTTTGGGAGGCCGAGACGGGCGGATCACGAGGTCAGGAGATCGAGACCATCCTGGCCGACATGGTGAAACCCTGTCTCTACTAAAAAATACAGAAAAAACTAGCCGGGCGAGGTGGCGGGCGCCTGTAGTCCCAGCTACTCGGGAGGCTGAGGCAGGAGAATGGTGTGAACCCGGGAGGCGGAGCTTGTAGTGAGCTGAGATCCGGCCACTGCACTCCAGCCTGGGCGGCAGAGCGAGACTCCGTCTCAAAAAAAAAAAAAAAAAAGAAAATTTGTCAACTTAAAGGATTGGATTGAGGACCCTAACTTCAAACAGGCATTCCACTCAAGCGCCGAGCCCTTAAACATTATTTTTTTTAAGATCAAAAAAAAAAAAAAATCTCTCCCTGGGGGTGGTGGTGGGTGCCTGTAATCCCAGCTACTTGGGAAGCAGATGTGGAAGGACTGCTTGAGCCCAGGAGTTTGAGACCAGCCTGGGCAAAATAGCAACACCTCATCTCAAAAAATAAAACTCTTCTTTCCTCACTCACTGTAGCTCTACAACTGAGGTAATTTCCTGAGAGTCATACAAGCTGAGGATGCAGCCATTCATACCTGATCAATGTGTGTGACATTCCGGATCCCAAAGGCAATGGTGTAAATATCAAACTTGTCATCATCAAAGGGCAGCTCTTCAGCGTCTCCTAATACCCATGCAAGTCCTGGAAGAGAAAATGAGTTCCAGGTCTCAGTGTGGGTAGCTGTTTTTCCCACACCCAGTGAATTCATTTCATGTAGAGCACTGTGCTTGAAAGCCCAGGTCCTGGGGGTTAGGCTGCCTGGATTCTAATACCAGCTTCACCATATTCCTTATATATTCATATTTTTCCTTTTATATTTTTAATCAGTTATTATTATTATTTTTTAGACATGAGAGGTCTTGCTTTCTCACCCAGGTTGGAGTACAGTGGCACAATCACAGCTCACTGCATCCTCAAACTCCTGGGCTCAAGCAATCCTCCTGCCTCGGCCTCCCAAAGTGCTGGAATGACAGATGTGAGCCACTGTGCCTGGCCTGTGTATTCTTGAATAAACTACTTTGTCTCAGTCTCCTCATCTGTAAAATGGAGTTAAAAACTAGTGCCTACTTTATAGGGTTACTAAAAGTATTAACTGAGTTACTCTAAGTACAGAATTTAGCATAGTTTTACTGGTTTTACTGGAATCACAGAGCATCAGCATGTCCAGGTCTGAGGCCAGGTCATGAATTCAGAGATCACCAGAGGCCCCTATCAGGGTGGCTGTGTCCCCCAAGGATCTTGATTGGACTTTAACATTACACAACCTACAGCAAATTAGATGTAAAATACAAAAAGAAGACTCTATAGAGGAAGGTAAATGAAAATAACCTTTCTGGAAAGCAAATTAGCAGCATCTAACAAGGGCCTTAAAAATAAGTAAGGGCTGGGCGTGGTGGCTCACGTCTGTAATTCCAGCACTTTGGGAGGCCGAGGCGGGTGGATTGCAAGGTCAGGAGTTCGAGACCAGCCTGGCCAATATGGTGAAACCCCCGTGTCTACTAAAAATACAAAAAAATTATCTGGGCTTGGTGGCGCATGCCTGTAATCCCAGCTAATCCGGAGGCTGAGGCAGGAGAATTGCTTGAACCCAGGAGGTGGAGGATGCAGTAAGCTGAGATTATGCCACCACACTCCAACCTAGGTGACACAGTGAGACTCCGTCTCAAAAAAAGAAAAAATAAATTAAAAAATAAGTATATCTGGCCAGGTGCGGTGGCTTATGCCTGTAATCCCAGCACTTTGGGAAGCCGAGGTGGCCGGATCATGAGGTCAGGAGATCAAAACGCGGTGAAACCCCGTCTCTACTAAAAATACAAAAAATTAGCCGGACGTGGTGGCATGCACCTATAGTCCCAGCTACTGGGAAGGCTGAGGCAGGAGAATTGCTTGAATCCGGGAGGTGGAGGTTGCAGCGAGCTGAGATCGCACCACTGTACTCCAGCCTGGGTGACAGATGAGACTCCATCTCAAAAAAAAAAAAAAAAAAAGTATACCTTTTGACCCAGTGATTTGATTTTTAGGGAAAGGACATTGACATCACATCACAACTACTGCTTAGAGGGCCCTTATCAAGTGGCAGGGTCTGTGTTATTTTACGTACATCTAGATTATCTTAGTACATCCTCATACCAACTCTGTGAGAGAGTTACTACCATTATCCTCATGTTTCAGGTCAGCAAAGTGAACATCAGAAAGGTTAAAGTCTGAGCTGAGCATGGTGGCATGCGCCTGTAATCCCAGAGACTCAGGAGGCTGAGGCGGGAGGAGAGCTTGAGCTCAGGAGTTCAATACCAGCCTGGGTAACACAGCAAGACCATATCTCGAAAAAATAAAAAGCAAAAAGAGGAAGGTTGCTTGCCCAAGGTCAAACAGATGGACTGGAATCCAGAGCCTATGTTTTCAACAGCTACGGCATATCACCTCGTAGTATGAAGTAGTTATTAGAGTTTAAACAGTTGACTAAGGTTATGTAGTCAGTAAACGAATAAATCCATGCAAAAATTACAAATAAGAACGTCACAAAGTTGTGATACATGCAAAACACTGGGGAAAAAAAGAATTACCAATTGGTTATTGGTTATGTGAATTGGTTATGTGAATCATGAAACATCCATATGAAAGAATAGCATAAAAAATAATGATTTCAAGGAATTTCTAACAACATGGAAAAATCTTTTGACAGAATAGTAAATTAAAGTAGGATTACTAATTTGTAGGCCAGGTGTGGTGGCTCATGCCCGTAATCCCAGCACTTTGGGAGGTCGAGGTAGGTGGATCACGAGGTCAGGAGTTCGAAACCAGCCTGGCCAAGATGGTGAAACCCCGTCTCCACTGAAAATACAAAAATTAGCTAGGTATGGTGGCGGGCGCCTGTAATCCCAGCTACTTAGGAGGCTGAGGCAGGGGAATCGCTTGAACCGGGAGGTGGAGGTTGCCGTGAGCCAAGATCGCACCACTGCACTCTAGCCTGGGCGACATAGCAGGACTCTGTCTCAAAAAAAATAAATAAAATAAAATAAAATGAAATAAAATAAAATAAAATAAATAAATGGTATATATAGGATGTTCTCAACTTTATAAAAAGGGAATGATTAGGAAAAAGGAAGGAAACATCACCATATTGAGGGGTATCTCTGAATGTTTGAATTACGGTTAATATTTACTTTCTTCTTAACACTTTTTCAAGCCAGGCGTGATAACCCACGCCTGTAATCCCAGCACTTTGGGAGGCCAAGGAGGGCAGACCACTTGAGGCCAAGAGTTTGAGAGTAGCCTGGCCAACATGGCTAAACCCTATCTCCACTAAAAATACAAAAATTAGCCAAGCGTGGTGGCATACATCTATAATCCTAGCTACTCACCTGCCTAATTTTTTTTTTTTTTTTTTTAGTAGAGACAGGATTTCACCATGTTGGCCAGGCTGTTCTCAAACTCCTGACCTCACGTGATCCATCCACCTCGGCCTCCCAAAGTGCTGGGATAACAGGTGTGAGCCACGGCACCCAGCCAAATATATATATATTTTAAAGCTCCTGCCCCTAAGGTCTTCCATGTGGGAAGGAAAGTGCTACATAAAAAATATAAATAAAACATATAACCATGCTATACATTTAAAAAAGTAGTTAAGTGACACACTAACTTTTTTTTTTTTTTGAGACAGAGCCTTGCTCTGTCACTCAGTCTGGAGTGCAGTGGTGTGATCTTAGCTCACTGCAACGTCTACCTCCTGGGTTCAAGAGATTCTCATGCCTCGGCCTCCTGAGTAGCTGGGATTACAGGAGTGCACCACCATGCCTGGCTAATTTTTGTATTTTTAGTAGAGACGGGATTTCGCCACTTTGGCCAGGCTGGTCTGGAACTTTTGACCTCAGGAGATCCCCCTGCCTCCGCCTCCCAAAGGGTTGGGATTACAGGCGTAAGCCACCACGCCCAACCACACATTAACTATCACATTTATTAAATAATTTCTAGGGTCCTCCTACTTAGTTTCTACTTTTCATGATGTTTTTGCAAAGGTATGATTATTGGAGATTGACAAAACAAGGAGGAAAGATAAAACTGTACTATGGGGCACTTAATAATTCCTACGCAGATGCATTTGTCTTGGTGCTTAGGAGAGCTCGAAGGGCAGGCTATGCAATGGAAGAGATGATTCCAGAAATGGAACACTGCCTATCATTTCAATATCCTTGTTTTCCATCCTTTATGGCTGAGTACCAGAGAGTAGGGAAACATGTTTGTCAGTAGGAGTAAGGAAACATAGTGCCTTTGTCTAAAAACACTAGTGACTGTCTGCCTTCTGACCAGTATTGATGGTCAACAAAGGAGCCCTTCAGCTTGGGGGCCAAGTGGGCTGCAGTTCGTCTAGGCAGCTCCTTCTAGGGGTGGGAGGAGGAAGAGGAGGAAGATTTGAGCTAAAATAACCATAGACACTCATGGTGGGGGAGGAGAAGGAGAGAAATGCTGATGCTGACCTGAGGGACGTTCTTTGTTGTATACCACTGCCCCTTACAGTGGCCATCTGTGGTCCCTGGCCAGCATGGAAGAGGGCAGAGCAGCGGCTCTGAAAAGCTGGGCCGGGTGTGGTGGCTCACGCCTGTAATCCCAACACTTTGGGAGGCAGGGGTAGGCGGATCACAGGAAGCCAAGAGTTCGAGACCAGCCTGGCCAACATAGTGAAACCCCATCTCTACTTAAAATACAAAAAAATTGCTGGCTGTG
The DNA here is from genome assembly GCF_000951045.1 of Mandrillus leucophaeus. Lineage (NCBI taxonomy): Eukaryota > Metazoa > Chordata > Mammalia > Primates > Cercopithecidae > Mandrillus > Mandrillus leucophaeus. The sequence goes on from NW_012107585.1 coordinate 5,868,510, forward strand.
GTGATATGCAGCTGTAATCCCAGCTACTCGGGAGGCTGAGGCACAAGAATTGCTTGAACCCGGGAGGCAGAGGTTATAGTGACCCAAGATCATGCCACTGTACGCCATCCTGGGCAACAGGGCGAGACTCTTGTCTCAGAAAAAACAAAACAAAACTGGGCCAACAAGGTGCAGTTGCCAGGATGGAGTTTCTCTCTTGTTGCCCAGGCTGGAGTACAATGGCACGATCTCGCTCACCACAACCTCCGCCTTCCAGGTTCAAGCGATTCTCCTGCCTCAGCTTCCCAAATAGCTGGAATTACAGGCATGCGCCACCACACCCAGCTAATTTTGTATTTTTAGTAGAGACAGGGTTTCTCCATATTGGTCAGGCTGGTCTCGAACTCTGGATCTCAGGTGATCCGACCCCCTCAGCCTCCCAAAGTGCTGGGATTATAGGCATGAGCCACCACACCTGGCTAAATTTGCTTTTTTTGAGACAGGGTCTCACTCTGTTGCCCAGGCTGGAGTGCAGTGGCATGATCATGGCTCACTGCCATCTCGACCTCATGGGCTCAAGTGATCCTCCTGCTTCAGCCTCTCAAGTAGCTGCTACTACAGGTGTGTACCACCACACTTGGCTAACTTAAATTTTTTGTAGAGACAGAGCCTCACTATGTTGCCTAGGCTGGTCTTGAACTCCTGGCTTCAAGCGATCCTTCAGCCCCGGCCTTCCAAAGTGCTGGGATTACAGGCATGAGTCACCTTGCTGCCCAAATTTACAGTTTTAAGCTAGTACACAAATCATCCATTTTGAGCTTGCAGTAGTCTCACAGAGATATGCACGCAGTCATTTCCCTATCAGCTGTTCGTATTTACCATGGTAGGGAAGTTTGAGGAGTACTGTTCACAAGTGTTCCTTTGAGTGTATCATTTGGGTCCTCTGAGAAACAGATGCTGAGATGGACCATGGAGTGTAATAGTTTTTTTTGTGTGTGGCAGGGGAAACACAGAGAAGACAAAGGGAGAGGAAGAAAGACTGAGCAAGAAAAGCCTTTAGACCTTAATGCAGATCTGACAAAGCCTCAGCCTACCCAATAGGGACCTCTGGAACAAAGGCTGGCTGTTAAAGAGTCCTGCCTGGAAAATATCCAGGCCCTACTAGTCCCACAGTGTTCAGTCATTGGCTGGGGGCTGCCACAAAAGAGCCTGGCCTCCCTTGGAAGCTGAAGCAGACACTGATGGTGCTAACAGGTGGAGGCTGCTAGCTAACTGCACTCCTTGTGGCTGAAGGGCAAGTTATTTCTTTTTTTGTTTTTTAAATTTCTTTAGAGACAGGGTCTCGCTCTGTCACTCAGACTGGGGTACAGAGGTGCAATCACAGCTCACTGTAGCCTGGAACTCTTGGGCTCAAGTAATTCTCCCATCTTGGCCTCCCAAAGTTCTGAGATAATGGGCATGAGCCATGGGCCCAGCCAAAAGTTCTTTCTTTACAGGAGATGAGAGGTCCAGTTGCACAGCAATCAAACTATCCTAGCATGGACAGGAGAATGGAATGGTTCAAGAATGGGAATGATACAACGAGGTCACCCTGAAGCTGCTGGGAAATTACAGCAAAACTTCTGTCTCAGGGTCTGAGAGCTGAGATCCGAAGATTCAACTCCAATTTGGGATGTGCCACTGAGAAGCTGTGTGACCTGGGTAAGATTCTTGACTTATTTGGGATCTAGTGATCCCAGTCACATAGGGCTGGGTAAGCTCACTCAATGGGCTGCTATGCATGAATAATGCATATAACAGCACACAAACTAGATTCAGCCAGGCAAATCATCTTCAACCTGCCCATCTGTAAGTTTCTGAAAGCCAAAAGATAAAGCATTTCAGTATCTTACACACTCCACCTTATTCTATAAAGATACGAACACTTCCCGTGTCTGCCTCCTGCAGGACTCACCAGCTCTGTGTCCTTGAGCCAAGGCTTTCTGCTTTCCAATCTTTAGCATCTCCTTGTTGATGTCACACACCACGACACGAGACCCGCCCAAGGAATCTTCTTCATTCTGGTACTTTTTGGCAATTTCTTCCCAGGATAAATTTTGTTGGGCCCTTAACTGCCTCTTCTGTTTACTCTGATGCTGGGACTGAACATAATTAAGGAACCGGAATGCAATGTCACCTGTGGGAAGCCAACAGGAGGAAAGATGCAGACTAAAACAAAAACAAAAAAGGAAGAAACAGCATTTCCTAAAACCCAAAGGGGTAACAGAGGCACCGGAATACCTGTGTTAGCTAACTGGACTCAGTGTGGTTTTTGAAAGCCAAGTCCTTTCTTCTTTTTGTTAGAGACAGGGTCTCACTCCATCACCCTGGCTGGAGTGCAGAGGCACAATCATAGCTGAGTGTGTGAACTCATTTCAACACTAACTTTTTTTTTTAATTGAAAAAATTGGGCCAGGCTTATGCCTGCAATCTCAGCACTTTGGGAGGCTGAGACTGGTGGATCACCTGAGGTCAGGAGCCTGAGACCAGCCTGGCCAACATGGCGAAACCTCGTCTCTACTAAAAATACAAAAATTAGCCAGGCGTGATGGCAGGCACCTGTAATCCCAGCTACTCGGGAGGCTGGGGCAGGAGAATCGCTTGAACTTGGGAAACGGAGGTTGCAGTGAGCTGAGATAGCGCCATTGCACTCCAGCCTGGGTGACAAAAGCAAAACTCTGTCTCAAAAAAAAAAAAAATTAACTAAAATAAAAACTGAAAATCAAGTGTTTATAATACCGTGACCTAGTAAATATTGTTCAGGACAAATCCAGTGCTTTCTAGAATCCTATTTCCTTTCTGTTTTCTCTCTTTTCTATATTTTCTTTCTTTCTTTCTTTTTTTTTTTGAGACGGAGTTTCTGCTCTTGTTGCCCAGGCTGGAGTACAATGGCACCATCTCAGCTCACCGCAACCTCTGCCTCCCAGGTTCAAGTGATTCTCCTGCCTCAGCCTCCCAAGTAGCTGGGATCACAGGCATGTGCCACCGAACCTGGCTAATTTTGTATTTTTAGTAGAGATACGGTTTCATCATGTTGGTCAGGTGGGTCTTGAACTCTTGACCTGTCAGGTGATCCACCTGCCTTGGCCTCCCAAAGTGCTGGGATTACAGGCATGGGCCATTGTGCCTGGCCCTATATTTCCTTTCTTATAATGCTGTTTCTGGCTGGGCTCGGTGGTTCATGCCTGTGACCCCAGCACTTCAGGCTTCAGGAGGCTCAGGTAGGCAGATTGCTTGAGCCCAGAGTTTTGAGACCAGCCTCGGTAACATGGTGAAACCCAGTCTCTATGGAAAAAATTACAAAAATTAGCCAGGTGTGGGACACATGCCTGTATTCCTAGCTATTTGGGAGGCTGAGATGGGAAGATTACTTGAGCCCTGGAGGGTGGAGGTTGCAGTAAGCTGAGATGACGCCACCACACTCCAGCCTGGGCAAAGGTGCGAGACCATTTCCAAAAAAAAAAAAGTTGTTTCCTTGCCTTTGTTTTTCTTACACTATTTTCAAGAAATATATCCTTGTTTCTCCCATATGTCTAGCCAATTAGGTATTCTCCAGTCATTTTTTATATCTTTTTTTTTTTTTTTTTTCCTGAGACAGAGGCTCATTCTGTTCCCAGGCTACAGTGCAGTAGCACGATCCCAGCTCACTGCAACCTCCACCTCCCAAGTTAAAACAATTCTCCTGCCTCAGACTCCTGAGTAGCTGGGATTACAGGTGCATGCCACCACGCCTGGCCAATTTTTGTATTTTTAGTAGAGACGGGGTTTTACCATGTTGACCAGGATCGTCTCGATCTCTTGACCTCGTGATCCAACCGCCTCGAGCTCCCAAAGTGCTGAGATTACAGGTGTGAGCCACTGCGTCCGGCTATCGCCCGACAAATTTTTGTATTTTTAGTAGAGACAGGGTTTCCTCATGTTGGCCAGACTGGTCTTGAACTCCTAACCTCAGGTGATCTGCCTGCCTCGGCCTCCCAAAGTGCTAGGATTATAGGTGTGAGCCACCACGTCCAGTCTCTAATGTAATTTAACATGTACAATGACATCACCAAGATGCATTGTGTAAAACCATGATATTTTTCTCTCCAAATGCTCAGTGTACAGGAAGTAACAAAGGACCGTGCACAAACAAACTTTTGATATCCGATGTGACAGCAAATCAAGCAGAAAAGGCAGCCTCGAAAACTTATATAAAGTAATAAAAGGCTTCCCCCATCCCCTAAAAAAGAGGAAAAGGGAAAAAGAGAGGAAAAGCTAATCTGTGTATTTTAGAAATGTGACAGGCAGCTAGGCACAGTTGCTCACACCTTTAATCCCAGCACTTTGGGAGGCCAAGGCACATGTATCACGAGGTCAGGAGTTCAAGACCAGTCTGACCAAGATGGTGGAACCCTGTCTCTACTAACAATACAAAAATTAGCCAGGCGTGGTGGTGCATGTCTGTAATCCCAGCTACTCAGGAGGCTGAGGCAGAGAATTGCTTGAACTCGGGAGGCAGAGGTTGCAGTGAGCTGAGATTACAAAAACATGACAGGCACAAAACTGTCATTCTACGTTTTTGAATGATATTCAGTCAAAAAGATAAGTGCATGCCTTTCTTAGAAGCTATAAATATGCTGACTTTCAATTACATCTTCAGCCTAGTGTTAGGTGAGCTAGCTCACTACAGGAAGCTGAGGCAGAGAATTGCTTGAACTTGGAAGGCAGAAGTTGCAGTGAGCCGAGATTACAAATTTCTGTAAAACATGCTCAATGGTAGGGAAGGATACCAAACTCAACATTACCTGTGCCTCCAGCAACATCAAGCAGCTGGGTCCCAGGAAGTGGGCGCATCTTCCAGAGCAGCAAATCCTTCCAAACACGATGGATACCAAGACTCATCATATCATTCATCACATCATACTTCTTAGCCACACTTTCAAACACCTGATAGACTGACATGGGAGAAACACACACAATAGTGCTATTAACAGTATTCACTTAGAAAAACTCTTAACAAAAAAGGAGGAAGCTTTTTTCCCCTGAAATGACCTGTCTTTGCAAGGTGAAACTAAGTCGTAATGCTTGATGCCCAAATCTACACCTTAACATTACTTTATTGATTTATTTATTTTTCCTGCCTCAGATTTATTTGTACAAACAGCACAGGAGGACCCCAGCCCCATGCAGACGGCAGTCCAGGGGGATCGCACCAGTCCTTCTGTCCTCACGTTGGCAGACAGATATCTATTCTGAAGCCTTTGTAGGGGTCTGGGCACCTTTGGGAGCCTAGGCTGGAACTGAGGCTGGAGCTGCAGCCTGGGCCTTGGTTTGATCTTTGGCCTTGGCCTTTGACCGAGACAGCCTGACCCCCCTGGCAATGCAGGCACAAGCACGCTTCCCAAGCTAGGGGTGGGCAATGTAAGCAAGTGGATCGAGCTTGCGGCTGACACCCTTTGGGATCTTGGGCTTAACTTCCTTGAGCTTTACAAGGGCCTTGATAGCCTCGGCACGTGAACTCATGGCCTCGGCACTGCTGGCCTGCATCTTTTTTAGGTCCTTCTTGTCGTGCTTCTTGGCAAAGCTCATGTTCCTCAGGAACTTGGGGTCCACCTCCTTAAGAGATTCTTATCTAGCCGGGCGCGGAGGCTCACGCCTGTAATCCCAGCATTTTGGGAGGCTGAGGTGGGCGCATCGTGAGGTCAATGGTTCAAGACCAGACTGGCCAACATGGTGAAATCTCGCCTCTACTAAAAATACAAAAATTAGCCGGGCGTGGTGGTGGGCACCTATAATCCCAGCTACTAGGGAGGCTGAGGCAGGAGAACTGGTTGAAGCCGGGAGGCGAAGGTTGCAGTGAGCCACGACCGCGCCATTGCACTCCAGCCTGGGCAACAGAGCGAGACTCCACCTCAAAAAAAAAAAAAAAAAAAAGGGATTCATATCTTTGTGATCGGGGTTTCTTGATACCATTTCTGGGCCATTTTCAGGACTGGTTGTGTGTGGTGTGGTTCTTCGACTTGGGCATGTCTGCCCTGGTCCTCTCGGCAGCCTGCTCCCTGCTGCTGCTCCTAAGTCATGGATGGCATCACATTACCTCTTTAATAAGAGGCTTAAATGTATTTCATGGGAGAAATCAACCTCTTTTCTGCTGTCTTAATTATCATTACTTAGGACTACTACTTTGTAATAATGCCATACATATACTTGGTACTAAATAAGATGTTTCTGTTTCTTAAAGGATAGGGTGGGAGAAATCGGAATTTTTCTCATGGTTATTATAATAAAAGACAAGATCCATTAGAAAGATGCATACAGAGCACGGTGGCTCTTGCCTGGAATCCCAGCACTTTGGGAGGCCAAGGGGGGCGATTCACTTCAGGACAGGAGTTCAAGACCAGCCTGGCCAACATGGCAAAACCCTGTCTCTAGTAAAAACACAAAAATTAGCAGGGCATGGTGGCGCACACCTGTAATCCCAGCTACTCGGGTGGCTGTGGCAGGAGAATCACTTGAACCTGGGAGGTAGAGGTTACAGTGAGCTGAAATTGGACCACTGCATTCCAGCCTGGGCGACAGAGAGAGACTCTGTTTCAAAATAAAGATGAAAGATGCGTGATTAATGGATGGAAAGACCTTGGCTCATGTCTGCCTTATCACTGAGAAGAACCTCAGGTACAATTTGGTGGATACCTAGCCAAATGCCAAGCTGTGAATCAGGGCTAAGTCACAATTTAGAGGGCTCTCATGAGTCTTCTCCATAGGATCAACACAGACTGTGGAATCTGGGATAGCTAAAGAGAGAAAGAGTCTACTATCCAAGACTCTCAGAAGCGTTTCCCTTTAATTTTTTTTTTTATTTGAGACTGAGTCTCGCTCTGTCACCCAGGCTGAAGTGCAGTGGCGCTATCTCGGCTCACTGCAAGCTCCACCTTCCGGGTTCATGCCACTCTCCTGCCTCAGCCTCCCGAGTAGCTGGGACTACAGGCACCTGCCACCACGCCCAGCTAATTTTTTGTATTTTTAGTAGAGACGGGTTTTCGCCGTGTTAGCCAGGATGGTCTTGATCTCCTAACCTCGTGATCTGCCCGCCTCGGACTCCCAAAGTGCTGGGATTACAGGCGTGAGCCACCGTACCCGGCCTTAAAGTTACCTGTTTTTCACCTCAGTTTCTCTGCCCGTAAGATGACTATATCAGTGCCAGCTCCCTACCTCCCTGCCAGAAGGCTGAATTGGATAATGAAGAGGAGATGCTTTGAGTTCCTCAGATGATATGTGCTGCACAGGATCCAAAACATGACACTCTTCTGCTGAATCAGACTACAGAGCCTGCCTTTAACTCAGTCTTCAATGTCTATTCTCAACCTTCGGATTTCCAAGTGCACTCTTTCCTTTTTTTTTAAATTTTTTGGGGGGACTGAGTCTTGCTCTGTCGCCCAGGATGGAGTACAGTGGCACAATCTCAGCTGACTGCAACCTCCTTCTCCCGGGTTCAAGTGATTCTCCTGCCTCAGCCTCCCGTAGCTGCGATTACAGGCCCTTGCCACCATGCCCATCTAATTTTTTATTTTTAGTACAGATGGGGTTTCGCCGTGTTGGCCAGCTGGTCTCAAACTCCTGACCTCATGATCCGCCCACCTCAGTCTCCCAAAGTGCTGGGATTACAGGAGTAAGCCACCACGCCCAGGCTGCTCTTTACTTTTGAGCGTCTTTTGGGGTATCTGGGGGACACTAAGGCTAACCTCACCCAGTATAAATAGTCCTTGCTGGCATGGTGGCACACACCTGGAGTGCCAGCTACTCGGGGAGCTAATGAGAGAGGACTGCTTGAACCCAGGAGTTCAAGGCTGCAGTGTGCAATGATTGTGCCTGTGAATAGCCATTGCGCTCCGGCCTGGGCAGCATAGTGAGACCTTGTCTCAAAAATAAATAAAAAAAATAGTCCTGGCTTTGCATGTTCCAATATGCATGAATTTCAGTTACTGTGGTTTAGCTAAATAACACCAGTCCCCCAACACCACAATTCAAGTACAATGGTATATTAAATGTGCGTAATTACAGAAAGTACATTCTTTAGTCTACAAATCACTATGTAAATAACAGATATACAGCTGATCAGCAACCAATCATGCACTTCTTTCACAGACTTTAGGTGACTGGTTACTGTCACAGTTACTCAGTTCACAGACAGCAAAGCATGTACTTGTACTGCCTCCTTATCTTTCAGTGAAAAAACCCATGTGGCATAACTGGATAAATGAAAGAGGGAGGCCGGGCACGGTGGCTCAAGCCTGTAATCCCAGCACTTTGCGAGGCCGAGACAGGCGGATCACTAGGTCAGGAGATCGAGACTATCCTGGCTAACACGGTGAAACCCCGTCTCTACTAAAAAATACAAAAAACTAGCCGGGCGAGGTGGCGGGCGCCTGTAGTCCCAGCTACTCGGGAGGCTGAGGCAGGAGAATGGCGTAAACCCAGAAGGCAGAGCTTGCAGTGAGCTGAGACCAGGCCACTGCACTCCAGCCTGGGCGACAAAGCCAGACTCTGTCTCAAAAAAAAAAAAAAAAAAAAAAAAAAAAAGGAAAGAGGGAATTGAGCAACAAAAATGAAAATGCTGATAATGCTGGAAGTGAAATTCAAATTGAGTGTCAGTGGAGTTATAGGAGAAACAGATGACTGTGGGAATTTTGACACTGCTGCCACTGGAGACTCTAGACATACAGTCAGAGGAACTGCAGGAAAATGAACTTACCAACATATACAAGAAATGGAGCTGTGACAAAAAAAGTTGAAGATGTCCCAGAAGAAGTGATGCCAGCAAAAACTTTCACATTAAAGGAGTTCTTGGAGGTATTTCATAACATTGAAAGCACAAAGGATAAAATATTAGAAGTAGATAAAAACTTAGAAAGAAATATGGCAATTTGCCAAGGCATAAAAAAAAGCTATTTCATATGACAAGAAGGTGGCAAACAGTGCTCAAACTACTCTTGGGAAATTTTTTACAAGGAAATAACAAGAATTTAATTCTCACGGTTTCTAATTTTTTATTAGATTTTTTTTTTCTTTTTTTTGAGACAGTCTCACTCTGTCGCCCAGGCTAGAGTGCAGTGGCACAATCTCGGCTCACTACAACCTCCACCTCCCCGGTTCAAGCAATTTGCCTGCCTCAACCTCCCAATTAGCTGTGATTACAGGCGTGCGCCACCACACTTGGCTAATTTTTTTTTGTATTTTTAGTAGAGATGAGGTTTCACCATGCTGGCCAGGCTGGTCTCGAACTCTTGACTTCAAGTGATCTGCCTACCTCGGCCTCTCAGAGTGCTGGAATTACAGGTGTGAAAGATCGCACCTGGCCATAAATAAATATCAACTTTGGTATACATTTTTTCATTTCACTATACATTTATAACTGACAGGGTTTTTGATGGTTGATAATTTTTAAAGGTCATAGAACAATTGTAATTTTTCCCATTGATTAAGGTCATTGTGTATGACTTCAGCTTGCACATTTTCAGTCATGCATTACTGTGCAAAGCGAGGACTGTCTGTACTGCAATCTCAGTCCCCAATCTGGAATTCGTATTTAGTTCAGCAGTTAACTTCTTCCCTGCTTGCCACTGTACGAAATGTTGATTATACATTGTAAAGCACAAAACAGAAGTTAGGCATTATTATTAGCATTACTAATTACTGGGTAAGAGCATACACTTTGGAAGTAACCCACCTGAATTCAAATCTCAGCTCTGCCACTTATTAGCAGAATCTTGGGCAAGTGATTTAATGTATTTGTTTCACATTTTTTCTTTCTTTCTTTTTTTCTTTGAGAGGAGTTTCGCTGTTGTTGCCCAGGCTGGAGTGCAACGGCACAATGTGGGCTCACCAAAACCTCCCCTTCCCAGGTTCAAGGGATTCTCCTACTCCAGCCTCCCGAGTACCTGGGAATACAGGCATGCACCACCATGCCAGGCTAATTTTGTATTTTCAGTAGAGACGGGGATTTCTCCATGTTAGTCAGGCTGGTCTGGAACTCCCGACCTCAGATGATCCACCTGCCTCGGCCTTCCAAAGTGCTGGGATTACAGGTGTGAGTTACTATGCCTGGCCTCACATTTTATTTACTTATAAAATTGGGCTATGGTGGGCGCGGTGGCTCCCGCCTGTAATCCCAGCACTTTGGAAGGCCGAGGCAGGTGGATCATGAGGTCAGGAGATCGAGACCATCCTGGCTAACATGGTGAAACCCTGTCTCTACTGAAAAAAAAATACAAAAAAGTAGCTAGGCGTGGTGGCGGGTGCCTGTAGCCCCAGCTACTCGGGAGGCTGAGGCAGGAGAATGGAGTAAAGCCTGGAGTCGGAGCTTGCAGTGAGCCGAGATGGCGCCACTGCACTCCAGCTTGGGCGACAGAGCAAGACTCCGTCTCAAAAAAAAAAAGAAACCCCGTCTCTACTAAAAATACAAAAACAGGGCCCAGTGGCAGACACCTATAATCCCAGCTACTTGAGAGGCTGAGACAGGAGAATCACTTGAACCTGGGAGGTGGAGGTTGCAGTGAGCCAAGATCAAACCACTGGACTCCATCCTGGGCAATAGAGCAAGACTCCATCTCGAAAAAAAACTGGGCTAATAGTTCTTATCCTACAGTTTTATTTATAAGAATTAATGTGAAGTATTTTAGAAAGTTTCAGGACCTTAATAAGTGCTTGCTACTGCACTTGACTAGTCTTAAAAGTAAAAAATAAAATAAAATGAAATGGTTGGTATTATTGTACTTGGCTCCACTTAATTCATTCCATAAGCAGTTATCAAGCTCCTAATGTGCATCAAGCACTGAGGAAATAGGAATGAATGAACCACTGTCCTGGCTTTCTGGCCATTCAGTCATCTGAAACAAATAATAATTTGAATTTGACATTCAAAGTGTTAAAGTAGCGCTATATATTAGCAAGGTTGAGGTGGGTAGACTTTAAGGGGATGGGAAATTCCACTGTGGGCACTTTCTCTTGTTTCCTGGGTGACTCAGTAAAGAAACCTCTCAGAGCCTCACCTTATATCTCTGTAAAATGGGCCAATTCCTTCATCATTATAAATAGTACTAGTAGAATTTAAAAACACTCCTTTTCCTTTCCTATGCCTGTGGCACAGTGCTGACAAAAAGAAACTGCTCAACATTATTGAACAATTACTAAGTGCCAGGGACTGTTTAAAGTGCTTTCATATATTAAGTATTCTGATACTCACAAGAACTCGGAGAAGAAGGGTTACTATTAGTCCTACTTGGCAAATTTGGAAGCTGAGGCACACAGAAGATAGTTTCTCTCCTTCCTTCCTTCCTTTCTTTCTTTCTTAACAGGCTGGGGGTGGTGGCTCATGCCTGTAATCCCAGCACTTTGGTAGGCCAAGGCGGCTGGATCACCTGTTCGAGACCAGCCTGACCAACATGGAGAAACCCCGTCTCTACTAAAAATACAAAATTAGTCGGGCATGGTGGCGCATGCCTGTAAT
>NW_012107585.1:5885642-5886389 GCF_000951045.1 Mandrillus leucophaeus
TGTTAGCCAGGATGGTCTCAATCTCCTGACCTCGTGATCCGCCCATCTCGGCCTCCCAAAGTGCTGGGATTACAGGCGTGAGCCACCGCGCCCGGCCGGTCATTTCCTTAATAGCATGTCTATGTGACCTTTTGAATCTCAAACTACTGTGGTTGGAAGGGAATCGTCTGTAATTTTCCAAAGTACAAATAGGTGTGGTATGATTCCCAAAGTCTTAGTGTCTGTGTCTGTAAACCATATATTTTTTGTTTTGTAATATTTAGTAGAGAATGGGTTTCACTATGTTGCTCAGGCTGGTCTCAAACTCCTAACATCAAGTGATCCTCCTGCCTCAGCCTCCCAGAATGTTGGAATTACAAGCTTGAGCCACCTCGCCTGGCCACATATATGATTTTCCTTTCTTTTTCTTTTTCTTTTTTTCTTTTTTTTTTTGAGACAGAGTCTCACTCTGTCGCCCAGGCTGGAGTGCAGTGGCGTGATCTTGGCTCACTGCAACCTCCACCTCCCTGGTTCAAGCGGTTGTTCTCCCTCAACCTCCCAAGTAGCTGGGACTACAGGTGTGTGCCACCACGCCCGGCTAATTGTTGTATTTTTAGAAGAGACGGAGTGTCACCATATTGGTCAGGCTGGTCTTGAACTCCTGACTTCTTGATCTGCCCACCTTGGCCTCCCAAAGTGCTGGGATTACAGGCGTGAGCCACTGCACCTGACCCACATGCAAGATTTTCTTTTCTTTTTTTCTTTTGA
>NW_012107585.1:5888894-5891513 GCF_000951045.1 Mandrillus leucophaeus
TCTGTACGTTGCCTGGCACATCACAAACGCTCAGTTGATGGGATTTAGTCATCATTATTCTGCTTTTAAAAAGGGGGCGTCTGGCTGGGCGCGGTGGCTCTCGCCTGTAATCTCAGCATTTTGGGAGGCCGAGGTGGGTGAATCACCTGACGTCAGGAGTTCGAAACCAGCCTCATGAAACCCCATCTCTGGCAAGAATACAAAAAAGTTAGCCGGGCGTGGTGGCGGGCGCCTGTAATCCCAGCTACTTGGGAGGCTGAGGCAGGAGAATCGCTTGAACCCGGGAGGCGCAGGTTGCACTGAGCCAAAATCGCGCCATTGCACTCCAGCCTGGGCAACAAGAGCGAAATTCCGTCACAAAAAAAAAAAAAAGAAAAGAAAAGAAAAAAAAGAAATCAGAACCGCACAGACAACAACACTGGAACTAACTGGATGTTAAATTAACCCTAACTGGCCAGAAGAAACCAGACCGTGGACGGTCAGATCCCTCCATCCGCCCTCTCGCCCCTTTCACCTTTGCCCCCCTTCTCCTCTTCCGGCACAGTCTCAAACCCGAAGTGCGTTTCCGTTGCCCGCTTCTCTTGGGACAAGAGCCGAGCACTTAGTGGGGCCCCCGGCCAAGAGCTACGAAGCCCGAGGAGCTGGCAGCCCCGCATCGCCCGCGACCACCCACGGCCGCAATAGCTCCATAGAGCGCAGCTCTTGGGGGCAGCCATCTTGGTAGTCGAGTGACAAGGGCCAGAGAGTACGCCTTGTTGCGTCACTAGACGAACGACGGCGGCTGGCCGGAAACATTATTAGCCGAACGCGCCCTGAAATCTGATACACAGTTGTACGGGCAAAATCTCTAGGATCCAGAGGGTAGTCTTTAAGTATCGGAAATCTCTTCCTCTCTCTCTTCTCTGATTGAATTTACAATTCACCAGGAATGAGGGGAGCTCAGGGGAGCCCCAAGTCACTTCTTAGCGGCTATGTCTCTGAATCCGGCTAGGCAGAAGAGTACTAACTCGCAAGATATCCAGGAACTCTTGTTTTCTTGTGCAGAAGGGAGAAATTGAGGCATGGTGTGATTAAAAAGCCAAGATCACGGGGCCAATTCCTGCACACTTTGTTGAGCGTAAGAATCACTTGGTTTAAGTTTTAAAATGAAGATTCCTGGGTTCCCAACTACCAGAGATTTTGAATCAGTAAATCTGACATATATCCCTTTAATCTCTATTTAAACAAATTTCTCTGGTGATTCTGATGCAAGAGATTTGCAGACCATTCTTGAGAAACATATGCTAGACTACTCTGAAAAATAAACATACTACGGGCAGACTTCTTTGGTCTGTCCGTTTTATGAACCTAGGAAGCTCATAAATGGGAACGAAAGCTCAAGTATCCACTTAGCAAGCCAGAACCACCACTCACACTTGGTCTCCTGCTGACACAAAGCTACATTCCTAGCTCCAACTGGCATGTCATGGGTGTTTTACTTCAGCCCCAGATTTTCAGTCTTTTTTTAATGGAAAGGGTAATGTAGACCGTCTTGTGCAAAATAAAGAATGGACGTTGAGTTTTGCTTGGATTACTGTATGTTTCTGCTTTCATTCCATTTTAAATGTATGTTTCCTGTAAATATTTCACGAGGAGAAAGCGCCAATAGAAGAAACTATTTTGAAACGAAAATTCTCTTCCTGGTTTAATATAGCCTGACAGATGGACACCTACCGCTTTCGTTTGGGAAGTACTGCGCGGGGATTTCTGTTTCTTTTTTATTTTAAGAATGATAGAAGGTCCTCGTTGGTATAGTGATGAGAAAAAAAAAAGGAATGATACAAGGGCGAAATGATTCATCCATGTATTCATAATTCTCATGTCTTTGTTAAAAGAAATTAAGTGGCTGGGTGCAGTGGCCTGTAATCCCAACACTTTGGGAGCCCGAGGCAGGCGGATTGCATGAGGTCAGCAGTTCGAGACCAGCCTGGTTAATATGGTGAAACCCCGTCTCTGCTAAAATACAAAAATCAGCCAGAAGTGGTGATGCACACCTGTAGTCCCAGCTATTCAGGAGGCTAAAGCAGGAGAATCACTTCAACCCAGGAGTCAGAGGTTGCAGTGAGCCAAGATTGCACCACTGCACGCAAGCCTGGGTGACAGAGCGAGACTCCATCTCAAAAATAATTAAATAAATAAATAAAGTCTCATCAAAGAATCTTATCTCTTCCATATCTAGTTATATAAAAGAATGGATCTCAGGATTTGGGGCTGTTCCTTCTGCACATCAGATTAAGTATCCAGACCAACAGTATTTCACTGTTCTCTTATTTCATATGATTTGTGGGGCAAAACCTGTAAAAAGTGAAGCAGGACAAGGACTGTTGAAAGGCATTTTTTTTTTTTTTTTTGAGGTGGCGTCTTGTTCTGTTGCCTAGGCTGGAGTGCAGTGACACGACCTTGGCTCACTGCAACCTCTGCCTCCTGGGTTCAAGCAATCCTCCTGCCTCAGCCTCCCTAGTACCTGGGATTACAGGCACGCATCACCATGCCAGGCTAATTTTTGTATTTTTAGTAGAGACAGGGTTTCACCATGTTGGCCAGGCTGGTCTTGAACTCCTGACTTCAGATGATCTACCC
>NW_012107585.1:5893018-5894090 GCF_000951045.1 Mandrillus leucophaeus
AGATGGAGTCTCGCTCTGTTGCCCAGGCTGGAATACAGTGGCGCAGTCTTGGCTCACTGCAACCTGTGCCTCCTAGGTTCAAGTGATTCTCCTGTCTCCGCCTCCTCAGTAGCTGGGATTACAGGTGCAGGTGTGCACTGCCATGCCCGGCTAATGTTTTTTTGTATTTTTAATAGAGATGGGGTTTCACCATGTTGGTAAGGCTGGTCTCGAACTCCTGACCTGTTGATCCACCCGGCTCAGCCTCCCAAAGTGCTGGGATTACAGGTGTGAGCCACCGCGCCTGGCCATGATTTTCTAAACCTCACTGTCTGTATCTGTAAAATGAGGACCTGCTTGTCTCATAGGTAAGAACATCACTTGTTAGCTATGTGATCATAGGCAAATTATCTAAACTTTTGGAGTCCATTTTCTCATCTTTAACTTTTATTTATTTAGGGACAGAGTCTTGTTGTGTTACCCAGGCTGGATTCATACTCTTGGGCTCAAGTGATCATCCCTCCTCAGCCTCCTGAGTAGCTGGGACTATATGAAGGGGTGGCCTGCCCCTCCACACCTGTGGGCGTTTCTTGTTAGGTGGAAAGAGACTAGAGAAAAGAAATGAGACACAGAGACAAAGTATAGAGAAAGAAAAAGTGGGCCCAGGGGACCGCCGGTCAGCATACAGAGGACCCACTCCGGCACCAGTCTCTGAGTTCCCTTAGTATTTATTGATAATTATCTTTACCATCTTAGGGAAGTGGCAGGATAATAGGATCATCGTAGGGAGAAGGTCAGCAGTGAGACATATGAATAAAGATCTCTGTGACACAAGTTTAAGGAAAAGTGCTGTGCCTTGATATGCATATGCAAACATCTTCATAAACCTTTTTAGTGCATAAAGAGCAGCATTGCGCTAGCAAGTCCCACCTTTCGCCCTAAGGCGGTTTTCTCCTTTCTCAGTAAACAGAACATACAATCGGGTTTTACACCGAGATGTTCCATTGCCCAGGGACGGGCAGGAGACAGATGCTTTTCTCTATCTCAACTGCCAACAACCACCAAGAGGCCTTCTTTCCTCTTGTACTGGTCC
>NW_012107585.1:5894140-5897155 GCF_000951045.1 Mandrillus leucophaeus
GGCTCACTGCAACCTCTGCCTCCTGGGTTCAAGCAATCCTCCTGCCTCAGCCTCCCTAGTACCTGGGATTACAGGCACGCATCACCATGCCAGGCTAATTTTTGTATTTTTAGTAGAGACAGGGTTTCACCATGTTGGCCAGGCTGGTCTTGAACTCCTGACTTCAGATGATCTACCCGCCTCAGCCTCTCAAAGTGGTGAGCCACCACGCCCGGGGCTGATTTTTGCATTTGTAGTAGAGATGGGGTTTCACCATTTTGGTCAGACTGGTTTTATTTACTTATGTATTCATTCATTCTTTATTTTGAAACAGGATCTCACTTTGTCACCCAGGGTGGAGTGTAGTGGCACAATCATAGCTCACTCCTTATCCTCCCAGGCTCAAGCCATCCTCCCACCTCAGCCTCCTGAGTAGCTGGGACTACAGATGCGCACTACCATACTGGGCTGATTTTTGTATTTTTTGTCAAGACGGTTTTGCCATGTTGCCATGGCTGGTCTTGAACTTCTAGGCTTGGGCAATCCACCCACCTCAGTCTCCCAAAATGCTGGGATTATAGGTGTGAGCCACGGCACCTGGCCCTGGTCATTTCCTTTTTTTTTTTTTTTTGAGACGGAGTCTTGCTCTGTCGCCCAGGCTGGAGTGCGGTGGCGCAATCTCCACTCACTGCAAGCTCTGCCTCCCGGGTTCACGCCATTCTCCTGCCTCAGCCTCCTGTGTGGCTGGGACTACAGGCGCCCGCCACCGCGCCCGGCTAATTTTTGTATTTTTAGTAGAGACGGGGTTTCACCGTGTTAGCCAGGATGGTCTCGATCTCCTGACCTCGTGATCCGCCCATCTCGGCCTCCCAAAGTGCTGGGATTACAGGCTTGAGCCAGCGCGCCCGGCCTAGGCACTTGTTTAACAAAGCACACCCTGCACAGCCCAAAATCCTTTAAACCTTGAGTCACCACAGCACATGTCTCTTGCAAGGACAAGGTTGGGGGTAGGGTCACAGATTAACAGCATCTCAAATACAGAACAAAATGGAGTCTCTTATGTCTATTTCTTTCTATAGACACAGTAACAGGCTGATCTCTCTTTCTTTTCCCCACACTATAGGCACACTTAGTCTAAAGTTTAGTAATTGTGAAGATTAAATGTGATAGTCAATGTTAACAGCTGTTAAATACAATGTATAGGAGCCCACTGGTTTGCACTGAGCTTCGGTACAGTAGACCAAACCAAAATAGAGTCACTCAAGGTGAAATTCTACCCAACCACGCCTAAACTAACTTTTTCTTTTTTTTTTTTTTTTGAGACTGAGTCTCCCAGGCTGGAGTGCAGTGGCGCCATCTCGGCTTACTGCAAGCTTTGCCTCCCGGATTCACGCCATTCTCCTGCCTCAGCCTCCTGAGTAGCTGGGACTACAGGCGCCGGCCACCACGCCCAGCTAATTTTTTGTATTTTTAGTAAAGACGGCGTTTCACCGTGTTAGCCAAGATGGTCTCGATCTCCTGACCTCGTGATCTGCCCGCCTCAGCCTCCCAAAGTGCTGGGATTACAGGCGTGAGCCACCGTGCCCGGCCCCTAAACTAAGTTGTCTATCTGACCTTCTGAGAAATCACCAAATCCCCAAACTGGTCAGTTTTACCCCACATAAGGAAGTCCATTCTGCTTAAACTTTTACAAGACAAGTAATTTTGAAATGACTAATCTGCTTTTCAGTCTCTATTTCCACTTAAAAAAATTTTTTTAGACAGGGTCATCCCTCTCTGTCACTCATACTGGAGTGCACTGGCACGATCATATCTCACTGCAACCTCCAACTAACTGCTGGGCTCAGGAGAGCCTCTTGCTTCAGTTTCCCAAGTAGCTAGGACTACAGGTGTGCAGCCACAGCCACTGTGCTTGGCTACTTTTCTTTCTTTCTTCCTTCCTTTCTTTCTTTCTTTCCTTTTTCCTTCTTTCTTTTTTCTTTCTCTCTTTCTTTCTTTTAAATTAAAGTTAGTTTTATTCAGAGTATTTTATTCAGAGCCCAGCTAATTTTTGTATTTTTAGTAGGGACGGGATTTTGCTATGTTGGCCAGGCTGGTCTTGAACTCCTGGCCTCAAGTGATCTGCCCTGCTCAGACTCCCAAAGGGCTGGGATTACAGGTGTGAGCCACCACGCCCGCCTGCCCAACTAATTTTTTTTTTTTTTGAGACGGAGTCTCACTCTGTCGCCCAGGCTGGAGTGCAGTGGCACAATCTCAGTTCACTGCAAGCTCCGCCTCCTGGGTTCACGCCATTCTCCTGCCTCTCAGCCTCCCAAGTAGCTGGGACTACAGGTGCCCGCCACCACGCCCGGCTAATTTTTGTATTTTTAGTAGAGACGGGTTTTCACTGTGTTAGCCAGGATGATCTCGATCTCCTGACCTCGTGATCTGCCCGCCTCGGCCTTCCAAAGTGCTGGGATTACAGGCTTGAGCCACAGCGCCCGGCCAACTAATTTTTTAAAAAATATTTGTATTCTTTAGAGTCAAGGGTCTCGCTATATTCCCCAGGCTGGTCTGGAACTCCTGGACTCCAAGGATCCTTCCACCTCTGCCTCCCAAAGTGTTGGGATTACACGCATGAACCACTCACTGCCTGCCGCCTGTTTCTGCCTCAGTCTCCTGAGTAATGGGGACCACAGGTGCGCACCGCCACGCCAGGGTAAAGAAATAAAGTGATGTACTGTATGAAGAAGTGCTGTAAAGTGATATTAAATGTAAGGTATTGTCATTATTAACGCTATTATTATTATTCCCAATGTGAGATAGACTAAGGGCCATGAATCAATTGTTATTAACGCTAGAATAAGAACCGTAAATTGGCCAGGCACGGTGGCTCAGACTTGTAATCCCAGCACTTTGGGAGGCCGAGGTGGGTGGATCACGAGGTCAGCAGATCGAGACCATCTTGGCTAACACGGTGAAACCCCGTCTCTACTAAAAATACAAAAAATTAGCCGGGCGTGGTGGCGGGCGCCTGTAGTCCCAGCTACTCGGGAG
>NW_012107585.1:5898085-5904214 GCF_000951045.1 Mandrillus leucophaeus
TCCGAGGCCCCCGTTGATGCCGCTGAGCTCCCCCAACGCCGCCGCCACCGCCTCCGACATGGACAAGAACAGCGGCTCCAACAGCTCCTCCGCCTCTTCGGGCAGCAGCAAAGGGCAACAGCCGCCCCGCTCCGCCTCGGCGGGGCCAGCCGGCGAGTCTAAACCCAAGAGCGGTAAGGGCGGGCCTGCGGCAGTGGGCGGGGGCGAGTGCCCCTACTGCTAGGGAGAGTCGTTGCTCTCTTGTCTGCTGGGTTACTCGGGGACAGGCTCCACTTTCTATTATAGCCCCTACCTGCCCTTTTCCATGGCTCTCATTATTTACAGTTATGTTAATGAGCGCCGTTTTGCGTGGTTTACGTGGATCATTTACATTAACACTCAAAACTGCTCGATTAAGCAGGTACTGTTCTTATCCCAATTTTACATATAATGAGAAAGGGTAAGGTCACTAGTATTTGGCTCACAGCAGGCCTTAAGACCTGGTTTGTGTGACTCATCAGTCCACGCTCCTAAAACTCCCAAGTTGTTCTACCCTTTAATGTTGAATTAACATTGGATAGTGTTCAAGTTTAGACGGGTGGGTGGAGCCCAAGGATCTTTCAAACTCAGATATCTTATTTAATAAGCTGGTCCCATATCCATTCCTCTGTTGAAGAGGAACTCATCCTTCAGTGGCTATTCATTGTGGGGTTAAGAGCGCAGACTATGAATTCAGTCTTTTTGGGTCCCTGTTTGCCAGACCTTGAGTGAGTGCCCCGAATTTACTTGTAAAGGTAGGTGGAGGTAATATAATTAAATAACAAACAAAAACAAAACAAATGAACTAAGGTCTTAGGGTATCTGACGTCTGTTTTGCACCAAATACCCATAAGGTCTATTTTTGTATGTTGGACTGTAGGATTGTCCTTTAACAGGGAAGGTTTTATTTCTGTAATCAAGTCTCTCAATATTATGACCATGATGATGATAATAGCTGCCTTTAATTGAGGGCTTACCATGTGCCAAGGACTAGGTGAAGTTTTTGCCTGTGTTTTCACTGTGCAAGTCACTGACTTGTGTAACCGGCTGAAATTGTTCATATTTAAAGAAGGAATAAACTGAGCAGGTAGGATGTTAGGAGTTGGCAGAGGCTGGAGTGCAGTGTTCATTTTATTTCAAAGTTTGTACTAATCTGTGCTCTGTTTTGTATTTCAGTTACATTAGCAGTAAGAGGAAGGTGTTTTCAGCGACAGTGGGGATGTTGTGGCAGGGAAATATTTGGAGTCCCCAAATGTGGAGATCCAGTTTAAAACCTGTCAAGATTAAAAAACCGTAAGAGTGAGACCAGGTGTGGTGGCTCATGCCTGTAATCCAGATACTTTGGGAGGCTGAGGTGGGAGGATAGCTTGAGCCCAGGAGTTTCACACCAGCTTGTGCAAGATAGTAAGACCCCGTCTCCATAAGGAAAAAAAAAAAATAGCCAAGTGGGGTGACACACACCTGTAACCCTAGCTACTTGGAAGGGTGAGGTGGGAGGATTGCTTAAGCTCGAGGAAGTTGAGGCTGCAGTGAGCTTTATCATGACACTGCATACCATCCAGCCTGTGTAACAGAGAGACCCCATCTCTAAAAAGTCAAAGCAAAGCTAAGGCTGACTTAAACCAAACAAAAAACCAAAAAATTGTAAGGTTTACTAACTCACTCAGAGTTCACCTGCTGGATATGGCAAACTCGTTTACCTGGTGTGAGACCATTAGGAGTATGGGTTCTCGGGCCATGTCAGGAAGTGGTGTGTATGCAGACTGATTTTGCAGTTCTGCACATGCGTAGCTTTGCCATAGATCCCTCAAAAGATAGAAGGTAGCCAGTCCTTTTGGTCAGTGTTGGAACTGGTTTAGAGTGGTCTGTTCAAAGCAATTGATAAGTAAGTTTATTTTTGCACTCTATTCCCAGATGTATGTTAAGGATTTGGTTCTCCAACTGTCTGAATTCTCAATTTTTCTGGGGCTCCTCTTTAAGCCACTAACATACATTCATTAGTCAGTTGCAATAAATGCCTTAAGTTTATTTCTTAGCAGTAGGCGAAAGCTTGTGACAACTCAAAATAAAACAGCAAACAGGTATTTAAGGAATTTTACTGCTATGTCCTTCACTTTGAATATGTTGATAAGTGGAATTAACTCTGATTACCCAACAGGGTGATACAGAATTCTATAGTAGTTTGACCAAGCAAATATTTGTCATTGTTAACATTTCAAATGGGCTGGGTGGCTATAATCCCAGCACTTTTGGAGGCTGAGGCAGGCCGATTGCTTGAGCCCAAGAGTTCGAGACCCTGTCCAAAAAAAATAAATGAGCTGGGTGTGGTGGCACACACCTGTAGTCCTGGTTGTGAAGAGGCTGAGGTGGGAGGAGGAGGAAGAGCACTTGAACCCAGAAGTGCAAGGTTGCAGTGAGTCATGATCACTCTACTGCACTCTAGCTGGGGTGGCAGAGCGAGACCCCATCTCAAAACAACAAGAAAAGTTCTGTAGAAACTCATGTAGGCTGGGTGCGTTGGCTCACGCCTGTAATCCCAGCACTTTGGGAGGTCGAGGCGGATGGATCACCTGAGGTCAGGAGTTTGAGACCAGCCTGCCCAACATGGTGAAGCCCCGTCTCTACTAAAAATACAAAAAATTAGCCCAGCCTGGTGGCGTGCACCTGTAATCCCAGCTACTCGGGGGGCTGAGGCAGGAGAATCCCTTGAAACCGGGAGGTGGAGGTTGCAGTGAGCCAAGATCACACCATTGCACTCCAGCCCATCTCAAATAAACAGAAAACTCTTGTAAAGGACCTTTGTTAGATTTTACGAATACACATGTGTGCCTTGAGGCAGCGTTCATTTTTTTGTTTAATGTGTGTGTTAGAAAGCTTGACCATGTTTGCCACTGCCAGTGTCTGCTCTTCTGGCTTCTGCTGTGCGTGTTCCCGTAGCAAGGAAGGATGAGCTTTGTAGCCAAATCCATGCTTCTTCACTAGCCATAACCCACTGCTTGCATTTAGGAACAAAGTAAGAGGCCGAATATGTGGAGATTAAAAGATTAGGAAACTCTGGATATTGGCTGATTTTTAAAGTTGAACCTAAGCTGTCTTAAGAACGTAACAGCTAAGACCAGTGCTACTACAACAGATACTGAGGAACTCTGATGCAGTAACTTCACGATGAGATGGTCGCTCTAACAAAAGGGTACACTCAAGCTCTGCGTAATCCCATACAAAGATTTCTGCAACACTTCATATACTGGATTCTGCTGGAAATCATTGAAAGGACCTCTTGAATTTACAGAGTACTGAGTTGAAGGGAAAGCAAGAAGGGTAAGGTGAAAAGATAGTTTATCTTTTGTCAAGGTGAAAAGAGCAAGAGTTTTCAGTATTCAAATATTTAAGTCATTTTTTTTCTCCCCCTTTTCTGCCTTGTGGAAAAAAGCCCTTTGATTTATATTTTGTAAACTGTAATTAATGGTCATTTGCTTCCTAGCTGCATGATTAATTTCCTTGAGATTTTGTTCCAGTGGCTGGCTTAAATTTGCCCTTCATTTGTACACAGGAAATAGGTAAATTTGGCTACCAGGATTTTCTTGATCTTTCCGGCTAGAGTCACATACCACAGTTTCTTTGCCTGGGCTAATTGCCCGAACATTTATATAACTTTCTTTTTCTTGATTATATTCCTACAGCTTCATTCCAATAGTGTTAATAGGTATTTCTGAGAACATTCAGCAGTAAATATCCCGTGAATATAGCTCAGAGGAGAGAAGGTAGGTTAGGAAGTGGGGAAAGTCACTTAGAGGGAGTAAAGAAAGTAAAGAGAGGCAAGAGAGAAGGTAGGCCGTTTTTGGGCAGACAGTGGACCCTGGCCAGGAACCAGGCTCTTGTCCCATCCCCCTGGGCGGACAGAACTGCCAGGGAGGTTAAGGGAAGGTCAGGTATTATGAGGCAGTTATTTTGAGGTTGGTGGTATGAAGCACTGCCCTGGCACTCTTCCTGTTATTCCGGTACCAGAAACCAGGTTACTAGTGGTAATCTGCCTTGAAAAATGCCTCTGACTTGTAAATGGACCTGGAGATTTTAATGACTTTGAAAATTGAGGTGATTTGAAGCCTTCAGTAAAACCACTTAGAGAAATTAAAAGAATTTCAGGGCCTGTTGGCTGGATTCCTTGGTTTATGTGGCTTTGTTGGTAGTCTAGTGGGTGTTCTTGACAGGAATGATTTGGATTTATTAATGATAGGCTTTCAAATCATAGTAAAACTGTGTCAGCCACTATGGTAGGCATTTTACAGAAGTTTTCTTTCTTAATCCTCGTGATTCTATGAGGAAGTATGGTAGAGTATTAGTCCTATTTTAAAGATAAGAAAATAGAGGCTTAGCAGTGTTAAGAGTGATTGGTCCAAGTAAATTTTTATGAAGTCCTAGGCGGTATTTTTCTATAAGCTTTGTATAATCACACTTAGCAAGCAGATAACTTACTGGCACATGCATCATTCCTGATACCACCTCTCTCTTCCTTTCATTCAGAATTACTAATTTCAGCTGGATTCAATTTGTTGTCAGTTGATTCTGTAGTAAGGCCATATGTTGCCCCTCTGGAGGTGCTTGTCAACTACTCTGGACAATGGGTAAGCAACTTGCTTGTGATTACAGCATGAATCAGCAGCAGAAACTTGCTGGCTGGTATTCTGACCTCTAGGCTGAGCCACCTGTTAGAACTAGAGCTAGAAATGAGGATGCCAAGTAATTTAACTGTGAAAAACTTGTGGCCCTTAATTTGGTAATGGGGGGAGGCTGAGATACACCTACTGCTACTTGGTGGAGACCTTTCCATTAGGGAAATGTGGAACAACTGAAAAGCTGGGTTAAGTTTTTAAGTCATTTATTTGTTGACTCTGGATCCTGAGTTTAGTGGTCTTGTCTATTTTGGAATGTGTCTTGACAGTAGTTCTTGGCAGTTGTTCTCAGTGGTGGCTATGCATCAGAATCTCCTTAGGAACTTTTTTTTTTCCCCCCTCAGGACAGTCTTACTCTGTCACCCAGGCTGGAGTTCAGTGGCGTGATCTCAGCTCACTTTAACCTCTGCCTTCCAGGTTTAAACAATTCTTCTACCTCAGCCTCCTGAGTAGTGGGATTACAGGTGTCCACCACCACACCGGCCTAATATTTGTATTTTTAGTAGAGATGGCGTTTCACCATGTTGGCCAGGCTAATCTCAAACTCCTGACCTCGTGAGATCTTTTAAAAAAAAAATTATGGGTGTGTGGGGCTGCTTCCTAGAAATTTTTTCTTTTTTCTTTTTTTTATAGAGATGGGGGTCTCACTGTGTTGCCCAGTCTGGTCTCAAACTCCTGACTTCAAGTGATCCTCCTACCTCAGCCTCCCAACGTGCTGGGGTTACAGGCATGAGCCACTGTGCCTGGCTTTTTTCTGATTCTTTAAGCCTAGATTGGACCCGTGGGTCCTGGGCATTCATAATTTCAAAAGTCTGTACAAGTGATTCTGGTGTGCAGCCAGGATTGAGAACCACCACTCTGCGATTTAAAACTTCACCCATAGTTCCTTCTCCCAGGGACTTGATGTTTTTTCTGTTTTCCAAAATCTAAAGTGGATCATGTTATCACTCCTGTTCTACCTTCGAGTTTTTCCCATGTATATCCTGGCAAGTTGTCCACAAAATATTTCAAAAATAATACTCTGAATTTTATCTCTGGGTCCCAGGCCTGACAGTACCTTCAACCTTTAGCTGCCTGTTGCCTGGGTCTAGAGATAAGAGGCAGTCTCTCACTTGACGTGTCTGTCTTCATACCCTTAGGTAAATGGAAACCAAGAGAAACGAGTTGATTTTTGGCAACTGAAATCATTAGTGATGATGTGGTCAGTTGTTAGGTGTTTTGGAAATGAGCAGTTTACTATCAGAGAGCATTTCTGTAAGCATTGTGAAACTGTTTCCTTGCCAGTGTGGTAATAAGTGAAGAAATGAAGACAGCCTTCTTGCTCAGTGCCAGTTTACTTTCTTTTTTTCTTTCTTTCTTTTTTTTTTTTGAGATGGAGTCTGGCTCTGTTGCCCAGGCTGGAGTGCAGTGGCTGGATCTCAGCTCACTGCAAGCTCCGCCT
>NW_012107585.1:5905262-5914472 GCF_000951045.1 Mandrillus leucophaeus
CTCGGCCTCCCAAAGTGCTGGGATTACAGGCATGAGCCATCGCGCCTGGCCTTTTTTTTTTTTTTTTAAGAGACAAGCTCTCGCTGTGTCACTTAGGCTGGTATGCAGTGATGCAAACATAATTGACAGACCTTGAACTCCTTGGTTTAAGAGATCCTTGAACTCTTGAACCACTGTGCCTGGTTTATCTTTTTTTTTTTTTTTTTTTTGAAACGGGGTCTCGCTCTGTCGCCCAGGCTGGAGTGCAGTGGCTGGATCTCAGCTCACTGCAAGCTCCACCTCCTGGGTTTACGACATTCTCCTGCCTCAGCCTCCCGAGTAGCTGGAACTACAGGCGCCCGCCACCTTGCCCGGCTAGTTTTTGCATTTTTTAGTAGAGACGAGGTTTCACCGTGTTAGCCAGGATGGTCTCGATCTCCTGACCTAGTGATCCGCCCATCTTGGCCTCCCAAAGTGCTGGGATTACAGGCTTAAGCCACCGCACCCGGCCATCTTTTTCTTTTTTTGAGACAGAAGCTCACTCTGTAGCCCAGGGTGGAGAGCAGTGGTGCCATCATAGCACACTGCAGTCTCAACCTTGGCTTAAGCAATCCTCCCAACTCAGCCTCTCAGCTAGGACTGCAGCTGTGTGCCACCACACTGAGCTAATTGTTAAATTTTTTGTAGAGATGGGGTCTTGCTGTGTTGCCCAGGCTGGTCTCAAACTCGTGGGCTCAAGTGATCCTCTGGCTTTGGCTTCCCAAAGTGTTGAGATAACAGGCATGAGCCACCAAGTCCAGCGCTGAAACTTTGCTTTCTAATTGTTACTATTAGTGCCATGTTTGACACTAACTGTTGCTAACTGAAATAATAGGTAAAAGTTTAGCTTTAAGTTCTAACTTTATTTTTTGAGACGGAGTTTCACTCTGTTGCCCAGGCTGGGGTGCAGTGGCATGATTTCAGCTCACTGCAACCTCTGCCTCCCGGGTTCATATGATTCTCATGCCTTAGCCTCCCAAGTAGCTGGGATTACAGGCGTGTGGCACCACACCTGGCTAATTTTTGTGTTTTTAGTAAAGATGGGGTTTTACCATGTTGGCCAGGCTGGGCTTGAACTCCTGGCCTGATGTGATCTGCCTGCCTTGGCCTCCCAAAGTGCTGGGATTACAGGCATGAGCCACCATACCTGGCCTTAAATTGTAACTAAGGTAAGGGTCACTGTCCGTAAGCAGGATTTAAGGGTAACTGGTCGGAGTGAACCTAGCCTGTTTCTGTGACTGTTCTGTTTATGTTGTTGCCATTTCACATGGTTTAGATTGACTCCCAGGTTTTAGGTGGTCAGGTTTGGAGAGAATGACATCTCATTTATTCGATGAGGTTGACAGACTGGTCATGAAGTGGTTGCTTTCAAAATTTGGTCTCTGATTATTAACTTACGTTTTCTTCTTTCTGAAGCATTGTTTAACCTTGAACTTATTTAGCCTGCTATAAAAAAGCTGGTGATTATACTTATCAAGAAATAATTTTTTCTAAGTTTAAAAAATTACTCATAGTATTACAAGTCTGCAGACAGGTACTTTTGTATATTTATATCAGAATCTTAGAGGGTGAGGCCTGAGCATAGGAATTCCTGAGCACAGTGAAAGCTCATCAGTGTGATTCCTGTGAACTGGGAAGATTGAGAATCATTGTAATAAGATGAAAGTGGGGCCAGACCCCATGGCTCTTGCTTATAATCCCAGCACTTTGGGAGGCTGAGGTGGGAAGATCACCTGAGCCTAGGAGTTTGAGACCAGTCTGGGCAACATAGTGAGACCCCCGTCTCTACAAAAAAAATTTAAAAATTAGGCCAGGCGTGGTGGCTCATGCCTGTAATCTCAGGACCTTGGGAGGCTGAGGCTGGTGGATCGCTTGAGCTCAGGAATTTGAGACCAGCCTGGGCAACATGGCAAAACCCCATCTCTGTCAAAAATACAAAAATAAGCCAACAGTGTTGTATGTGCCTGGAGTTCCAGCTACTTGGGGGGCTGAGGCAGGAGGATTGCTTGAACCCAGGAGGTTGAGGCTGCAGTAAGCCGAGATCATGCCACTGCACTCCAACCTGGGTGACAAAAGTAAGACCCTGTTTCAAAATAAATTTAAAAATTAGCTGGGTGTGGTGGTGCATACCTGCAGTCCTAGCTGGAAGGCTGAGTTGGAAAGATGCTAAACTGAGGTTGAGGCTGCAGTGTGCTATGATGGCACCACTGCTTTCCACCCTGGGGGGAAAAAAAATGCTGGGCATGGTGGCTCACACCTGTAATCCCAGTATTTTGGGAGGCCGAGGTGGGTGGATCACCTGAGGTCAGGAGGTTGAGATCAGCCTGGCCAATGTGGCGAAACCCCATCTCTACTAAAAATACAGAATTAGCCAGGTGTGGTGGCTCATCCCTGTAATCCTAGCTACTTGGGAGGCCAAGGCAGGAGAATTGCTGGAACCCGGGAGGTAGAGGTTGCAGTGAGCCGAGATTGTGCCACTGCGCTCCAGCCTGGGCAATAGAGTGAGACTCTGTTTAAAACGAAAAAAAAAAAGATAAACTAGGCATGGTGGTTCATGCCTATAATCCTAACAGTTTGGAAGGCCAAGGCAGGATTGCTTGAGTCTAGGAGTTGGAAACCAAGCAGGGTAACAAAGTGAGACCCCATCTCTACAAAAAAAAAAAAAAAAGTTTTTGTTTTGTTTTGTTTTGTTTTTTGTTTTTTGGTGAGACAGAGTTCTGCTCTGTTGCCCAGGCTGGAATACAGTGGCCTGATCTCCGCTTACTGCAAGCTCCTTCTCCTGGGTTCACGCCGTTCTCTTGCCTCAGCCTCCCGAGCAGCTGGGACTACAGTTGCGCACCACCACACCTGGCTGGGAGTAGTGGCTGATGCCTGTAATACCAGCACTTTGGGAGGCCAAGGAGGTGGATCACTTGAGCTCTGGAGTTTGAGAACAGCCTGGGCAACAAAGGCAAACCCCGTCTCTACAAAAAACACAAAAATTAGCTGGACATGGTGGTGAGTACCTGTAGTCTCAGTGGCTTAGGAGTCTGAAGTGGGAGGGTAGCTTGAGCCTGGGAGGTAGAGGTTGCAGTGAGCCGAGATTGTGCCACTGCACTTTAGCCTGGGTAACAGGGTAAAACCCTGTCTCTAAATAAATAAAGTGCATAAATAATTATGTTGTTAGAGTATAAATAAATGGGTGTAACAGTTCTGGAAAGCAACCTAGGAATGTATAAATAAATGGCTTTAATGACCATATTTTATCTGTCAGTTCCACTTTTTGAGAATTTGACATAATTAATCACATAAACCTCTGTAAAGAGACTACCAATGGTATTATGTTAAACTAGCAAAAAACTAGAAGCCACTGAAATATACAACAATGAGGGATTGGTTACGTTATTCTGTAAGTATGTGGCCAAGAAGGGTACAGCAATTAATCATGCTTTTGAAGACTAGGGATGCATAAAAATGCTCAGAGAGTAGTAAGCAGAAAGCAATATATCTTCTATGCTTGTTATTTTGTATAAGATTTGTGGTGGGTATGTAAAAAGATTAAAAGGAAAATGATGTTAATGGGTTAGTGCTCTGTGGGTACTGGCAACTTTAAATTATTCTACCCTATTTTCAGAACTGAGCATGTATTGTAATTGGAGAGAAAAACAAGAAACATTTTTAAAAAGGGTATAACTCAAGCTGATCCAATATGCTTTTTATTTATTTATTGAATTAATTTTTTTTTTTGAGATAATCTCACTCTTTTGCCCAAGCTGGAGTGCAATGGCATGATCTCGGCTCACTGCAACCTCTGCCTCCTGGGTTCAAGCAATTCTCCTGCCTCAGCCTCCCAAGTATCTGGGATTACAGATGCCCACAACCATGCCCCACTAATTTTTTGTGTTTTTAATAGAGATGGAGTTTCACCATATTGGCCAGGCTGGTCTCAAACTCCTGACCTCAAGTGATCCATCCACCTCAGCCTCCCAAAGTGCTGGGATTACAGGTGTGAGCCATTGCGCCCAGCCCCCAGTATGCTTTTAGAACTCAACTTCTTTTGTTCTGTAAATTTAACAGCTCCTGAATTTGACCTCTAGAGCATATGTAAACACAGTTTTGCTTTTATGCCTTTTGAATATATTTGCTAAGGCCGAGGACAACCCCTTGTAGTATAGAATCTGATTACGTTATATTAATTTAAAAGGAATGTCTTCTGTTCTGCTACCAGGTAAAATACTTTTCCTTAATACAGAATGGCTGTTTCATTTCCTGTAACTTTATCTGACTGAACTTTTGCAAGGGCAGTGGTTAAGCTGTGTAAAACAGAGACATTATGAATTGAGAATCCATGTGGTTTGATCTACACTGTGTTTGTTTTGAGGGAGGGGACCCGTTAGGCTTCATTATTGCAAGAAAAAATACTCGACTATGTGTTGCCTTGCTCAAAGCACTCATGCCGTGGCCCAAACCCAGATTCTTGGAGCTGGTCAAAGGGCCTGTTTACCTTTATTTAAACACAGTTTTGCTGGGAGGTGGAGGGCAGTTGGCTAAGTGAATATCACTTCTTAAGTCGTTCTTTTGTGTTTCTTGCTTTCAGATGGAAAGAACTCAAGTGGATCCAAGCGTTATAATCGCAAACGTGAACTTTCCTACCCCAAAAATGAAAGTTTTAGCAACCAGTCCCGTCGCTCCAGTTCACAGAAAAGCAAGACTTTTAACAAGATGCCTCCTCAAAGGGGCGGCGGCAGCAGCAAACTCTTTAGCTCTTCTTTT
This sequence comes from Mandrillus leucophaeus, assembly GCF_000951045.1. Classification (NCBI taxonomy): domain Eukaryota; kingdom Metazoa; phylum Chordata; class Mammalia; order Primates; family Cercopithecidae; genus Mandrillus; species Mandrillus leucophaeus. The sequence goes on from NW_012107585.1 coordinate 5,910,033, forward strand.
AATGGTGGAAGACGAGATGAGGTATGGAATTTGAGAATGTCCTTTCTAGAGCAATAAGCGTGAGATTTGATCTCATGCTTTATCAGTAGTTTATCAGTAGTTGAGGAGGGGAACAAGAGGTAGAGGAATAGATAATCAGAGGAATCTTGAGTAGTTGAGAGGGTTAACCAGATTTGAAACCTTGCCTCCTTTTTTCCTCTGAAGGTTATGAAAATTGTCCTTGGAGGAAGGAAAATTTCCTTTATGACAAATTTGGGGTTCCTTAATTTGCATGGTCTTTCTATTATCACTCTTGACTTATAGGTACCTTTTGGAATATTTAGGTAATAAAATGACATTGATGACATTTGCCTTTGTAATAATCTAGCAAAATGTAAAATGCATATATCTGTAGTCTCATTTTTTTTTAGGAGTTTCTTAGCTATGTTTCTGTAAGCGCATAAGACATTTATGTACAAGGGTGTTCACTGTTGTGTTTGTAGTTGCAAAATTTGGGAAATAACCTAAATGCCTATCCACAAGATACTGATAGAGTAAATTATGTTTCATACTATGTAATTATGGTAGAATAAGACAGATTTAAAAAAATATAGACTGAGGGAAGTAAAGGGATAGAGAGTAACAAGGAAAACAGTTTTAGAAGGTGGTTTAAGGACACCTCTGAAGAGGTAGATTTTGAGAGAGACCTGAAAGAAGCAAGGGAGCACACTATATGGTTGTTTTGTTTTAAGATAGTCTTGCTCTGTTTTAAGATGGTCTTGCCCTGGAGTACATTGGCATGATCATGGCTCACTGCACCCTTGACCTCTTGGGCTCAAGTGATCCTCCCACCTCAGCTTTGAGTAGCTGGAAGTACAGGTGCATGCCACCATGCTCGGCTAATTTTTTTCTTTTTATTTTGTAGAGACTGGATCTCACTATGTTGTCTAGGCTGCTCTTGAACCCCTGGCCTCAAGCGATCCTCTCTCATCTTGGCCTCCCAAAGTGCTGGGATTACAGGTGTGAGCCTGAAGGAACAGCATATGCAGAGGACAGGAGGTGGTAGTCCTTTTGTTGGTTTGAAGTAAAGCAAGTAGGCTACCATGAGTGGAGGAGGACAGGTAGGAAATGTACCCAAAGACTAGGAAAGGGATCAGATCATGTGGGGCTTTGAAGGACTTTGGGCTTTTGTTCAGAGAGATGAGAAGCCATTGAAAGGTTTAAGGAGAAAAGTAAGGTAACCTTATTTGGAGTTTTAAAGGGGAAGAGTGGAAGCAGGAAGACTAGTTAAGAGACTACAAGGATATTCTTGGTGAGAGTGATGGAAGCTTTGAAATTGGGTGAGTGATGGAGGTGGTGAGAGACATTAAGATTTGAGACATTACTTGCAGATACAGCCAAGACTTTTTGTTAGATGTGGGGTCTGAGCAGAGAAAAGGTTGAGTAATGTTTTTGGCATAAGCCCAATTGAGGTACCTTTTGCTGGAATGGAGAACATTCCTTCAAGAAGAGCACAAAGTTTTTTTGGGAGAGGAGAATAGGGTTGAGGTGAAGAACTTCAGTTTGGATATGTTATATGTACATTAAAATTCCTATTTGATAAATGTAAGCAGGATATTAGTAGAGGTAGGTAGTTAACTGAATCAGCAGTCAAGGAAGAGACCCAGGTTAGAAAGCTGTTGGCATACAGTTGGTGCTTAAAGCTGTGGAACTAAGTGAGATAAATTAAGGAGTGAGTGTTCCGAAAACAGATTAGGTTCAAGAACTGAACTCCTGAGTCTGGATAAGAAACCAGCAAAAGAGCACAGTCAGGGCGGGAGGAAGAGAGCTGAAAGGTGTTGCAGAAGGTGATCAGTTTTGTCAAGTGCTGCTGCTAAGCTAAGAATAGGACTGAAAGTTGACCACTTGATTTGAAAATGGCATGTAGATTGGAGAGAATAGGAGGATGGGAAGAAGAAACAGCAAGTTTACACAGTACTTTTCAGTGGCTTTGCTCTAAAGGGGAGCAGAGATATGAGGCGGTGCTTGAAGGGAATATGAGCTTGAGGGATTTTAAGATTAGGGAAATGATAGCATGTCTGTGCTCATGGGATGGTTCCGGTGAGAGGCAAAGTGATGCAGGGAAAAGGGAAAGAATTGCTGAGCAATGTCCTTGAGTCCTTGAGATCTAGTGAGAAGTGGAGCAGTTGGCTTAGATAGCAACTCTGCTACGTCATCCCCAGTAACAAAAGGAGGGCCTGGTGATACAGGTGGGGTCGGAGGTAGTTGGAATTCTTTTCTGATTGTTCTAGTTTTCTCAGTAGAAAGGTGAGCCAAAAGGAGGTTTGGAAGCCTGAGGAGTGAAGGAGTTGTCTGGGAAAGTGAGGGAATGAACGGACTGCAGAAGCGTACTAGGATTGCAGTACTTTCAGGCACATGAGGGTCTACTGTGGTGAGGCTGTTTGCTGTGGGTGTGTTTGTTAGCCCTGTTTGTCTGCTCCAGGGCTGATGTGGAATAGGAAAAGAGTTGAATTAGGAGGAGATTTTGCCAGGTGAATACAGAAGATATATGAAGAAGTGGGTGATGGCGCCAGGCACAGTGATTCACAGCTGTAATCCCAGCACTTTGGGAGGCCAAGGAGGGTGGATCATCTGAGGCCAGGAATTGGAGACCGGCCTGTCTATGATGGCAAAACTCCGTCTCTACTGAAAATACAAAAATTAGCTGGGCATGATGGCAGGCACCTGTAATTCCAGTTACTTGGGAGGCTGAGGCAGGAGAATCGCTTGAACCCAGGAGGCGGAGGGTGCAGTGACCGGAGGTCGCACCACTGCAGTCCAGCTTGGGTGGCAGAGCGAGACTCCATCTCTAAATAAATAAGCAAATAAATAAAATTTGAAAAAGGAAGTGGGCAGTGGACCACAGGATCTAAGCCAAATCTGAGGGGTTGGATCATTGATTTGGAAGTCCTAGTGAGGGTAGAGAATTGGAGTCAGGACTAAACCTGGGAGTTTAGGAGTATATTCCTGGCTGGACAACAGAATGCTCAAAGTTAAGATGGTGGAAGAGGTTGTGGTTGTTGGTCTAGACTGTAGAACACTCCTGTCTAGTAGGGTATCAAGCCATGTGTGTAGTTTTACATTTTCTAGCTGCCTGCACTACAGAAGTAAAAAGTCAATTTTAATATATTGAATTCAATATATCTAAAATGTAAGCTTACCACATGGTACAGCCACATTTCAAGTGCTTAGTAGCCACATCTAGCTAGTGGCTGCTGTATTGTACATTACAGCTGTAGAAGGGAAACCTGTACGTGTGGGTGGCTGAGATGGGAGGGGCAAGCTAATTGGAAGAGAGGAGGTCAAGGACCTGGAGTTCAGGGTATTGCGAGGATAATCAGGAAGTACAAGTGGTGTCGGAGAAAGTGACAGTGGGCCAGCTAGAACAAGCTGAAGATGATAGAAGGTTGAGAATGTGGAGGATTTTGTTGACTGAGCACAAGCTCTTACATCTAAGTTTGGGGCATTGAGAGTGGAAGACTGTTTGAAGAGATCAGAGCCATGTGGAGATGAAAAGTAAGGGATGACCTGGAAGTCTTGGGCTTCTGTGTTGTGTAAACAAACAGAATGTGGCTTTTTTTTTTTTTTTTTTTTTTTGACAGAGTCTTGCTCTGTTGCCCAGGCTAGAGTGCAGTGGCACGATCTCGGCTCACTGCCAGCTCCGCCTTCTGGGTTCACACCATTCTCCTGCCTCAGCCTCCCAAGTAGCTGAGACTACAGGCGTCCGCCACCGCACCCGGCTATTTTATTTTTCAATTTCTACTTTTTTTTGAGATGGAGTCTTGCTCTGTCACCCAGGCTGGAGTGCAGTGGCGCGATCACGGCTCACTGTAAGCTCTGCCTCCCGAGTTCACGCCATTCTCCTGCCTCAGCCTCCCGAGTAGCTGAGACTATAGGCACCTGTCACTACGCCTGGCTAATTTTTTGTATTTTTAGTGGAGATGGAGTTTCACCACGTTAGCCAGGATGGTCTTCATCTCCTGACCTTGTGATCCGCCCGCCTCGGCCTCCCAAAGTACTGGGATTACAGGCGTGAGCCACATGCCCGGCCAGTTTTTTGTATTTTTAGCAGAGATGGGATTTCACCGTGTTAGGATGGTCTCCATCTCCTGACCTCGTGACCCACCTGCCTGGGCCTCCCAAAGTGCTGGGATTACAGGCATGAGCCACTGCGCCCAGCCCAGAATGTGGTGTTATCTTTAAGCTTGGTTGTTAATATAAAAAAGGAAGTTATCTGACTGTATGGTATACCCCCAGTTGTATTTCATTATTTGTTTGTTTTTTTTTTTTTTTTTGAGACCGAGTCTGGCTCTGTGGCCCAGGCTGGAGTGCAGTGACGCGATCTCAGCTCACTGCAAGCTCCAGCTCCCAGGTTCACGCCATTCTCCTGCCTCAGCCTCCCGAGTAGCTGGGACTACAGGC
>NW_012107585.1:5914522-5915646 GCF_000951045.1 Mandrillus leucophaeus
TTTTTTTTTTTTTTTGAGACGGAGTCTCGCTTTGTCACCTAGGCTAGAGTGCTGTGGCGTGATCTCGGCTCACTGCAACCTCCGCCTTCTGGGTTTAAGCCATTTTTTTGCCTCAGCCTCCCAAATAGCTGGGACTACAGGTGCGCACCACCACACCTGTCTAATTTTTGTATTTTTTTTTTTTGATAGAGATGTAGTGGCTCATGCCTGTAGTCTCAGCACTTTGGGAGACCAAGGCGGGTGGATCACCGTATTGGCCAGGCTGGTCTCGAACTCCTGACCTCGTGATCCATCTGCCTCGGCCTCCAAAGTACTGGGATTACAAGCATGAGCCACTGTGCCCGGCCAGGAAGAAGAATTTTTTTTTTTTTTTTTGAGACAGTCTCTCTCTGTTGCCCAGGCTGGAGTGCAGTGGCGCGATCTCTTGGCTCACTGCACACTCTGCCTTTCCTGGAGCTTCACACCATTCTCCTGCCTCAGTCTCCCGAGTAGCTGGGACTACAGGCACCTGCCACCTCTCCTGGCTAATTTTGTTTTTGTAATTTTAGTAGAGATGGAGTTTCACCATGTTAGCCAAGATGGTCTTGATCTCCTGACCTCATGATCCCCCCGCCTTGGTCTCCCAAAGTGCTGGGATTACAGGCATGAGCCACTGCGCCCAACCAGGAGGAGAAAATTTCTTAAGGGACAATTGAGTGACAAGTTGAAGTGCTTGGCATATATTTGCTCAAATATGATCCCCTTTTGTTTCCTTTTGTGTAGCCTTAGTCATAATTTAAGATTTGACCTAGAATCTAGACTGAAGTAACCTTTTTGTACTTTATATGAACTGGTTTCAAATAGTGATGACAGTGTGTTTTTTTTTTTGGTGACAGAGTCCTCCTCTGTCGCCCAGGCTGGAGTGTAGTGGCGTGATCTCGCCTCACTGCAACCTCTGCCTCTCGGGTTCAAGTGATTCTCCTGCCTTAGCCTTCTGAGTAGCTGGGACTACAGGCACGTGCCACCACGCCCAGCTAATTTTTTTTGTATTTTTAGTAGAGAAGGGGTTTCACCATGTTAGCCAGGATGGTCTTGATCTTCTAGACCTTGTGATTTGCCCGCCTTGGCCTCCCAAAGTGCTGGGA
>NW_012107585.1:5916902-5920492 GCF_000951045.1 Mandrillus leucophaeus
TTTTTTTGAAGTGGAGTTTTGCTCTTGATGCCCAGGCTGGAGTGCAATGGTGTGGTCTTGGCTCACTGCACCCTCTGCCTCCGGGGTTCAAGCGATTCTCCTGCCTCAGCCTCCCGAGCCCGACCTTGGGTGATCTGCCTACCGCAGCCTCCCAAAGTGCTGGGATTATAGGCATGAGCCACCACTCCCAGTTGCCCATCCTGATTTTATTTTTAAATTTTAGATTTTGTTTTTTAGACACAGTCTCACCCGGTTGCGCAGGCTGGAGTGCAGTGGCTATTCACAGGTGTGATCATAGTCCACTGCAACCTTGAATTCCTGGGCTCACGTGACCCTTTTCAGCCTCCTGAGTGGCTGAGAGTGCGGGTGTGCATTACCGTGTCTAGCTTTGTATTTATTTTTAAAGGTTATGTTAGTCCATTTTCTCATTACTATTAAGAACTACCTCAGACTGGGTAATTTATGAAGAAGAGAGGTTTAATTGACTCACAGGTCTGCAGGCTGTACAGGAAACATGGCTGGGGAGGCCTCAGGAAACTTATGGCAGAAGGTAAAGGGGAGGCAGACACATCTTAGGAGGAAGACTGCGTAAGAGGAAGTGCTACATAGTTTTTGTTTGTTTGTTTGTTTGTTTGTTTGTTTTTCGAGACGGAAAACTCACTCACTCTGTCACCCAGGCTGGAGTGCAGTGGCGCTATCTCGGTTTACTGCAACCTCTGCCTCCTGGGTTCACACCATTCTTCTGCTTCAGCTTCCCGAGTAGCTGGGACTACAGGTGCCCGCCACCACGCCTGGCTAATTTTTTGTGTTTTTAGTAGAGACAGGGTTTCACCATGTTAGCCAGGATGGTCTTGATCTCCTGACCTCGCGGCCTCCCAAAGTGCTGGCATTACAGGCGTAAGCCACCGTGCCCGGCCAGTGCTACATACTTTTAAACAACCAGATCTCCTGAGAACTCACTGTCATGAGAACAGCAAGAGGGGGAGTCTGCCCGCATGACCTAATCACCTTTCACCAGACCCCTCCACCAGTATTGGGGATTACACATGAGATTTGGGAAGGGACAAAATCCAAACCATATCAAAGGTTATATACCATGGTTCTGTATGTATAGAATATCTCAGAGTATGTTCATTGCCTCTGGAAAAGAAATTGCCTTTCATCATATCTCTTTTTGTATGTGCAAGTGCTGCTTAGCAAAAATCTTCAAATTTGACTAAGCAGCAAAAGCCTGAAGTTTGCCTTTCCTTTGACCCAATAATTCCTCCTGTACATTCAAAAGAAATAATTGTAGGTGCTCAAGTATTTGCGCATAAATGTATCAAAAAATGTGTTTCTCACAGCATTATCTTGAAACAGTGGAAAAGCTCTCCAACAATCTGTGCCATACAATAGGGCATTAAGCTCTAGTATACCCATGCAACATCATGAATGGTATGCAGCTATTTGAGGTGACTAGCGAAGTGTTTATAACATTAAATGGGAAAGGGGAGTTGGGAAATGCCCTAGCTGACTTCCATTCATTTTAATGCAATTTGGGAATGTTAAGAGGACTGAAATACACGTTGATGTGATTTCTTCCATCTTTGCTTGCAGTGGTGTTTCTCGTATGGTTTCTTGGCCAACCTTATAAACTGTTGCTGAATCTGCTGATTGGGTTTATTTCTGGACACAGAGCTAGTCTGCCTACATGTTCCAGTTCTGTCGGTTTTAATTAACAGTGAATAACTGTGTCTTAGATGGGAGGTCTGGTAGGATCCAGAACCTAGGGCAGTTAGCAGCTCTGCCTGCAAGCCACCTCCAGAGTGTGGCTACACAGGCCCACTTTGCCAGAAGCAGACCAAAGAACAAGTAGTTAACAAGAGTGAAGGTGTAGGAGTCCTATGGGACTGTTGAAAATATTAATCCAGTTAAGTAAATCTTTGTGATTCAAGATAGCTAGACGCATTCATGCTGGGTTTTTTTGTTTTGTTTTGTTTTGTTTTTTTAAAGACAGTTTCGCTCTTGTTGCACAGGCTGGAGTGCAGTGGCACGATCTCAGCTCACTGCAACCTCCCACTTCCAGGTTCAAGCGATTCTCCTGCCTCAGCCTCCCGAGTAGCTGGGATTACAGGTGCCTGCCACCACGCCTGGCTAATTTTTTTGTATTTTTAGTGATCGTCCACCTCGGCCTCCCAAAGTGGTGGGATTACAGGCCTGAGCCACCGTGCCCAGTCTTATTTAATTTTTTGAAAAAGGAATCAAAGAATGGCTACTCCATATAAAAAGCAGCCTTTTTAGTTAATACTTTTAAAAAATTTTTTATTTTTTTCTGAAACAGGGTTTCTGTCGCCCAGGCTGGAATGCAGTGGTGCGATCTCGGCTCACTACAACCTCTGTCTCCTGGGTTCAAGTGATTGTCCCACCTCAGCCTCCTGAGTAGATGGGATTACGGGCGCCCGCCACTGCCCCCGACTAATTTTTGTATTTTCAGTAGAGATGGGGTTTCACCATGTTGGCCAGGCTAGTCTCGAACTCCTGAACTTAAGTGATCCGCCTGCCTTGGCCTCCCAAAGTTCTGGGATTACAGGTGTGACCCACCGTGCCAGGCCTTTAGTTAATACTTTAAGCTATGTAGGCTGGCAAGGTGGCTCACGCCTATAATCCCAGTACTTTTGGAGGCTGAGGTGAGGGGATCTCCTGAGGTCAAGAGTTTGAGACCAGCCTGGCCAACATGGCGAAACCCTGTCTCCACTAAAAATACAAAAATTAGCTGGGCATGGTTTAATCCCACACGCCTGTAATCCCAGCTACTCAGGAGACTGAGACAGGAGAATCACTTGAACTTGGGAGACAGAGGTTGCAGTGAGCCAAGATTGTGCCATTGCACTCCAGCCTTGGTGACAGAGTGAGACTGCGTCTTGGGGGGAAAAAAAAAAAAGATTTGTGTAGAAGGAGGGTTTTTTTTTGGGGGGTTTCTGCTGTAAATCAGTAAGTGTCATCCTAATCTGAAATACTGATTAATTCTCATTCTCCCTAGGTAGCAGAGGCTCAACGGGCAGAGTTTAGCCCTGCCCAGTTCTCTGGTCCTAAGAAGATCAACCTGAACCACTTGTTGAATTTCACTTTTGAACCCCGTGGCCAGACGGGTCACTTTGAAGGCAGTGGACATGGTAGCTGGGGAAAAAGGAACAAGTGGGGACATAAGCCTTTTAACAAGGAACTCTTTTTACAGGCCAAGTGAGTATTGCTACTCCTCAGAGAATAGGGAAAGTGGGACTCTCCGGATAACTGTGGTGCCGCTGTGAAGAGGGTTTTTTTTAAGCTATTGTGGGAAAGAAGCAGAAAGGGAATTGGTCTCGTTCTTTTTCTGTTCACCACTGCCCCGCCCTTCCTTCCTTTTACCCACTTTCCAGGTGGATGTTTTTGGTACTTAATGCTTAAATAACTTGTGTTAGTATCATAATGAGGTAGAAAACATGTTTGGAATTGGACCCAGATTTGAATCTTGTTTCGGCCTTTGACCTTAGGTAACTTACTTAACTGCTTTGAGATTCAGCCTCTCCTTTATAAGGAAGAGGAAATTTTTTTTTTTTTTTTTTTTTTTTTTT
>NW_012107585.1:5921702-5925218 GCF_000951045.1 Mandrillus leucophaeus
CCACGCCCAGCTAATTTTTTTTGTATTTTTAGTAGAGAAGGGGTTTCACCATGTTAGCCAGGATGGTCTTGATCTTCTAGACCTTGTGATTTGCCCGCCTTGGCCTCCCAAAGTGCTGGGATTACAGGCGTGAGCCACCGCGTCTGGCCTAATTTTTCTATTTTTAGTAGAGATGTTGTTTCACCCTGTTGGTCAGGCTGGTCTCTAACTCCTGACCTCAAGTGATCCACCCGCCTTGGCCTCCCAAAGTGCTGGGATTACACGTTTGAGCCACGGTGCCTGGCCGTGAACAGTCTTTTCAACTGCCTTGAAGACTAGCTATTTTCTGGGGTTCTAAGGGGTGAGAGGAAATCTGGCTTACTGCTGTTGGATGGAGTCACAGTCTAGGTTAATTTTAGTTCAAGGGATGCCTTCAGGGAATTTGGCTGGACTTGGAAGCAGAAGAAAACAGTTCATGGATTTAGACTTCTGCCTGCTGCGTCTTTGGGTTCTTTCCAGAGCCGGAGTTCAGAACTGAGGCTGAGGTCCTAGTGCAGTGCCTCATGAACCAGAGCTGCTAATGACCTGCATTTGTTTTCTAAGTGAATAGATGACAATTTCTGCCGAGGGCTTATTGGTAGATTCTAACAGTCTAGCTTTTTCCTGTCTTCTTTCCTATTTCTAGCTGCCAATTTGTGGTGTGTGAAGACCAAGACTACACAGCTCATTTTGCTGATCCTGATACATTAGTTAACTGGGACTTTGTGGAACAAGTGGTGAGTAGCTCAGCCAAGCCCATAAGCTATGAATGGGAGACAGCGCTAAATAAAGGCACTGTGCTGACGCAGCAGCTGTTGGCTGTGTTCACTGCTTGACAACCTTTTCTGCCTGGCCTTTCTATAGATGTTTCCCAGAGGTCAGTTCCTGGTTCTTCCTGGAGTCCATTTTGTGACTAACTGGCTCTGGTCTGTAGGAATGGTGTATGAAAGGCTCTGATCTGAAGATATGTAAGCTGGGAAGTAGTAACCCCTTACCCTCCTGACCTGGGTTGGGCTCATTACAGGGCCATTGCTTCAATGGCAACCATTCATAGCAATCACTATCAAAGAAGGCCCCAGCCTTGTGGCAGGTGAGCACATGAATGAGCCACACAGTTGTACTTTTTTTTGAGACGGAGCCTCGCTCTGTCGCCCAGGGTAGAGTGCAGTGGCGCGATCTTGGCTCACTGCAAGCTCCACCACCTGGGTTCACGCCATTCTCCTGCCTCAGCCTCCCAAGTAGCTGGGACTACAGGCGCCCGCCACCACGCCTGGATAATTTTTTGTATTTTTTTAATAGAGACAGGGTTTTACCGTGTTTGACAGGATGGTCTCGATCTCCTGACCTCGTGATCCCCCCGCCTCGGCCTCCCAAAGTGCTGGGATCACAGGCATGAGCCGTTGTGCCTGGCTTTTTTTTTTTTTTTTTGTGACAGTCTTGCTCTATCGCCCCAACTGGAGTGCAGTAGCGGGATGTCGGCTCACTGTAACCTCCACGTTTTGGGTTCAAGCAGTTCTCGTGCCTCAGCCTCCTGAGTAGCTGGGATTACAGGTGCGCACCACTATGCCTGGCTAATTTTTGATTTTTATTAGAGATGGGGTTCCACTGTGTTGTCCAGGCTTGTCTCAAACTGCCAGCCTCAAGTGATCGACCTGTCTCGGCCTTCCAGAGTGTTGGGATTACAGGCGTGAGCCATCATGCCCAGCTTCAGTTGCACTTTCAAAGCCACTGATGTGTTTTCTACTGAAGTTACAAACTCTTGGTATCCCCTTGTTGGTCCTAATAGAGTATCTGTTGAAGAACAATAATTTCAAAATGATGGGCCCCTTTTTTTTTTTTTTTTTTTAATGAGCAGGGCCTTTTGACCTTAAAGCTTGAACTCTCACTACTGTGAAAATGTATAAAATCATCTGAGAATGGCATAGAAGGCATAAAAACTTGTTTTATTAAAAAAAAAATTAGTCATATAAAGTGAAGTCTTTTTAATGTGTTCTCTGTTGGAAATTACTGGTAGATTACTTCTAGACCCTTTTTAGGCCTTTATGCATACATATTAAGTTTTTTTATAAATGGGAATATAGTGATTTGTAATTTTTTTCTATGTAAAGTAGAACCCCCCAAATACCTATTGTGTATTAGTTTTATTGTATTAAACCATTATTATGGTTTCCTTAGTGATTTGCTTAAAGAGCTGTCATACAAAGCCGGGCGCAGTGGCTCACGCCTGTAATCCCAGCACTTTGGGAGGCTGAGGCGGGCGGATCACAAGGTCAGGAGATTGAGACCATCCTGGCTAACATGGTGAAACCCCGTCTCTACTAAAAATAGAAAAAAATTAGGCAGGCGAGGTGGCGGGCGCTTGTAGTCCCAGCTCCTCGGAGGCTGAGGCAGGAGAGTGGTGTGAACCCAGGAGGCGGAGTTTGTAGTGAGCCAAGATTGCGTCACTGCACTCCAGCCTGGGCGACAGAGCGAGACTGTCTCAAAAAAAAGAGCTGTCATACACGTATCTACATTGTTAAACAGTTTTAGGAAGATATGTTGAGTATAAGGATGTACAGGGATAGAGATGAGAGAGATGGGGATGAGAGAGTAGAGAGGCCTGTAACTTTTAACAGTCCCTAATCAATTCTGCAAGCAGTGAACCTTCTGGTGGCATTTTGTTTCAGCGCATTTGTAGCCATGAAGTGCCGTCTTGCCCAATATGCCTCTATCCACCTACTGCAGCCAAGATAACCCGCTGTGGACACATCTTCTGCTGGGCATGCATCCTGCACTATCTTTCACTGAGTGAGAAGACGTGGAGTAAATGTCCCATCTGTTACAGTTCTGTGCATAAGAAGGATCTCAAGAGGTGAGATTGAGACATTTACTCAATTAGATTCCAGTTTGTTCACTCCTTGCCCTGCTACATATAAGTGTCCATGTTTCAGTGTTGTTGCCACAGAGTCACGTCAGTATGTTGTTGGTGATACCATTACGATGCAGCTGATGAAGAGGGAGAAAGGGGTGTTGGTGGCTTTGCCCAAATCCAAATGGATGAATGTAGACCATCCCATTCGTCTAGGAGGTGAGTTCTTTAAATTTGGGGGACAAGTAATCCTATTTCATACCATTCATGAAATTAATTCCAGATAGATTGAAGAAGTAAATGTAAAAAATCCGAAAGTTTTAACCCTTTTATTTAAAAGAAAATATAATTTTTTTGTAAATCCTCAGATGTGCATCTGTCTGAAGGATTGTGTGTTCTCATTTGGGTGGTAAATATGTGTGTGTAGTATTTTTTTTCCTAGTGATTTTGACTGTTTAAATGCTTAACAACTTAAAATATTAAAAATGTGTATTGATTTAAAAAAAAATCCTCAGATATGGGTGGATTTTTGAGCCAGGCTGAAATGATAGATGCTATAAAATATTGATAAATTTTATTTTTATTTTTATTTTTTATTTTTTTGAGACGGAGTCTGGCTCTGTCACCCAGGCTGGAGTGCAGTGGCACAA
>NW_012107585.1:5927443-5935819 GCF_000951045.1 Mandrillus leucophaeus
AGACTCCATCTCAAAATAAATAAAAAAGAAAACCATTTTCAGTGTCCACAGAATTTTGGTTAATGAACATACTGTCATGTCATTAACTCTTTTTTTTTTTTTTTTTGAGATGGAATCTCACTTTGTCGCCCAGGCTGGAGTGCAGTGGCATGGTCACGGTTCACTGCAGCCTCGACCTCCTAGGCTCAAGAAATTCTCCTGCCTCAGCCTCCCATTAATTAATTAATTACAATTTAATTTAAATTTAATTTAAAAATTAAAATTTTAATTTAAAAATGTTAACTGGGCATGGTGGTGTAGTTAATTTTTTATTTTTGGCAGAGATGAGGTCTTGCTGTGTTGCTAGGCTGGTCTTGAACTTCTTTTTTTTTGAGATGGAGTCTCGCTTTCTTGCCCATTCTGGAGTGCAGTGGTGTGATCTCGGCTGACTGCAACCTCCACCTCCCAGGTTCAAGAGATCTGCCTCAGGCTCCTGAGTAGCTGGGATTACAGGCTCCCATCACCATATTCAGCTAATTTTTTGTATTTTTAGTAGAGACGGGGTTTCTCCATGTTGGCCAGGCTGGTCTCGAACTCCTAGCTTCAGGCAACCCACCTGCCTCAGCCTCCCAAAGTACTGGGATTACAGGTGTGAGCCACTGCGCTGGGCCACCATTTCTTTATTCTTTATTGTTGGTTTTACTGGTTGGTTTGAGCTTTTCTTTTTTTTTCTTTTTTTTTTTTTTTTTGAGACAGAGTTTTGCTTTTGTTGCTCAAGTTGGAGTGCAGTGGCATGATCTTGGCTCACTGCAACCCCTGCCTCCCGGGTTCAAGCAGTTCTCCTGCCTCATCCTCCCGAGTAGCTGGGATTACAGTCATGCACCACCACGCCCAACTAATTTTTTGTATCTTTAGTAGAGACGGGGTTTCACCATGTTGGTCAGGCTAGTCTCGAACTCCTGACCTCAAGTGATCCACCTGCCTCGACCTCCCAAAGTGCTGGGATTACAGGTGTGAGCCACGGTGCCTGGCTGGTTTGAGTTTTTCTGATATTACATACAATGCTGTAATAATAAACGTTGTGTGACTAAAGTTTAGACTGCATCTCTGGGTTTCTTAGATTTCTTGTATCAAGAACAGAGCTACAGACCTTATTTTAAGACTGTTATTAAATTATTTTCTTAGGGAATTATCCCATTTTCACCACAAGGAAAAGGCTGTATTTGAAAATTCCTATTTAGCTACACCGTCATGAACTTTGAGTGTTGCATTTCTTTGATCTTGCTGGCCTTCTTATAGATGAACAACACAGCCAGTACTCCAAGTTGCTGCTGGCCTCTAAGGAGCAGGTGCTGCACCGGGTAGTTCTGGAGGAGAAAGTAGCACTAGAGCAGCAGCTGGCAGAGGAGAAGCACACTCCCGAGTCCTGCTTTATTGAGGCAGCTATCCAGGAGCTCAAGGTGAGAGCATGCATTGAAGACGCTAAAACCTTTTCACTCTCTCGGCAGTCTCTGGTGAAAACCAGAAATGCTAAACCTTTTCACTGTGTTGGGGGTGAGTTGATGGACACTGGGGTTAAATTAGTTCCATTCCACATTTAAGACAATAAGCAGAAAATGGCTAAAAAAGCCAATTTGTTTTGCGCTTTGTTTGATGACAGCAGAGAAGGTTTAACCTAGGGCTTTTAAAGCTCTTTCTAGAGCTGAAAGGAGCAAGTCAAAATGATTTTATAACTAATTGTGACAGTGGAGTTTTTTAGATTAGCTGTGTTCTTAAAGCAAGGAAGAGTTTTTTGTTTTCTGGGAAAATACTTAGGGTTCTATTCTAGAGGTGTTTTGAGAGACATTGTGGAGAAAGTATTATGGCCTGCCCAGTATGCCTTAGGAGTGCCTGAAATGGCAATAATTACACAAGGATAGAATTTCTTGGGTCTTGGATCTTCCACAACAGGAAATTTTGAAGCATCACAACCACTGGTTGTTAGGCTCCGCCTTGAGATAATGATTGCATAGGTTAAGCTCAGTAGGCTCAGTAATTTGCATTATAACAAGTTCTAGGGTGATTCTGATGGCTGCTCATCCCCAGACCACACTACTGGAACCACTGATCTAGCTTAGAGCAGTAGAAGCCCATATTTATTGAGTGATTAGCATTTGATAGGACCGGTGCTATGCACATTTATCTCACTTAAACTTCTAGTGTGGTAGATAGCACTATCCCCTTTCATGGATGAGGAAACAGAATCATGGGTTGGGTAATTTGCTAGTAAGGGATGCAGCTGGTATTTGAATTCCCTTCTCCTTGACTCCTAAGGGATCCTTGGGTAGAGTCCTGTATATTTAACTTTTGCTTTCTTACTATAATACATTGCAGCTGTATTTGTTCAAATGCCATTACAGGCATAAGAAAGGCTACATAGAATTAGAACTGTCCAGGCTGAGGTGGGTGGGCCTACTACTCTGGGCCTCTGTCTGAGCATAGTTTGTAAAAACTAGGTTAGTTTCATATTCTTAGATTTCTGTTCTGGAAGTTTTTTGTAGTGTTGTCAGTGTCAGATTCTCTTTTGTTGTTTGTTTTGTTTTAACTTTTAAGTTCAGGGGTACAAATGCAGGTTATGTCATAGGGGTGTGTTATACAGATTCTCACCCAGGTATTAAGCTTAGTGCCCATTAGTTACTTTTCCTGATCCTCTCCCTCCTCCCACTCTGCACCCTCTGATAGGTCTCAGTGTTTGTTCCCCTCTGTGTCCGTGTTTTTCATCATTTAGCTCCCACTTGGAAGTGAGAACATGCATGCGATATTTGGTTTTTCTCTCTTTTTTTTTTTTTTTGGGATGGAGTTTCACTCTTGTTGCCTAGGCTGGAGTGCAGTGGCGTGATCTTGGCTCATCACAACCTCTGCCTCCCAGGTTCAAGTGATTCTCCTGCCTCAGCCTCCCGAGTAGCAGGAATTACAGGCATGCCCCACCATGCCTGGGTTATTTTGTATTTTTAGTAGAGATGGGGTTTTGCCATGTTGGTCAGGGTGGTCTTGAACTCCCAACCTCAGGTGATCCGCCTACCTCAGCCTCCCAAAGTGCTGGGATTATAGGCATGAGCTACCACACCTGGCCGTATGTGTCTTCATAGTAGAATGATTTATATTCCTTTGGCTATATACCCAGTAATGGGATTGCTGAGTGAAATGGTGTTTCTGTCTTTAGGTCTTTGAGGAATCACCACACTGGCTGAACTAATTTACATTCCCCAGTGTCAGATTCTAAGCAGATTCCAATTCTTAGTGGGTATTGCATGCTTTTTGCTTCCTGTTTCCCTCAAAGTTGAGATATTTAAGCACCTAACCTCCTTCCCATTGGGTCTCATTGCCTTTTAACTTTTGGTCCTGTTGTGAGGCCATTCTAAGCCCTTGCCCTTCAAGCTAAGTGTGTTTCTGGAAACTTAACCTTCTCTGGTGTTTTCTCTGGCCACGCTAGACTCGGGAAGAGGCTCTGTCGGGATTGGCTGGAAGCAAAGGGGAGGTCACTGGTGTTGTGGCTGCTTTGGAACAACTGGTGCTGATGGCTCCCTTGGCGAAGGAGTCTGTTTTTCAACCCAGGAAGGTTAGTGTGTTCCTGTTACTAAGTGGCTGCCATTCCTCAAATACTGTCATTGAGCTGGTAGGCATTACTGTGAGATCTAAACCTTCTCAAGAGAAGAGGGGACAATGAGTATTTTCTGTATGCTTGTTACTAGTTCTTTCCCCAGGGGTGTTAAATCAGTGAACACGACAGCTAAGATAAACATCTAGGGAGCTTGGTTCTTAGGCCTACATTTGCCACATTGCTTTCGGAAAGCAGGAGATATACTTTCTGTTGATCTAGAGTTTGCTGCAACAGGGTGTGCTGGAGTATCTGTCTGCCTTCGATGAAGAAACCACGGAAGTTTGTTCTCTGGACACTCCTTCTAGACCTCTTGCTCTCCCTCTGGTAGAGGAGGAGGAAGCAGTGTCTGAACCAGAGCCTGAGGGGTTGCCAGAGGCCTGTGATGACTTGGAGTTAGCAGATGACAATCTTAAAGAGGGAACCATTTGCACTGAGTCCAGCCAGCAGGAACCCATCACCAAGCCAGGCTTCACACGCCTCAGCAGCTCTCCTTGTTACTACTTTTACCAAGGTGAGGGTGCCTGAGGAGAGGGCTGGGTTGCCGCAGAGGTGTTTCAGATGCGACCCTGCGCTGTAAGCAGAGGAGCGCCACTAGATCCAGGGGCTTGGGTGGCTTGAGCCCTTGGGCATGGGGAGGGGTGAGGGGCCTTCTGGGGACTGGCCAAGACTGGTGTGTGATAGAGCCTCTTGTCCTCAGCGGAAGATGGGCAGCACATGTTCCTGCACCCCGTGAATGTGCGCTGTCTCGTGCGGGAGTACGGCAGCCTGGAGAAGAGCCCCGAGAAGATCTCAGCAACTGTGGTGGAGATTGCTGGCTACTCCATGTCTGAGGTGAGGCCTTCCTCTAGAAATGGAGGGTCAGGCAGCAATATTAACCTAATCTCTTTGAGGTAGGCTTAGCCATCCTAAGTTCACAAACCTTCAAGGCCTTTAGTTTTTGTATTTTTAGTCTTCCTGTCAGTGATGGTGCTGTGAATTCTTTGTAAGTGAGGTGCCCCCTCAGCATGAGTGCTGCTCCCTGCTTCATTGATTGTAGTTTGGAGATGTAGATATTTCCTCCTTTTATTCAAGATGGAGTTTATTTTTGTTTGTTTTCCTCCTTATTGCTTGGGAGAAATGTCACAAATTTGTTGTAAGATTTAAAATTAGACTCTTTGAGTACTATACATTTTTCATCAAACATGCAGGAGAAGAATAGAAACGAAAATAAATGGGCTGGGTGTGGTAGCTCACACCTGTAATCCCAGCACTTTTGGGAGGCTTAGGCAGGCAGATTGCTTGAGGCTAGGAGTTTCAGACCAGCCAGGGCATTTCTACAAAAGATACAAAAAAAATTAGCTGGGTGTGATGATGTGCACCTGTAGTGCCAGCTACTCAGGAGGCTGAGGCAGAAGGATCACCTTAGCCCGGGAGATCAAGTCTGCAGTGAGCTGGCCTGGGTGACAGAGCAAGACCATGTCTCAAAAAAAAAAGAAAAAAAGAAAATATTGGGCTTCATTTCTACTATTTCAGGCCAAGTGTCTTTTAGTAGGGAGATCTGCTTTATCTTCCTTCCCAGTTATTCTGTCAGTGGTTCCCACTTTTTTTTTTTTTTTTTTGAGACGGAGTCTCGCTCTGTCGCCCAGGCTGGAGTGCAGTGGCTGGATCTCAGCTCACTGCAAGCTCCGCCTCCCGGGTTCAGGCCATTCTCCTGTCTCAGCCTCCTGAGTAGCTGGGACTACAGGCGCCCGCCACCTCGCCTGGCTAGTTTTTTGTATTTTTTAGTAGAGATGGGGTTTCACCGTGTTAGCCAGGATCGTCTCGATCTCCTGACCTAGTGATCCGCCCGTCTCGGCCTCCCAAAGTGCTGGGATTACAGGCTTGGGCCACCGCGCCCGGCCCCCACTTTTTTTTTGTTCTGCTTTTCCGCCAACAAATAACTTTTTATCTTCGCTGTTCATCCCCCTCAGCTGTGGGCCCTTAAAAATCAGAAACAGCTGATTGGTTTTAGATTATTTGTTGCCGGACTCAATTCACTCCTTTGCAGCACAAACCAGAAATAACGGGATTTGGTTGCTTATTCCACCTTGCTGTAGGTTGACAGTTTCTCTTTGACTTTTCAAAATGAGGATAATTGAGCACTACTGTTTTCAGCCCCAGTGCTGGCTGTGTTATGTATATATTGTTGGATATCTGGGTTAGGACCCCCTGCTTTCAGAGTTAGGTTTGCTTTAGTTGAGTATTGGTCCTTTTTCCAATGTAGGATGTTCGACAGCGTCATAGATATCTCTCTCACTTGCCACTCACCTGTGAGTTCAGCATCTGTGAACTGGCTTTGCAACCTCCTGTGGTCTCTAAGGAAACCCTAGAGATGTTCTCAGGTGAGAATGCCCCTGCTCTGCTTCTCTTTATAGTAGGATTCAGGGATGCTTGTGGCTAGAAATCCAGTGTGGGAGGAAACTTACGGAACTGTATCATGAATCCTAGTACCTCCTAAACACTTCATCTGTTCATCTAGTCCAGCTGGGCCTACTGGTGTGGGCTTAGCTGCTAATACTGGGAGGAGGTGATGGGTAGGTTGTCCTGGGTCTACCTCTTTACAACCTGACCAATCCGCAGATGACATTGAGAAGAGGAAACGTCAGCGCCAAAAGAAGGCTCGGGAGGAACGCCGCCGAGAGCGCAGGATTGAAATAGAGGAGAACAAGAAACAGGGCAAGTGTAAGTTCAGGAACTCTCATCTTTGACTAGTACTGCTGTACATCATTGTCTGGAACTCTGTCTGAGACCTGGGAGCCAGACCTTAGCGACTTGTTTTCTTCAGCTTTTAAATGTGAATCATGAGAGCACCTCCTTAATAGTCTTGCTTGCAAATGTAATGAGTTAATATGGGTCAAAGTGCCTAGCACATAGTAAAGATGAAGATGAAATTCAGCGTTGGTAATAGTGGGCGATATAAACCTGTTCAAGAGATGGGAATTGGGGCTTTGCTAAGAATGCTGGGGGCCATTGTTCCCCATGCTTTCTGGATCACTGACTCTGTATTAAAGGGGATAGCTGTACACAGCAAGTCTGCCAGGAGGGTCTGATAAGATGGAAACCTTGATAGACTAGGAAGTGCAGGAAGTTGGATTTAAGAGATCTTTCATAGCAGTAAGCACAGCTTTTTGATCTGGTTCTTCAAAATAAGCTTTATTGGATCCAGGAGATTAGTGTGACATGAGGTCCCGTTATCCACCAGAAAACAAGGAATTGAGTCCTTGGCCAAGAAAAGCACTGTGGTATTTTGACTCCATATGGCATGGAAACATACATTCTATATCTCAAGTGGGGTAAGTCTGTACTTGGGGTCCCAACACTGTGTAGGTGTTTGGCACATGTCCTGAACTTTGAGAAAACTGATATTTCAGGAATAGGATTTTTTGTTTTAACCTTTTTATTATGGAAATATCAAGACAAGTAGAACAGTGTAATAAACCCCCATGTTTGTCACCCAGCCTCAATTATTAATCGTTAGAACAAGGTTAACTATATTAAAGACATTATAGAAGGACAGTATTGTAAATTTGGGTTTTAGCTTGTCTGCATCCTCTAGATCTTTTGGGGATATGCATGTATGGTGTCTTCAACTGTTGGAAACTATTTGAAAAATTTAGGCCAGGCGTGGTGGTTCACATCTGTAATCCCAACACTTTGGGAGGCCAGGATGGGCAGATCATTTGAGCTCAGGAGTTCAAGACCAGGCTGGGCAACATGGTGAAACCTCGTCTCTTTAAAAATTCAAAAAATTAGCTGGGCATGGTGGCACGTGCCTGTGGTCCCAGCTACTCAGGAGGCTGAGGTAGGAGGATTGCTTGAGCCTGGGAGGCAGAGGACGCAGTGAGCAGAGATCGTACCACTACACTCCAGCTTGGGTGACAGAGTGAGACCCTGTCTCAAAAAAGAAAAAAAAAAAAATTGAAGAATTCTGTGAATGGGTTTACAAGGGTTATCTTTCTTTTGCAGACCCAGAAGTCCACATTCCCCTCGAGAATCTACAGCAGTTTCCTGCCTTCAATTCCTATACCTGCTCCTCCAATTCTGCTTTGGGTCCCACCAGCACCGAGGGCCACGGGGCCCTCTCCCTTTCTCCTCTCAGCAGAAGTCCAGGTTCCCATGCAGGTAAACAGGTGAAATTTAATAAATTCACCCATCCGGTAGACCTTATGCAAAGCTTTGGTGTCTGAATTTACAATCCCGGCCCACCCAGCATGGTGTGGACTTCAGGAGCATAACCTTACTTTGGTAGTCCTGAGGTACATCAAATTCTTAATGTTTATTCATCCTTCCCACTTGCTATGCTGAGTGCTTTACCCTGCCCGCTTCTAAGCACCTCAAGGAGCTCTTTAGGCAGGATAGTTGAACCTGGATTCTTCCCTTTGACCCAGCTGTTTTTGTTTCTAGTTTTTATGTTTGAGATACTCCCCTGTATGCCTAAACCTCTTTGTACATGTCTTTTTATTAAAGCATTGTTTATAATAGCTCCAAAAAAAGAAAAAGGTTGGAAAGCCTACCAATAAGAAAATGACTAAATTATAGTATTTATATTATAAAATATTCCACACCAAAAGGCCGGACGTGGTGACTCGCCTGTAATCCTAAGCACTTTGGGAGGCCGAGGTAGGTGGATCATGAGGTCAGGAGTTCAAGACCAGCCTGACCAACACCGTGAAACCCTGTCTCTACTGAAAATACAAAACTTAGCTGGGCATGGTGGCACGTGCCTGTAGTCCCAGCTA
>NW_012107585.1:5936699-5952765 GCF_000951045.1 Mandrillus leucophaeus
TTTTTTGAGATGGAGTCTAGCTTTGTCACCCAGGCTGGAGTGCACTGGTGCAGTCTCAGCTAACTGCAACCTCTGCCTCCTGGGTTCAAGCAATTCTCCGGCCTCAGCCTCCTGAGTAGCTGGGATTACAGGTGTGCGTCACCAAGCCTGGCTAATTTTTGTATTTTTAATAGAGACAGAGTCTCTCCATGTTGGCCAGGCTGGTCTTGAACTCCTGGCCTCAAGTGATCTGCTTGCCTCAACCTCCCAAAGTGCTGGGATTGCAGGTGGGAGCTGCTGCGCCCAGCCTGTTTGCTTTTAAGAGATAGGGTCTTGCTCAGTGCTGTGGTGCAATCATAGCTCACTGCAATCTTGAACTCCTGGGCTCAAGTGATCCTGCCTGAGCTTCCCAGAGTGCTAGGATTACCGGTGTGAGCCACTGCACCTCGCCAAGAGAGATACTTTTTGATGCTTATGACTGATTTCTCAGGCATTCTTGTTTTGTTTTGTTTTAGATGGAGTTTCACTTTTGTTGCCCAGGCTGGAGTGCAATGGTGCAATCTCGGCTTACTGCAACCTCCGCCTCCTGGGTTCAAGCGATTCTCCTGCCTCGGCCTCCCAGTAGCTGGGATTACAGGCACGCGTCATCACACCTGGCTAATTTTGTATTTTTAGTAGAGACAGGGTTTCTCCATGTTGGTCAGGCTAGTCTCGAACTCCCGACCTCAGGGGATCCGCCAGCCGACCTCAGGTAATCCACTTGCCTTGGCCTCCCAAACTACTGGAATTACAGGCGTGAGCCACCGCGCCTGGCCTCTGTAGGGCATTCTTAACAAAGTGTCCATCATTGGAATATTTAAAACTTTTGGTGATCGTTGTATTCATATGCATATCATTTTGCAGATTAGGAACCTGTGGCTGAGGCAGGTACTTAGTGGCAAGAACTGGGATTAGAACCTGGTTCTTGAGGACTGCACTACTGTGACGCTCTTCTGCTTAACTGAGAAAGGAGCATATGAAGGACTGTGGCAGATCATTAAATACATTATTTGTGATATGCATTTTTTTTTTCTTTTTTTTTGAGATAGGGTCTTGCTCTGTCGCCCAAGCTGGAGTACAGTGGTACAATCTCGGCTCACTGCAATCTCTGCGTCCCAGGTTGAAGCAATTCTCGTGCCTCAGCCTCCCTAGTAGCTGGATTACAGGCATGCACCACCATACCCTGCTAATTTTTGTATTTTTAGTAGAGATGGGGTTTCGCCATGTTGGCCAGGCTGGTGTCAAACTCATGGCCTCAAGTGATCTGCCTGCCTCGGCCTCCCAATATGCTGGGATTACAGGCTTGAGCCACTGTGCCCAGCATATCTGTGATACCAAGATTGTGTTTTCACATACTATCCTTCCTGAAAGCTGTTTTTTGTTTTGTTTTGTTTTGTTTTTGACGGAGTCTCGCTCTGTCGCCCAGGCAAGAGTGCAGTAGTGCGATTTTGGCTCACTGCAACCTCCCCCTCATGGGTTCAAGCAATTGTCCTGCCCCAGCCACCCGAGTAGCTGGGACTACAGGCGTGTGCCACCATGCCTGGCTAATTTTTTGTATTTTTAGTAGAGATGGGGTTTCACCGTGTTAGCCAGGATAGTCTCGATCTCCTGACCTTGTGATCCTCCCGCCTCAACCTCCCAAAGTGCTGGGATTACAGGCATGAGCCACCACACCCAGCTGTGTGTTTTTTTGGTTTTTGTTTGTTTGTTTGTTTATGATGGAATTTTGCTCTGTCACTCAGGCTGGAGCACAATGGCATGATCTTGGTTCACTGCAACCTCCACTTCCCAGGTTCAGGTGATTCTCCTGTCTCAGCCTCTCAAGTACTCAAGTAGCTGGGATTACAGGTGTCCACCACCATGCCCAACTAATTTTGTATTTTTAGTAGGGATGGGGTTTCACCACCTTGGCCAGGCTTGTCTTGAACTCCTGACCTCAGGTGATCTGCCCGCTTCAGCCTCCCAAGTGCTGGCATTACAGGCGTGAGCCACTGCACCCGGCTTTTCTGAAAGTTTAAGCTCTTAATGTATTTAAGCAAGAGCAATTGGCTGGTCCTAGTAATAAGAGTACTGACCATGGGAGGGCCTGCTGCTGGGGAGAGAACAGGGCCCTTCTTGTCCAACACTGTTCAGGGTAGTGGATAGACTCATCTGTGGGAAGTGTTCAGCTGTAGTCAGAAAGGATAGAGAAGTGTATTACCTCAGGAGTATCGGGGGAAAGTTTGCACCCTCATGCTGGATCTTGTTGATGTGTCTTGGATTCTGATTGAATATTCCCAGGTCATAGTGTCTACTATCGGGAATGTAAAGGCTGAGCTGATTAAAATTTTATCTTTTTCTTGGAGGTGTTTCATACGTGTAAAACTAGTCCCTGACAGTACCTAGCCTTGAGAGCCAGCCTTTGTGAAAAATGTCACATTTCAAAAGCAGAGACTTTTTCTTATGGTAGGAGTAGATTCTCCTATGTAACCATGACTCCTAGTGTTACTGTAACCATGAAGCTTTTCCCTCTTCCTATGGTCACTGATTTCACAGGTGATATTGTTGGCTTTTTAAGAACATGGGAGAGTTGAAAGTTGGATCAATGTTTGCTTTTTTTTTTTGAGGGGATGATTTGTAATTTTCCAGACCTGACTCAGGGCTCACTCATCTCTCTTGTTAAGGACACTCCTTGGAACGTGACGAATATAATCAGGTCTCTGGTTCCCTTTCAGACTTTCTGCTGACCCCTCTGTCACCCACTGCCAGTCAGGGCAGTCCCTCATTCTGCGTTGGGAGTCTGGAAGAAGACTCTCCCTTCCCTTCCTTTGCCCAGGTAAATCCTTTGCTTGTGAAGCAGCCCAAGGGTATTTAACATGAACTCTGCTGCTCATTATTATGGGAACCTCCTCCAGGGATTGTTACCTCTCATTCTAATACGGCTGGACAAATTGAGTCATCTGATGGGTAGGAGGGAAGTTCACTGCCTGTCGGAGCTTTAGGCAGTGTGGAGTTGGCTGAGGGCAGATTACGTCATGGACGTCCCCTCTGTTGGAAAAGGAGAGACTTAACAGGCTAATGTTGCACTGACTCTAATAATCATGGGAGGCTTTCTTAAGAGGAAAGCTCGTGGATTTAGTCCTCAGATGTTATTGTAGACGTACCCAGGAAAGAGGCCAAGAATAGCTGAGGCAGAATCAGAGTTTAGAATATTTTAAAAATCATTTGATACTTGTGTACTGGATACTATTGTAGGGGCTAGGGATACACCATCAATTTTAACTGGTCTCTGGTTCTAGGACCTCTGATTCAGGTGGTATTTATCTGTCACATAAAATAAGCCATTTCTCTTTACTTTGAGAGGGGAAGATTGTGTTGGTTATACTGCAACTAGCCAAAGCAGCTTCCTTGGAGCTGGGTGGGGGGATGATAGGCTAGTGAGGCTTGCTGTGAAACCGCTTTATTAATCTCTAAGATAACAAGCAATACTCAGCATTCCTGCATTCAGATAAGTGAGGAAGTTGGATGGACAGCTTGACATGTGCCCTTGTAAGAAGTCCGTATTAACTTCTTTGGGACTAGTGTAGAATCATTATCTTGACAATTCTTTAGACAGTTGATATGGATGTTTCTTATATGATTATAGCAGTTTGTACTGAGAAATAAGAATTGAGCTTTGGTAAGGAGGATTCTAAAGTCAAGGAACATGAAATAATTGTGGGGGTGAGGTGGGAAGGGAGGGGATCCTGAAAATGAACTGCTGGACTTAAGAGGTGATTAGCAAGTAGCTCCCAGGAGTTATGCCAAATACTTTATTTTTTTTGAGATGAAGTCTTGCTCCTGATCACCAGGCTGGAGTGCAATGACGCGATCTCGGCTCACTGCAACCTCCACCTCCCGGGTTCAAGTGATTCTTTTGCCTCAGCCCCCCGAGTAGCTGGGGTTGGGTTACAGGTGCCTGCCATCATGCCGGGCTAATTTTTGTATTTTTAGTAGAGACAGGGTTTTACCATGTTGGCCAGGCTGGTCTTTTTTTTTTTTTTTTTTTTTTTTAACTAGGCTTTATTGCTATTGCTTTTTTCCTTTCAACTTTATTTTGAAAAACTTCACACTTAGAGTTGAAAGAATAGTATTATGAACACTTATACTTTTGACCTAGATTCACTAATTGTTGTTATTTTGCTGTTATATATTTGCTTTCTCTTTTTTCTGTGTTGAAAAGAAGTTGCAGATATCATGAATGATACTTTACCACTAAGTACTTAGGAGATACATGCCAAAGAAAGTGGGATATTCGCCTATAGAACCACAATGATCACATTAGAGAAATTCCACTGCCATAATAGTATCTAATATGGTGCATATTTCTGTCTCCCCATTTGTCTCAGTGTCCTTTATTTTCAACTCAGGGCAGAATCCCATTACTCACTGCATTTAGTTGTCAAGTCTCTTTAGTCTCCTTTGATCCGTTCCTTTGCCCATATCCCCTCTTTTTTTTTTTTCCCTTCCCATGGCCAGTTTCATAGAATATCTTACAGTTTGGACTTGTATGATTTCTAATGAATGGATTCAAACGTTTTGGTAAGAATAAAGGTGACATTTTGATTACCTTTTAAGAGTAAAACAGTTCACATGTCAAACTATTTGGATGCTGTCTCAGTCCATTTGTGTGGCTATAAAAGATTACTCGAGGCCAAGTCATTTATCAAAAAAAAAAAAAAAAAAGTTTATTTGGCTCATGACTCTGCCGGCTGGAGAACTGGGCATCTGGTGAGTGCTTCAGACTGCTTCCACTCATGGTACACAAAGTGAAGGGGTCCCTGCTTGTGAAGAGATCACATGGCGAGAGAGGAAGCAAGGCGGGGAGGAGGTGGCAGCCTGTTTTAAAACAACCGTGTTCCTGTGCCCAGTTTCAAAATAACCTTCAGCCAAGCTATTGAAGCAGACTTCATGGAACTGGACACACCAGCTACTGCAGATCCCTTCTGTGGTAAGGGCAGAGGCTGGAGGGCCCAGGGCTGTCAAACACACACCAATGTACTGCCATTCCCACTTGGATCCAGTGGCAGACATCACTCTCCGCTCTTTCAGGAATGAATGTGAGAATAGTTCTCCCATTCCCCAGGGAGGGCATTAATCTGTTCATGAGGGGTCCACCCCCCCTGACCCAAACACCTCCCATTAGTCCCCACTTCCAATATTGGGGATCAGATTTTAATATGAGGCTTGGGAAGGTCAAATGTGTAAGCCATAGGAGACCCAAACTCCTAGAGACAAAGGGAGAAGTTCACCAAAGTGGAACATAATGAAGAAAGGTTATTTAATGAAATCAGCATCTGCCAACACAAACTCATCTTGAGTAATAGGCATTCCTCACTTTGGATTATATGATTTAAGGACAAGGCACCCCTTCTTGAACGCCATGGGGTTTGTCTCTTGATATTTTTCCAGGAATAAAATGTTCCCTGCCTTTTAAGTGGCATATTTGCAGTTACGGCTCATAGTGGCCTTCAGCAGTTACAAAGCTGGCCTTGGCCAAGTGGAATGAAAATTCTTCAGGGGCATGAGGATTGTTCTGATTTTATTGTCCTTGCAGGAATTTTACTTGGCCTGTGGTTGGATCTGAAAGTTAATGATTAAGGAGCTACTGGAAAAGCAGACTAAAAGGTAGTGAGGGCTGTTGAAGCAGTATCAGGAGAGAGTTTAGTTTTCATGGCTTTAGGTACCTGAAGTTTAGTAGCCATGTGGTTTAAAACTGGAGGGTACTCAGCTGGGCGCAGTGTCTCATGCCTGTAATCCCAGCACTTTGGGAGGCCAAGGCGGGTTGATCACCTGAGTTCAGGAGTTCAAGACCAGCCTGACCAACATGGAGAAATCCAGTCTTTACTAAAAATACAAAAATTAGCTGGGCATGGTGGTGCATGCCTGTAATCCCAGCTACTCAGGGGGGTGAGGCAGGAGAATCGCTTGAACCTGGGAGGCGGAGGTTGCAGTGAGTCAAGATTTGTGCCATTGCACTCCAGCCTGGGTAACAAGAGCGAAACTCCATCTCAAAACAAAAAAAAACTGGAGGGTACTAGGCCGGGCACAGTGGCTCACGCCTGTAATCCCAGCACTTTAGGAGGCCGAGGTGGGTGGATTAACTGAGGTCAGGAGTTCAGGACCAGCCTGGCCAACAGAGCGAAACCCCATCTCTACTAAAAAAATCCAAAAATTAGCCAGGTGGGTGCCTGTAATCCCAGCTACTTGGGAAGCTGAGACAGGAGAATTGCTTGAACCCTGGAGGCACAGGTCGCAGTGAGGCGAGATTGTGCCATTGCACGCCAGCCTGGGTGACGAGCAAAACCCTGTCTAAAAAACAAAAACTGGAGGGCACTACCCACTGCTTACTCCGACAGATCGATGTTTTTAGGGGTCTCAAGAAGGGCAGAAAAACTTACCAGAAAATCAGAATTCCCAATTTGAGGGTCTCAGTAAGAATCTCTTGTGCCTTCTGTGCAGTGTTCTTTACCCATTTCCTAAGGAACAAACAGCTTATGGTTTACTACCTTGTGGGTTTCATTGCCCTTTCCATTAGCCATGATATAGAGGACATGACTAGAACAGTGTGTTAAGGAGAGAAGTACCTGGAAAATCTTTTCAAAGGTGATAGTTGGTTCTGTGCTTCTCCAGTCAGTCAAGGTAGGTCTGGAAAAGAAGTTGGACTAGCTCCTTAAATTCTCTCCCCCACTTCTTTCCCACTTTGGCAGATGCTGAGGGTTGGAAAAGCAAAAGCAGATGTGTGGCCCAAAACTGCTCCAAAGAAAGGTGAGGATGGTCCACTGGTGAAGGGGGAGTTTGGCTCCTTTCCATAAAAAGCTGTTTCTAGAAAAAGAGTTGTTTCTATAGTTTTAACACTGTTATTTTTTAGATGAGAACAGCTTAGGTCCTCCTGCCCCTGTGGAGAGCGATGGGGAGAGTGATAATTCAGACCGTGTTCCTGTGCCCAGTTTTCAAAATTCCTTCAGCCAAGCTATTGAAGCAGCCTTCATGAAACTGGACACACCAGCTACTGCAGATCCCCTCTCTGGTAAGGGCAGAGGCTGGAGTGCCCAGGGTTGTCAAACACACTACAGACATACACTGCCATTCCCGCCTGGATTCAGTGGCAGACATCACTAATTAGGCTGTTTCCCTTCTGAACCCTTCAGCACACTCTAGTGTCATTTAAATAGTACTCCATTTGGTATGTCAGATAGGACCTATTTGCCACTCCAGAGTAATTCATGGTGCCTGAAAGTGAAATTCTGAGGAACTCTTCCAAGATGCAGTGGGGTGTACAACCTGTATCCTTTGGAATCTTGAGTTGGTATAGGGTGGCTAATTAGATGGAGGTCAGTCTCAAAGCCTGTTGCACTCTGTTCGTTGACTAGACAAGAATCACATATGTATGGTGTGCTATGTGCCTAGCACTGTGCTAATTTTATTCTCCCAACAACTACATTAAATGGGTGTACCTCACATTACAGATGGGGAAACTGAGGTCTAGGGAGGTAAAAGTGACTTGCCCAAAGACACCCACTTAGTTATACCAAGACTAGTATTGGAATCTAGGCAGTCTAATTCCAGAGCCTCCACTCTTAGCTCCCACTCTGTGACTTGCGGTCATAAAAACTGGCCAAGGGACAAGGGATGGCATTTTAAGTTAAGCTCTCTTTCTGTGTCTCCCTTTAGAAGAGAAAGGAGGAAAGAAAAGAAAAAAACAGAAACAGAAGCTCCTGTTCAGCACCTCAGTCGTCCACACCAAGTGACACTACTGGCCCAGGCTACCTTCTCCATCTGGTTTTTGTTTTTTGTTTTTTACCCTCATGCTTTTGTTTGGCTGCTGTAATTTTTAAGTATTTGAGTTTGAACGGATTAGCTCTGGGGGGAGGGTGTTTCCACAATGTGAGGGGGAACCAAGAAAATTTTAAATACAGTGTATTTTCCAGCTTCCTGTCTTTACACCAAAATAAAGTATTGACACAAGAGATCTCTTCCTGCCAAGGTTTTTAGTTCATTGCCAGTTTAGTCTTTTTGACCCATGTGTAATTAATTTTTCTCAACCCAAAATAAGATTGAATCCCTTCGAGATGCATTAGAGCAGTCCAGCCCGGAATGGTGCACACACTGCTCTGCTGTAGCATCATGTCAGGCCTTCCTGGGCTCAGCACACCTCTGTCTTTTAAAAAACAGCTGAATCTTTACTACCTATTTAGTTCTTCTTGTTAAAGAAATGGGTGGGAATAAAATGGATTTAGGACACCCAGTTTGTATTGCAGTTTATTTTTCTTCTGACACATGGCCAGGCTGTGGTACCAGCTTAATGGAGTAGGCTGTCCCTGGCACTTGCATGTGTGAAAGGAGGGTTTTGCCTCTTCTTGGGCATGGCTTGCGTTGGTAAGGAAAGCTGTAACTCGTGAAGCCCTGAGACCTGCTACCCCTAAGATCGAGCTTGTTTTAGGTGACTGGCTTGAGTCATAGGAACAGGAGTGTGGTACAGCTGCAGCAGAGCAGGGCCATCTGAAGCGGTAGCATTGCCACCATCTCCCTCTAATCTAGAGCAGTCTTCTTATGCCTTGGTTTGAGCTGAATTTGATGTAAATTCTTTTTCTGCTTAATAAAGTGACCTCTAGGTGTGTTAGAATGCGAAGGCAAATAGTCACAATAAATCACCTGCACAAGCAATGTGAGCTTTTTGTTTTGTTAAGTTCATTACAGGTGAGCTAGACAAGTTATTTCTTGAATAGGTTAACGTGACAGCTACTGTGATATTGTGGGCTGTCTTTTCTGGTGTCAGGTTTAAATGGTTCTAGAGCTGGGCTTAGCTTTAACCTGCCATTTTAAAAGAAATCCTATCAGGAAATTTCCTGGATGGATGAGGGTGTTCTGGTCTCAAGATGAGGGGGCATGTTGAAGCCAAAATCACCAGTATTTCTGTTAAATGTGTATGGTACTTTCAGTCTCATCCATTGTATTACGGAGAAAACAGATCCCAGAAATGTCGGTAGGTAGTAGACCAAATCTGGATCATGAGTCTCTTGCCGTTCCTACTTTCTGTGAGTATGGCAGTCTGACTTGTCTTCAGGGTAAGGCGCAATAAGGAAGAGTAGAACTACAAAAAACTACCTTAAGTTTCTTAAGTGGGCAGCTGCTACATGACCATGCAATAATGATGTCAGGTGAGGCCAGCCCCCCAACCCCAACTGCAAAAGTTGCATTTTTTGTTTGAGATGGAGTCTCCCTGTGTCACCCAGGCTGGAGTGCAGTGGTGCAGTCTCAGCTCACTGCAAGCTCCGCCTCCTGGGTTCATGCCATTCTCCTGCCTCAGCCTCCTGAGTAGCTGGGATTACAGGCACCTGCCACCATGCCCGGCTAATTTTTTGTGTTTGTAGTGGAGACAGGGTGTCACCGTGTTAGGCAGGATGGTCTTGATCTCCTGACCTCGTGATCTGCCCGCCTCAGCCTCCCAAAGTGCTGGGATTACAGGCATGAGCCACCGCGCCCGGCCCAAAGTTGCATTTTTGCAGTTACCTGATTAACTGTTGGCAAGGAATCTGGTATCTATAAGACCCTGTGGTTCAGTACTGAGACGGACTATAGATCTCTGCCAGTTCATTTGCTGTGTCTCAACTAATATTTCTATTCCAAATGACTTGTCTTGCTTAGGGCCCATCTTGGGGCCGGGGGTACACAGCTTCAGGTAGAAGGCTAAGTATTGAAAATTTAGGCCAGGCACAGTGGCTCACGCCTTTAATCCCAGCACTTTGGGAGGCCAAGGCAGGCCGATCACTTGAGGCCAGGAGTTCAACAGCAGCCTGGCCAACATGGCAAAACCCTGTCTCTACTAAAAATACAAAAATTAGCCAGGCGTGGTGGTGCATGTCTGTAATCCCAGCTACTTGGAAGGCTGAGGTGGGAGAATTGCTTGAACCCGGGAGGTGGAGGTTGCAGTGAGCCGAGATTGGGCCAGTACACTCCAGCCTAGGTGACAGAGTGAGACTGTCTCAATAAAAAAGTTCAGTACCACACAGGGAGTCACTCTTCCCACCAAGGCTAGGGATAGAGAACAGAGACTTGGCCAAGCATGGACTCCATAAGCCCTTTTTGTAATATAAGTATACTAAATGCCACGGAAACCAGATACATTTATTAAATCTACTCTTAGCCAAGCAATAAAGATGTCTACAGAGTTCACAACCTGCAACACTTAACCAGGGAATGCTAGGTAAAGGCAACTTCAGTTTAACTGAGTACTCTATTTCAAGTGGGTAACATGTCCGCTGGTTGGCAGCTATCCAGCTTGGAAAACTGTAGAAGATGCTGTTGCTACCCAGATTGTTCTGTTCAACAAGTGGGCCCGAAGCCTGAGCAGTGTAGCCTGCTGTGTGGTGAGCAGAGGGTCACTCCATTGCTTCTGCAGCCTCCTCACCTGACTCTTCCTCCTCCTCTAGTAAGCAGCTTCTTGTCACAGACTTCTGGATAGCTTCCCGTTCTCCTGGAGAAGGCAGATAGGGATGAAAGATGTCTTTGGGAGTGATTTCTTCAGCTCGAGGTCAGTCACTGCTCAGCGGGCACTGGGCTAGTATTGCTTACCTTCATCAGTGCAGTTCTGCAACAAGATCAACAGCTGTCTCCTGTTGTACTGAATTAGGAACTTCTGACATGTTCTTATTGTACCTGGCATGTGAGTTACTGTGGTCAACAGCTTGTGAAAGGTCTCGACCTTACTTTCAGAGGTAGGGGAAGTGTCTTGTTAGCGGGACAGCAGGAAGACCCACCCATCAGTCTAGACTGAACTCTGAACATGTCACCTATTGAAAATCAGTAGCCATATCACGTCACTCCTACCTCCCACATGTAACGTGTTGAGAAAGCATGGGTAACGGTGTCCTTTGTTCTCCAGGTATGTGATGAAGGGAAGAGCTGACCACACAAGCTGATAGAACTCTTTTCTGCATCGAAGCAGCACTATTCCAGTATAGGCATTGAGGTATCGAACTACAACAGGGAAAAAAAAAAATCATTTCGGAAAATTTTGCTGTGTGTGGTGGCTCACACCTGTAATCCCAGCACTTCGGGAGCCTGAGGCGGGCAGATCACTTTACGTCAGGAGTTCGAGGCCAGCCTGGCCAACATGATGAAAACCCGTCTCTACTAAAAATACAAAAATTAGCCGGGCGTGGTGGTGCACGCCTGTAATTCCAGCCACTCAGGAGACTGAGTCATGAGAATCGCCTGAACCCAGGAGGTGGGGGCAGCAGTGACCTGTGATCTCCCTGCTGCACTCCAGCAGCCTGGGCAACAGCAAGACTGTGTCTCAAAAAAAAAAAAAAAAAAACAAAACTTTGGAGTAACAGAGCACAAGTGGCACGTAGGATCTATCAGCGAGTAAAAGAAAAGCCAAAACACCCACTGTGTTGCACACCACTCAGAACTGGTGAATGAATTTAGAATTTAAAATGCTTTCTAATTCACTAGTTAATTCAATAAATAGGAGCAGGTAGGAGGCGACCCATTTTAATTTAGGAAAAACCCTCGCCTGAAAAATAGGCTGTTTTACTGCAGTTGGGCTCTGTAATTCTTGTAGCAGTCAGCTGAGTCTCACCTGACTTAGGATGAGTTAAGCCTATCTGCATTTAACTCTCCAGAAGTCAATCCTCAAGCAAGGTAAAAGGGGGAACTAATATAAATGGTGTGGAAGAAGGGCCCCGGGCCCCTCTTTGTCCCGGCTCATCCTGTGTTCACATATATTGACAATCATGTGTTCTGTACTTTACCAACTAAGGGCATTCCCAGGGATACTTTCGACAATTTTTTTCCATGTGATGTTAATGTAATCGGTCATAATAGCTCTTACTAGGAACTAGACACAGCTTCCCTCATTTAATTCTCTATCCTATCAATCACAACCAATTACAGAAATTACCTGTCAAGCAGGCAAAAAGAGGCCTCTAGCTCAAAGACCCACTGCCTTCGGGCCCCTCCTTTTAGCTCTCTGCTAACTTCGGACTCGCGTGGATCTCTCGCTTGCGGTCCCCGGCGCTTAAAGAGATACCTTACAAAAAACGATGCACGGGCTTGGCCACTCGTGCCCCTTCTTTCTTCCTCCGGCGCCTGCCCCCTCCACGTCCCGCCATCCTCCCGGGTTCCCCTCTTCCCCCAACGCTCTCGCACCCGCGAAGCCGATGGAGCAGGCGGCTGCACCAAAAGTCCCGTGCACCCTGGCGATAGTGTCTCGTACGAGGCTGCTCAGAACTCGGTCATCGAGGCTTAGGCGGCAGCGGGGGTCGTCAGACACCAATTCGCAGAGCAGGTACCTGCGGCAGGCGAGAGGAAGGTGGGCGCTAGCGGCGCCGCGGGGACCTGGCAAGGCGCCGGGTGGGTCTGGAAGGGAATGCTTACCTGTGCTTGAACCGCACCATAGCTGCCTCCGCGCCGTCGGGACCGCTGTGCAAACCGGATGTGGGTTCCGTCCGCGGCCCGTGGGAAGCTTACTTCCGCAGCCTTTCAGCCATTCAGAGAAGGAGACAGGACATGCGGGCGGAGCTAGAAAGTTGAGAGGCCGAACTCTGTGTCAGTCTCCCTCAAGCCCCACCTAACTCTGCGTTTGTAAGCGCGCATGCGTCCTGCGGAGGGTCTCTGACTAGTTTGAGGGCTGAACTTCGGCTTGGAGCGGCTGGGAGCGGCTTGGAGCGGCTTGCAGCTGCGATGGGTGGTTTTGCTGCACACCGGAGTTTACAATACTGTGTAGGATGCAACCGCTGCCCTTGGGGCCCTGGGAACCTTGCAGCACAGGTATGTATGCGAGTACATTCTCTCCCCAAGGTGAACCGTGGAGCTTTTGAGGGCAAGACCCTGCACTTCACAGCCCAGGGATTGACAAACGGGAAATCGGACTCTTATTTTCAGGTTTGAGCTCAGTTTAATTCTTCCATGCAGCTAAATGTGCTATTGCTGTTTGGGCCTTTCAACAATTTTAGAGAGGCGAGTGTGCTGTCTCATTTTTTGTTCGCAGAAACAATACGTGGTCATTGTATTTTCCATTTCTGTTTTCCTTTCCTTTTTTTTTTTTTTTTAACAGAAAAGCACAAAGAAGCAAATAAATTATAATCCCAGCACTGAGAGAGAATAACTGTTGTCGTGTAGTGTGTTTTCTTCTGTCATTTTCCCCCTGGGCCAGCGGTTCTCAAAGTGTCGTCTGGGGACCCCTGAGATTTCCTAAACTCGGTTTAGGAGTCCCCGAAGCCAAAATTACTTTCATAATAATACTAAGATGTTACTTGTCTTTTTCATTCTCTCAGAGTGAACAGTCAAGTTTTCCAGAGGCTGCTTGACGTGATGACATCACTGCTCTAACAGCTAATGGAATTGTGTATTTTTTTTAAAACATTTCTCAACTTTAATGTCCATAGTAAATATAACCCACAAAACTAAAAGCTCTTGGGGATCCTCAGTAACGTGTGTAAAGGGGTCCTGAGACAGAGAAAACAGTTTGAGAACTATGCCCTCTGTTAAATTATGTTTTTTCTTTTATTTTCTTTTTAAGTATTTTTTTAAAAAAGTCTTATGTGGTATTACATAAAATACATACTCTTTTTTAGACGGAGTCTCGCTCTGTCACCCAGGCTGGAGTGCAGTGGCCGGATCTCAGCTCACTGCAAGCTCCGCCTCCCGGGTTTACGCCATTCTCCTGCCTCAGCCTCCGGAGTAGCTGGGACTACAGGCGCCTGCCACCTCGCCCGGCTAAGTTTTTGTAGTTTTAGTAGAGACAGGGTTTCACTGTGTTAGCCAGGATGGTCTCGATCTCCTGACGTCGTGATCCGCCCGTCTCGGCCTCCCAAAGTGCTGGGATTACAGGCTTGAGCCACCGCGCCCGGCCAAAATACATATTCTTAAGTGTACATCTCAATGAATTTTTACATATGGGTAGACTTCTATAACCACCTCCAAGATTAAAGAGCAATTCCAGTATCCCAGAAGGTTCCCTGATCCCTCTTCCAGTCAAATCCCTTACTGCCACTATTACCATTTCTACCCTGCTAGATTAGTTTTGCCTGTTCTTAAATTTTATATAAATGTCCTCCAGCATGCTTTCTTTTGTGTCTGCCTTCTTTTGCTCAACATGATTGTAAGATTGATTCCTGTTGTTTGGCTCTATTTTCTTTTTTCTTTTTTTGTTTTTAAGACAGAGTCTTGCTCTTGTTGCCCAGGCTGGAGTGAAATGGCACGATTTCGGCTCGCTGCAACCTCCATCTCCTGAGTTCAAGCGATTCTCCTGCCTCAGCCTCCCGAGTAGCTGGGGTTACAGGCACCCGCCACCACGACCAGCTAATTTTTGTATTTATTTATTTATTTATTTACTTTCGAGACGGAGTCTCTATTGCCCAAGCTGGAGTGCAGGGGCGCGATCTCAGTTCACTGCAACCTCTGCCTCCCGGGTTCAGGCGAGTCTCCTGCCTCAGCTTCCCAAGTAGCTGGGACTGCAGGCGCGTGCCACCACAACCGGCTAATTTTTGTATTTTTAGTAGGGATAGGGGTTCACCATGTTGGCCAGGCTGGTCTCGAACTCCTGACCTCAGGTAATCCACCCACCTTGGCCTCCCAAAGTGCTGGGATTTTGGGATTATAGGCGTGAGCCACCACGCCTGGCTGTTTCGCTATATTTTCATGTCAACTGTTCAGCTACGATACTGTTTTTTCAGCTGTGCAGTAATGCATTGTTTGGACGTACCACTGTGAAGTTGGTCAGTATCTCCTGGTAGACGTTTACATTATTTCCAGGTTTTCTTGTTATGCCCAGTACTTTGATGTATGGCTTTGTAGCTTAGTCTTTATGCCCATCCCTGATTATTTGTAGAAATGTCTTAGCCTTGGCTGGTCCTGTGAGGTCTGTAATGGAGGCAGCTTTCACAACTGATTTTTGCAAGATCTGGAATGAGTTCTGAATTTTCCCATCTCCCACTCTTCTTGGCCACCTTAAAGGAGGGATGTGGGGAAAGGTAGGGAAGAGAAGAATAGGAAGAGGGAACGCCGTGGCTCTACCCAGGGACCAGTGATAACGACGGCACATCCCCACCCAAGAACAACCTTTCTCCAGAAAGTGTCTGCGGCATCCTCATTTGGCCAACAGGGGGCGCCAGAGGCTCGCAGTGCGCGGAGAGAGCAACACACCCCCAACCCCTGAGCGCTCCACCCCTCACGGAAATTTCACTCCTAACACTTCCCAGCCTTCATTTCAGCGGCAATGCTTCGCCCATTTTATAGATGCAGTTGGGGCTCAGACCAAAGCGTCCTATCCAGTTACGAGCAGGATCAGAATTCGAACCCAAAGCCGGCTGACTCCAGAGTCCTTGTTCTGGTCAACACGGCTGGTGCTCTCCTGTGCAGGGTTTCACTCGTCCATTTAGCGTAATAAGATGGAGAGACGACAGATGGAGGTTCTGTTCACCACTCCGTCATTTACCGGCCCGGCCAGGTGCTGTCGGGACGGTTAATTCATGCCTCAGATCTTAGTTTCCTCATCTGTGCAATGGGATAACAATGGTTCCTCCCTCGTGGGTGGATATGAAATTTAAGCGGGGTCACGTGGACAAAATGCCTGGCTCAGGGAGTGCATAGTAAGCCTTTTTTTGGTTTTTGTTTGTTTTTTGAGACTGAGTCTCAGCCTGTCGCCCAGGCTGGAGTGCAGTGACGCCATCTCGGCTCACTGCAACCACTGCCTCCCGGGTTCAAGCGATTCTTCTGCCTCAGCCTCCTGAGTAGCTGGGATTACAGGTGCCGGCCACGATGCCTGGCTAATTTTGTATTTTTAGTAGAGACGGGGTTTCACCGTGTTGGCCAGGCTGGTCTCAAACTCCTGACCTCAAGTGATCCTCCCGCCTCCGCCTCCCAAAGTGTTGGGATTACAGGCGTGCGCCACCGCCCCCGGCAAGTAAACGCTGTTTTGAACAAATGATTTACTTCTCCCCCACAGGCACAGCCCCGGGAGGAAGCACATTGGCGCGGCCCGCGGCCTCCCAGTCTTGGACCAGGCCCGGCCCCTTCTGGC
>NW_012107585.1:5953450-5982458 GCF_000951045.1 Mandrillus leucophaeus
ATTCTCCCGCCTCAGCCTCCCGAGTAGCTGGGACTACAGGCGCCCGCCACCACGCCTGGCTAGTTTTTGGTATTTTTAGTAGAGACGAAGTTTCACCGTGTTAGCCAGGATGGTCTCAATCTTCTGACCTCGTGATCTGCCCGCCTCGGCCTCCCAAAGTGCTGAGATTACAGGCGTGAGCCACCGCGCCCAGCCAGGATAACTGTCTTTATTCTCCATCCGTGTCTCCTGGGTGATCATTAATTGGGCTGTCACTGGATGCCGGCCACTGTCCTTTCTGTGTTTGATTGATTGAGTCCTCACATCAGCCTCATGAAGGTAGGTCCCATTATCCTGTGAGACACAGGGAGGAAAATGGCTTGCCCAAGTTGACAGAGTAAATTTAGGTGAACATCTGTCTTACTCTAAAACCCATACTCTTAACCCCTTGCTCTCTACTCTGTATTCTGGGACCTAGAAGGATACTGAGCAAGGAGAGCCCAACTAGGGTACCATTCTGAGGTGACTTTGGCATCCAAGGGGTTTCTATCAGAGCCCAGACGCTGCTGTTGTGGATGGTGGCAAAGGGAACCTGTATCTGCTCCGGCATTTTATTAAGCAGCCACTGCTCATTAGAGGCTCCTGCTCCTCGTATCTTTACCAGTTTTCTGTAAAACCCTTATGGGGACAATCTAGATTAGATTAAACCCTCCATCTGCTTAGCCAGGGGCTTGGGGAGCTGCCGCATCCTCCCGGTTGCTGGAACAGATGCAGCCCTCCCTGGACTTCAGACAAAACATTGCATCTTGCTCCTCCTTTGTCCTCGCTGCCCCGTGGACCTCTTTCCCTGTCTCTGCCTGCTGTGAGAATTCGCTCATCCAAAAATTAATTGAAATTACAAGGGCACTACGGTTTGACCCAGCGATTTCTCCACCAGCAATTTCTCCCACTGAGATTCTCGCACTTGTGCCAAATGACAGGTGAATGAGGATGTGTCTTGCTTGCAGCATCGTTGGTTATAGCAAAAGGCCACCTCAGTGTTTACCAGAAAGGGTCCACTGTATGTGTGTATTTATCGGACAGCTATGGGCCAGGGAATGTTCATTCTAAACACTGCCTAGGCTGGGCGCAGTGGCTCACGTCTGTAATCCCAGCACTTTGGGAGGCCGAGGTGGGCGAATCACTTGAGGTCAGGAGTTTGAGACTAGCCTGGCCAACATGGTGAAACCCTGTCCCTACTAAAAATACAAAAAATTAGCTGAGCATGGTGGCAGTTGCCTGTAATCCCAGCTACTGGGGAGGCTGAGGCAGGAGGATCGCTTGAACCCAGGAGGCAGAGGTTGCAGTGAGCCGAGACTGTGCCACTGCACTCCAGCCTGAGCAACAGAGCAAAAATCTGTCTCAAAAAAAAAAAAGTAGCCGGGCGCGGTGGCTCAAGCCTGTAATCCCAGCACTTTGGGAGGCCGAGGCGGCTGGATCACGAGGTCAGGAGATCGAGACTATCCTGGCTAACATGGTGAAACCCCGTCTCTACTAAAAATACAAAAAACTAGCCAGGCGTGGTGGCGGGCGCCTGTAGTCCCAGCTATTCGGAGGCTGAGGCAGGAGAATGGCGTGAACCCGGGAGGCGGGGCTTGCAGTGAGCTGAGATCGCGCCACTGCACTCCAGCCTGGGCGACACAGCGAGACTCCGTCTCAAAAAAATAAATAAATAAATAAACAAATAAACACTGCCTAGATTGACTCATTTAATCCTCACAACTACCCTATGAAGTAGGTACTTAGTTTTATTAACCCCATTTTACAGATGAGGAAACTGAGGCTCAGGAAAAACAAACTGGTGGCCTAAACTTCATGTGGCTTGTCCACAGCAGGGCCAGAATTTGGAACAGGCAGTCCATGTTCTTAATCACTGTCCTGTATGACTTCTCTGCCTTAATTTGCATGGAAAATTTCCAAAGGGTGACCCAAGAAGCTGTTGATGGTGGTTACCTCTGGGGAGAGGAATTCAGGTGTGAAGTAGGAGGGCCTTAGTTTCTACCATGTCCTCTTTTATTCCATTTTATTTTGCCATATGTTTGTGTGCTGAATGTTTATGTTCCCCCAAATTCATATGCTGAAATCCTAACCTTTAAGATGATGGTATTAGGAGGTGGGGACTTTGGGAGGCGATTAGGTCATAAGAGTTGACCCCTCAAGAATAGTATTAGTGCCCTTATAAAAGGGACCCCAGGCTGGGGACTGTGGCCCATGCCTGTAATCCCAGCACTTTGGGAGGCCGAGGTGGGTGGATCACTTGATTCTAGGATTTTAAGACCAGCCTGGGCAACATGGTGAAACCCCGTCTCTCCTAAAAATACAAAAATTAGCTGGGTGTGGTGGTGCATGCCTGTAATCCCAGCTACTCGGGAGGCTGAGGCAGGAGAATCACTTGAGCTTCAGCCTGGGAGGCAGAGGTTGCAGTGAGCTGAGATCACACCACTGCACTGCAGCCTGGGTGACAGAGCAAGGTCGTGTCTCCAAAAAAAAAAAAAAAAAAAGAGGGGGACCCCAGAGAGTGCTCTTTGCCTCTCCTGCCACATGAGGACACAGAATCTCCTGGCACCTTAATCTTGGACTTCCCGGCCTCCAGAACTGTGAGCAATAAAAGCAATAAATATGTGTTGTTTAAGCCAACCCGTCTGTGGTATTTTTGTTGTAGTATCCTGAAAAGACAAACGGACATGTGCATATGTTAGTTTGATAATTTAAAGAAGTTGCTGGCCAGGCACAGTGGCTCATGCCTATAATTCCAGCACTTTGAGAGGCTGAGGCAGGAGGATTGCTTGAGCCCAGGAGTTTAAGACCAGCCTGGGCAACAAAGTGAGACCCCCATCTCTACAAAAAAATAAAAATTAGCCAGGCATGGTGGCACGTGGCTGTAGTCCCAGCTATTTGGGAGTCTGAGGTGGGAGGATTGCGTGAGCCCAGGAGGTTAAGGCTGCAGTGAGCCGTGATTGCACCACTGTACTCCAGCCTGGGTGACAGAATGAGGCTTTGTCTCAAAAAAAAAAAAAATAAATAAGTGAAAAGAACTTACTGAGCCCCAGTCCCCAAGGTATGTTAACACCAGTCCTTACCTTAGCGCTGGAAGTGGGTACTATCATTATCCCCATCTCATAGATGAGAGAGCTGAGCTCACGGAGGTAGTCTGGCTGGCCCAATTACAAAGAGGGACTGACTCTTCAAGCCAGTGCTCTTTCTCCTAATTCATATTAGCCTCTGGGCTTGGAGGGTTCAGAGGGGAGAAAAGTGATTTAAACCATGAACTGGAGCCAGCTGACCTGGATTCAAGTCTTGATTCAGCCATTACTGGCTGTGTGTCCTTGGGCAAGTCACTTTCCCTCTCTGAACTTGTTTCCCTTCTGTGAGGATTAAACAGTTTACCGTCATGTCACATGCTTAGAACAAGGCCTGTTTAATCGTGAGCACTCAAGAGATGTCAGGTATTTTTAAAAAATATACATTAAACTGTAATAGAGACAGGGTCTCGCTATGTTGCCCAGGCTGGTCTCGAAGGCCTGGGCTCAAGTAATCCTCCCACTTTGGCTTCCCAAAGTGCTGGGATTACAGGCAAGAGCCACTGCGCCTGGCCAGGTATTTTTATAGTACTGTTCTCAACATTGTCGTCCCCAGTTTCAAGCTCAGAGTGGTTCCTTCCCCCAGCTAGTGGGTCTAGTCCTCCCCCGAAGGACAAAGCCCAGCCACCCTGTGCTCGCATCTCCAGCAGAAGCCCGTTGGAGTCAGTTCTCCTGGGTTATCCCAGGGCAGTGGCTGTGATCAGAGTTGATCACATTGCCAGAGCTGATCTTAGGAGAAGAGGCAGAGCCACAGGACTGGTGTGGCCCGGATCCAAGGCAAGGCTGTGGCGGGCGGGCGGCCTCCCAGTTCGGGATGTTCCCAGCGCGTTCCCACCGCTCACACTTGGAGGGAGAAGGGCCTCAAAATAGCTGCTGCTTCCCCAGCACGGCGCTAGGCCAGGGACAGGAATAGACATCTGGGGGTGGCCGCTGCAGCCTCCCTCAAGGACCCTGGGGGGCTGGAAATAGGCAGAGGCCAGACCCCCACCAATGTGGAGGGGATAGTACAGTTGTCAGTGTGCGGTGACCCGCCTGTGACAGTCCAGCCCATGGAATGTGTTGCCCCAGCTGGAGTTAGCTGGTCAGTGGGTCACCAACTCCAGCCAGATGCTGGCCAAGGCCTGGATTGTTAAACCAATAGGGAGTGTCCTTCAGCCCTGGCTCCTGTGATCCTCTCTGGGAAGGTGGGAAAACTGAGGCCCAGAGAGGTTCACATGCCTGAGATCATGCAGCTGATCTGTTTGGTGAGCAGCAGCCAGACTTACAGGAAAGGCAGGCCTTGGGGCTCTGAGAGCAGTATAGGGCGGTGGCTAAAGGGTTGGAGGACTCAGACTGCCTGGTTAAATCCAGCCTCGGCTACTTATGTCCTGCATGCCCTCGGACCTCAGTTTCATCATCTATAAAATGGGCACAAGGAGAGTACCCACCTCTTTTAATGGTTGTAAAGACTGAGTGAATTATTCTTTGTACTAGTATGATTGTTACTGTGTTTTCCCCAGATTCCCTTTTTTGTTGAGACAGGGTCTTCATCTGTCTTGCAGGCTTCAGTGCAGTGGCATGATCATAGCTCACTGCAACCTTGAACTGCTGGGGCTCAAGCGATGCTCCCATCTTGGCCTCCCACGTAGCTGGGACTAACGGTGCATGCCACCATGCCTGGCTAATTTTTATTTCTACTTTTAGTAGAGATGAGGTCTCACTATGTTGCCCAGGCTGGTCTTGAACTCCTGGCCTCAAGTGATCTTCCCGCCTCGCCCTCCTAAAGTGTTGGGATTACAGGTGTGAGCCACTATGCTGGGCCCAGATTCCTTATTCATTCATCCCTAAGGCATTGCTTGAGCCCCTACTGTGTGCCAGGCACAGTGCAAGGCCCAGCTACAGTAGCTCACAGGGTGAGAAGAAGAAACCTAGTTAACATTTCAGGGAGCCTGCCATGTGCCAGCAACTGTGCTAAGTGATTTTTACATGTTATGTCATGTATTTCTCATGATAACCTACGAGGGACCATTATCATAACCAGTTTTTTTTTTTTTTTTTTTTTTTTTTGAGATGGAGTCTTGTTCACTCTGTTGCCCAGGCTGGAGTACAGTGGCATGATCTTGACTCACTGCAACGTCCACCTCCTGGGTTCAAGTGATTATTCCTGCCTTAGCCTCCCAAGTAGCAGGGATTACAGGCGTGCACTACCACACCCGGCTAATTTTGTACTTTTAGTAGAGACAGGGTTTCACCATGTTGGCCAGGCTGGTCTCAAACTCCTGACCTCAAGCGATCCGCCTGCCTCAGCCTCTCAAAGTGTTGGGATTACAGGCGTGAGCCACTGCACCTGGCCGGGATACTTTTTTTTTTTTTTTTTTGAGTCAGAATCTCACTCTGCTACCTAGACTGGAGTGCAGTGGTGCGATCATGGCTCACAGCAGCCTTTACTTCCCTGGGCTCAGATGATCCTCCCACCTCAGCCTCCCAAGTAGCTGGGACTACAGGCATGCACCACCACGCCTGGCTAATATATATGTTTTTAATATATTTTGTGTAGAGATGGGGTTTTTCCATGTTTCCCAGGCCAATTTCAAACTTCTGAGCTTGGGTGATCTGCCTCCTCAGCCTCCCAAATGCTGGAATTGCAGGTGTGAGCCACTGTGCCTGGCCTGGGACACTGTATTGGGGAGATAGACATGTCGTTCACTTGTTACTGCCCAGGCATTGGGCACTTGGAGGAGGGCTCCACTCCCTCAGCCTGGACATTTATGACTTCAGCCCCCAGTGGTCCCTCTCTGACCTCTGCTCTAGGCCTCCCAAGTGGCCAGGGCCTTCTTGGGAGAAGAGAGGCTCGGGGAAGCCCACAGCCCTGCCTCACTCATGTCCCAGTCTCATGAGATGTGAGGTCGCCAGCCTGCATTACAGAATTTCCACCTCCCTTCTACTGGGTTTCCCTGAGTACCTCCTGTGCCAGGCCTGCACTAGGCTCTGAGAACACAAGAGGACTTTGTCCCTGCCCTGATATTGCTCACCAGGTGGTGAGAGAGACAGGTTGTTAAAAAGGTGGGCCGGGAGCAGTGGTTCACGCCTGTAATCCCAGCACTTTGTGAGGCAGAAGTGGGTGGATCACGTGAGGTCAGGAGTTCAAGACCAGTCCGACCAACATGGTGAAACCCTGTCTCTACTAAATACAAAAGATCAGTCAGGCATGGTGGTGGGTGCCTGTCATCCCAGCTACTCAAGAGGCTGAGGCAGGAGAATCGCTGGAACCCAGGAGACAAGGTTGCAGTAAGCTGAGATCGCACCACTGCACTCCAGCCTGGGCAACAAGAATGAAACTCCATCTCAAAAAAATAAAATAAAATAAAAATAAAAGGCAAGAGCAGCTACTGCTCTGGTAAGAACAGGGTGTAAACTGGTGCCTGGAGGAGGTGCTTAACTCAGCCCAGGTGGTCAGGGAAGGCTTCCTGGAGCTGGTGGTGTCTGAGCTGAGGCCTGAAAGAAAAAGAGCCAGGGGAAGAGAGAGGAGATAGGAAAGAGTGTTGTAGGAAGAGGGAACTGCTTCTGCTAAGGAAGGGATGTGCTGAGTTCCAGGAAGTGTGAGTTGTAGGGGATAGAGGTGTGGGTGAGGGGGACTGGGACTGTGGAGATGGGGAAAGACAGGTCCCTCAGGGCCTTGCTGGGCACACTGAAGGCTTGGATACTGAGTGGAGGGCTGAGAGAATGAGATCAGGAGCTGGAAGGTTCCCTTTGGCTTCAGGGAAGGATAGACCTCAGGTGGCTGGACTGGAGGTAGGGATGCTAGGGAGGAAGCTGCTGCCTGGAGGGAGAAGAGAGACTTGGATGAGGGTGGTGGGGATAGAGAGAAACAGAAACAGGCTTTGTGAAGTGTTTACAGGTAGAACTGGTTACCTCTTGCTGCATAATAAATCACCCCAAAACTGTGTGGCTTAAAACAACAACACTTCTCACGATTCTGTGGGGTGAGAGGGCAGTTCTGCATCACGTGGGGCTGCTGGGATGGCTGGAAGATCTCAAGTGGCCTCACCCACGTGGCTGGCAGCCGTTGTTGGCTGCCGGCTGGGTGCTCAGTTAGGGCTGTTGGTTGGGGGGAGCCTCAGCTTAGTGCATTCACAATGTTGAGCAACCACCACCTCTTCCTAGTTTCACACTTTCCTATCACTGCATACCCATATGGCAATCTCTCCCCATCTTCCCTTCCCCCAGCCGCTGACAACCATGAATCTGCTTTCTGTCTCTATGGGTTTACCTATTCCGGACATTTCAGACACATGGAATCTACAATATGTGCCCTTTGGTGTCTGGCTTCTTTCACTTAGCATGATGTTGTCAGGGTTCACCCATGTTGCAGCAGGCGCCAGCACTTCATTCCTTTTTATGGCTGAATAATATTCCATTGTATGGCTAGACCACAATTTGTTTATCCATTCATCTGATGATGAACATTTGGCTTATTTCCACCTTTCAGCTCTTGGGAATAATGCTGCTATGAGCATTGGTGAACAAGGATCTGTTTGAGTCCCTGCTTTCAGTTCTTTAGGAATGGAATTTCTGTGTCATATGGTAACTCTATGTTTAACTTTTTGAGGAACTGCCAAACTGTTTCCCACAGCAGCTGCACCATCTTCCACTCCCAGCCGCAATGGATGAGTGCAATGGACTGAATGTTCATGTCCTCCCCAAATTCATATGTTGAGATCCTCACCCATGAAGTGATGGCATTAGGAGGTGGGGCCTTCAGGAAGCAAACAGGCCGTGTGAGTGGAGCCGTC
Source organism: Mandrillus leucophaeus (assembly GCF_000951045.1). NCBI lineage: Eukaryota > Metazoa > Chordata > Mammalia > Primates > Cercopithecidae > Mandrillus > Mandrillus leucophaeus. Next base: position 5,961,321 of record NW_012107585.1, read on the forward strand.
ATCAGTGGGATGAGTGTGCTTAGAAAAGGGACCCCAGAGAGGCCGGGCGCGGTGGCTCACGCCTGTAATCCCAGCACTTTGGGAGGCTGAGGCGGGCGGATCACGAGGTCAGGAGATCGAGACCATCCTGGCTAACACAGTGAAACCCCGTCTCTACTAAAAATACAAAAAATTAGCTGGGCGTGGCGGCGGGCGCCTGTAGTCCCAGCTACTCTGAGGCAGGAGAATGGCGTGAACCTGGGAGGCGGAGCTTGCAGTGAGTCGAGATCGCGCCACTGTACTCCAGCCTGGGCGACAGAGTGAGACTCCATCTCAAAAAAAAAAAAAAGAAAGAAAGAAAGAAAAGGGACCCCAGAGAACATTCTTGCCTTCTCTCCACCATGTGAGGGGACGATGAGAAGTCAACAGTATTCAACCCAGAAGAAGGCCCTCACCAGAACGATGCTGGCCACCGTGATCTCACACTTCCAGGGTCCAAAACTATGAGAAATACATTTCTAGGTTTTGTTGTTGTTTCTTTTTGAAACAGGGTCTCACTGTCGCCCAGGCTAGAGTGCAGTGGCGTACTCTCGGCTCACTGCAACCTCCGCCTCCCAGGCTGAAGCCATCCTCTCTCAGCCTCCCAAGTAGCTGGGATTAGAGGCACAAGCCGCTTCACCCAGCTTAAGCTCTACCTCTTTTTTTTTTGTAGATGAGGTCTTACTATGTCTCCCAGGCTAGAACTCCTGGCCTCAAGCCATTCTCCTGTCTCAGTCTTCTGAGGACCTGGGATTACAGGTGCCTGCCACCACACCTGGCTAATTTTTATATTTTTAGTAGAGATGGCCAGGCTGGTATCAAACTTCTGACCTCAAGTGATCCGCCTTCCTTGGCCTCCCAAAGTGCTGGGATTACAGGCATGAGCCCCCGTGCCTGGCTGAATTTCTTTTGTTTATGAGCCATCCAGTCAATTGTACTTTGTTATAGCAGCCTGGATGGACAAACACAACAAAAGTGTCTATTTTTCCACATCCTCATCCACACTTGTTATTTCTTTTTTGGTTTGTTTGTTTGAGATGGAGTCTCGCTCTGTTGCCTAGGCTGGAGTGCAGTGGTGCGATCTTGGTTCACTACAACCTCTGCCTCCCAGGTTCAAGTGATTCTCCAGCCTCAGCCTCCCCAGTAGCTGGGACTACAGGCGCCCGCCACCATGCCCGGCTAATTTTTGTATTTTTAGTAGAGATGGGGTTTCACCACGTTGGCCAAGCTGGTCTCGAATTCCCGACCTCAGGTGATCTGCCTGCCTCAGCCTCCCAAAGTGCTGAGATTACAGGTGTGAGCCACTGTGCCCAGCCTCAAGCTCTACCTCTTGATGGGAGGTCAGCATGCCCTTACAGGGTGGTCGGGGGAATGGTTGGGGGCGGTCTTTGGAGAGAGTCTACTACAGGAAGTCTTGGTAATAAGTTGACTGTAAGGGGTTGGAGAGAACAAGAGCAGAAAAAGGCAGGCAGGGTGTCATCCACATTTCTGGGTTGAGCCACTGGGCAGTTAGAGAAGCCTGGGGAGGAGCAAGAATGAGGTGAAGGAAATCATTCAGTCATGGACATACTGAGTTTGAGCTCCCTTAGGCATCCAGGCCCCAGGTGCCCTGGGAATCAAAAGAATGATAAACAAAACATGGAAGGGTACTTACAAGGGCTTATTGAACAAATATATTCAATAAATATTTATGGAACACTTTATGCTAATACTACCTAACATTTATGTGGTGCTAGCCATGGGTCAGGCACTTTGCATTTAAAAAAAATTGAGTTATAACATACATACGGTAAAATGCATAGATCTATGGTGGTGGTGGTATTATTTTTGAGACGGAATCTCAAGAGTGAGATTCCAACAGAGTTGCCCAGGCTGGAGGGCAGTGGCATGATCCTGGCTCACTGCAACCTCCACCTCCCAGGCTCAAGCAATTCTGCTGCCTCAGCCTCCCGAGTAGCTGGGATTACAGGCACGTGCCACCACACCTGGCTAATTTTTGTATTTTATTAGAGATAGGGTTTTGCCATGTTGGCCAGGCTGGTCTCGAACTCCTGAGCTCAAGTCATCCACCCGCCTTGGCCTCCCGAAGTGCTGGGATTATAGGCATGAGCCACTGTGCCCAGCCTACAGTGTACATCATTGAATTTTATATATCACCTCCCGGGTAAAGATACAGAACATTTCCAGCCCCAGGAAGCCCCCTCTCAGCCATGTTATATTTAATTTTCACAGTGACCCTATGAGGTAGGGAGCGTGATTATTCCCATTTTTCAGATGATGAAACTGAGATTTAGGTGAAGCCACTTTCCCAAAACCACACGGCGGTAGAGTCTGGACTCTAATTTAGGTCTATATGACTAGGAACGTGGACCCCTTTCCAGCCCCCCGAGATTTCTCCCTAAGGCCAGACTCTTGACTCTCAGACCATCTGAGAGCAAGCTGGGGAACACTCCATTCCCTCACTGGGCTGGGACTGGACTCAGGCCTTGGCAGGGCACCCTAGGGCAGGAGCTAGGTGGTCCAGCCTCCACTGGAGAATGGGAGACCCTCATTTGTGGCTCTATGGGACGTACAGGGCCAGGGAGGATGTGGATTTAGGTTGAAGAGGGAAGAATGAAATGGGCCTTTCCATGTCCCCATCAGTCAGGGAGGGGCCACCTGTGGGTGGTGCTGGCTGAGGATACACAGCAGGTTCCAGCTGCACTCATTTCCCAGCAATGGGCCCCGGGGAAGGTCAGCTTTGCGCGCGCCTCATCGGCCTAATAGGGGAGAGGAGGGGAGCCACGCCTGTCAGTACGACTTTAGGCCCTGCTTCCCAAGCGTCCCTCAGACCTGCTGGGAGGATCCTGGGAATGTCCGCTGGGCCTCCTTGAGGAGGACAGACGAGGCTCCTTCCCAACCCCACGTGTCTGCCCTGAGCACCGCTCTGACCTCTACTATCCTCTCCTCAAGCTAAAACTGACCTCCTTGCTCTTCTCCTAACCTGTGAAGCCCCTACTTGCCTCAGGGCCTTTGCACTCAATCTGGAATCTTCTGCCTCCTGGATTTTGCATGGCAGATGTCTTCTCATTTGTCCTGGCTCAAACGTCACCTCTTTAGAGGGCTCTTCCCTGGACAAGTTGCCCTATTTAGTGCTCTCCTTACCAGCCGGCACAATGGTGCCAGATGGCCTGGATTTGAATCACAGCTCCACCTGCTCCAATGCTGTGTGGCATTGGGCAGGTTACTTAACTCCTCTGTTAAGCCACAATTTCCTCAGCTGTAAAGTGGGGGTGGTGATTACAGCCTCATCGGGTGGTAGCAAGGATCAAATTATTTAACATCTGTTGGCAATGCCTGACCCATAGCAGATGCTTTATACATGTTAGCTTTTATTCACGTAAATGCTTATTCCATGCTGAAATGATCCTCGGTATTGATTTGTTTACTTGGTTTTTCCGTCTCCCCCAATTAAAATGAGCCCCATGAGACTGAGTGGGGTGGCTCACACCAGTAATCCCAGCACTTTGGGAGGCCAAGGGGGGTGGATCACTTGAGGCCAGAAGTTTGAGACCAGCCTGGTCAACAAGGCGAAACCCTGTCTCTACTAAAAATAGAAAAAATTATCCGGGTGTGGTGGCAGGCGCCTGAATCACAGCTACTCAGGAGGCTGAGGCAGGAGAATCACTTGAACCCAGGAGGTGGAGGCTGCAGTGAGCTGAGATCGCACCATAGAACTCCAGCCTGGGTGACAGAGCGAGATCCCATCTCAAAAAAAAAAAAAAAAGAATGAGCCCCGTGAAGTCTGTTTTGTTCACCCCTGTATCCCCGGTACTCCAACACTGCCTGGCACACAGTGACAAATGCTGGTTGAGTAATCAAATGAGTAAACGAGGTTACTAAACGTTGATTAAATAATTGAATAAATGAATAAACCGGTGACTGGATTATTCTATCTGCAGCTCCCTGAACGTGCCATGCTCGCTCTCATTTCCCGACCTTTGCTTTTGCTGTTCCCTCTGCGTGGAACTATTCACCAGGGGAAGGGAGGGAAGTGACAAAGGGGAGACCGCCTGACAGCGGCCCAGGTCCCTCTCTTGTCCTCTTTTCACTGCCGCCCACACCGGACACTCACCAGAGAACCAGGGAGCAAGAATCTAGACTCTCCAGGACTCGAGTCACCTGTTACCACCACTTGTTCTGCAACTGGGGAAACTGAGACCCAGAGAGAGGAAAGAACTCAGCCAAGTTTCCACGCTCAAGGGCAGTGCTCTTCCCTCTCCACTGCACATGTCTCACCCAGAGGCTGTTTCCCACGTGCATGCTGTATCTGCCCCTTCATGGGGCCCAGAGAAAGGAAGCAGGTGAAGGGCTGGGCCCTGCCAGTGGGCCACTGCCCTCCTCCCTGCCCACTGAGGAGCGACCAGGGTGGCCCAGGCTAGTAAATACACAAACTTCCGACTTAGACTCACATGGTTCACCATTCTTACACTTTCACTTATTAGCCATGTGACCTTGGGCTCTCTGAGCCTTGGTTCACTACCCTGTAGAATGAGGAGACAAAACCTAACCCTGTGCCCCAAGCATTGCTGGAAATACTTGTTTTGTTTTGTTTTGTTTCTTGAGACAGAGTCTCTCTCTATCACCCAGGCTGGAATCTCAGCTCGCTGCAACCTCCGTCTCCCGGATTCAAGCAATTCTCCTGTCTCAGCCTCCCAAGTAGCTGGGACTACCGGCACCTGCCACCACGCCTGGCTAATTTTTGTATTTTTATTTATGTTTTTTGAGACGGACTTTCGCTCTTGTTGCCCAGGTTGGAGTCCAATGGCGCCATCTCAGCTCACCGCAACCTCCGCCTCTTGGGTTCAAGTGATTCTCCTGCCTCAGCCTCCCTAGTAGCTGGGATTTACAGGCCCGTGCCACCACGTCCAGCTAATTTTGTATTTTTAGTAGAGATGGGGTTTCTCCAGGTTGGTCAGGCTGGTCTTGAACTCCCCACCTCAGGTGATCCGACCGCCTCGGCCTCGCAAAGTGCTGGGATTACGGGCATGAGCCACCACGCCTGGCCTAATTTTTGTATTTTTAGTAGAGATGGGGTTTTACCATGTTGGCCAGGCTGGTCTCCAACTCCTGACCTCAGGTGATCCACTCACCTCGGCCTCCCAAAGTGCTGGGATTACAGGTGTAAGCCACCGCGTCTGGCCCCTGGAAAGATTTCTATTATAATAAAAGTTCACATGCATCAAGCACTTATTCTCAACTCCCCTGTGGGGCAGGTATGAATTTTATCCCCATTTTCTAGATAAGGAAACTGAGGCTCAGAATGGGGAAATAACTCTTCTGAGGTCACACAGCTAGCAGGAGGTAGAGCAGGAATTCCAGTCCAGACAGGCTGACTTCAGAGCTCACATGCTTAGCCATATGCGACAGCATCAGGCATATAATAGTAGGTGCTCAATAGATATTAGCTACTGGTGACCCTCTGACCAAGGCCCTGGGAAGACCTTGCTTTCATGTTGGCACCGTTTTCCAGGACAAACCACATCTTTTGTTTATTTTCTTCCCTTCTAATCCCTGCTTGGAGACACAAGGCCTCTTAGCAGCCCTGTCTGAGGGATTTTCGGATTATTCCCACCTTGATCAGATCCAGTTTCTCCTGCAGAAGCAGGAGCCATTTTGGGGCCTCGATGGCTCCCTCTGGCTGCCTGTGACCTCCGGCCCATTGCAGACACCTCTCCCTTCACCTGCACGGCTCATTAGCTGCATTCTGCTGCTCGGCTGCTGCTTTCCGTGCCCTGCAGTTCCCAGCCCTACCTCAAGGGCCAGCATCTGCTCCCCTCCTCCCGGACCCCACAGCCACTCCTGCCACCCCACTATTTTGCAGGGATAGAGGCTGTTACCTGTTTCTTTTTTCTATTACCATTTTAATTTTTTATTTTTTGAGATGGAGTCTCACTCTGTTGCTCAGGCTGGAGTGCAGTGGCGCGATCTCCACTCACTGCAACTGCCACCCCCCAGGTTCAAGCGATTCTCCTGCCTCAGCCTCCCGAGTAGCTGGGACTATAGGCATGCGCCACCATGCACCGCTAATTTTAATTTTGTCATCTGTGTCCTAATCCTCAACCCCCAATTTTGCCTCAGAGCAATGACCCTCCCTCCAATTCCAGGATTTTCCCAGACTTGAGCAAAAGCTCACACGCCATTTGGATGCAAATGTGTTTGGCTGGTGTTCCCACTCCCTGTTCCTGTGGGAACCCAGTCCTCAATGTCATTTGGCCTGGGGCAGGAGCGGTAAAAACTCCTAAGGATGCATTTTATGTGATGTATATTTTACCACAATTAAAATTCCCAAGGGGTCACAGGACGCCTCCCCGCCTCTGCCACCATGTTATGTCACCATGCGTGGGGCCCACGTCACAGGCATGGGGCGTGGGTTCTGTGGTAGCTGTCTGTTCTCTCTCTGCTCCTGGCTCTTCTTTCCAGCTCTGCGCTCTGCCTCTGCCAGGGCCGCCTGCAGGCCTTGCTTGCTTTTCAAAAATAACTCTTGAGTCTCTCACTGAGCTTGGGGGCTGCTTCCTGGGTGTCCCGGGCTGTGTGTGAATCCTTCCAGTGCAAAACTTCCTGAAGCTTAGACTCTGGACTGGGCGAGGGAACTGGTCACCATTGTCTGGCTGAAGTAGTTCAGATACTTACCTGCTGTTCCAGCACCTATGGTAAGGGCAGGTGGGTCCTTCCCAGTGCCACCAAGTCATTCGTTCACTCATTAATTCAGATATTTATCAAGCACCCACTAGTGCCTATTGGCTGCTGAGCACACCCCCAGGTGGCCCCTGTTGGTTTCCCATTTGCCCCTCTTTGAATTTCCATTTTCTTCTCTAAAGTAGGGGTTCTCCTTTTTTTTTTTTTCTGTTAGCTCACTGCAGCCTCTACCTCCTGGGCTCCATTGATCCTCTTACTTCAGCCTCCAGAGTAGATGGGACTACAGGCAGTTGCCACCACGCCCAACTAATTTTGTTTATGTTTTGTAGAGATGGGATCTCTTTATATTGCCCAGGCTGGCCTCAAACCCCTGGGCTCAAGGGATCCTCCTGCTTCAGCCTCCCAAAGTGCTGGGGTTACAGGCATAAGCCACTGCGACTGGCTAGATAGGGGGTTCCTAAATTGGGGTGGCCATCAGTCCCAGAGGGAAACAGATGGCATGCTCAAATTGAGTGACTTAAGGAAGGCTGACTAAAGGGATCATTTAGATGTGGACAGGGTGTACAGAAATCGCAGGGGATAGCCCTCCCATTATAACCAATAAATATTGTTACTTCCTTAGGCATGGCGGGAGCAGTTCCCACTAGCCAGAAAGTTATGTGGAGAGGGTCACTTTAAGAGAAGCTGTTGGCCTGATGCGGTGGCTCATGCCTGTAATCTCAGCACTCTGGGAGGCCAAGGTAGGCGGATCACTCGATATCAGGACTTCGAGACCAGCCTGACCAACATGGTGAAACCCTGTCTCTACTGAAAATACAAAATTAGCCGGGCGTGGTGGCACGCGCCTGTAGTCCCAGCTATTCAGAAGGCTGAGACAGGAGAATCGCTTGAACCTAGGAGGTGGAAGTTGCAATGAGCCAAGGTTGCACCGCTGCACTCCGGCCTGAGTGACAGAGCAAGACTCTGTCTGAAAAAAAAAAAGAGAGAGAGAAAAAGAAAAAAAAAAGAAAGAAGTTGTTACCTTCTGTTAAGGGACACAGCCAGCCTGAGGTGCCCTTCAGGAGGAAGCAGATGCATAAATATCCTGAGTCACTGCACCTTCTCCCTTTAGTCTCCTCCCGGAGGCTCCTCCTTGGCCAAACCAGATTCAAAGCCAGAGGATATGGAAGGCTGTTGAGTCTGAACAGCTGAGTCTCCTTGAGCACAGAGCAGGCTGGGGAAGTGCTCCAGATGGGCAAATGGAGGATATCGGACCACTTCCCTGCTAGAAGTTACAGGGGTAGGAATAGTAAGTGATAGAATACATGCTTAATAAATATTAGCTACTATGCTGGTAGTGTTCATATTAGTTTATTGACTCCTATGTAACAAATTACTCCAAAACTTAATGGCTTTAAACAATAATATTTATTACCCTAATTGGTTTCTGTGGGCCAGGAATTGGAAGCAGCTTAACTGAGCGGTTCTGGCTCATGAAGTTGTAGTCATGGGTACAAAAAAAAGCTAGAAAGAAAGAATGACAGCCTGGGCAACATGGCAAAATCCCGTCTCTTCCCCTCAGCCACACACAAAAATTAGCCAGGTATGGTGGCACATGTCTGTAGTCCCAGCTACTTGGGAGGTTGAGGTGGGAGGATGGCTTGAGCCTGGAGATCAAGGTTACAGTGAGCTGAGATCGTGCCACTGCACTCCAGCCTGGGTGACAGAGTGAGACCCTGTCTCAAAAAAAAAAAAAAAAAAGGGAATGAATGAATAAGACCTAGTATTTGATGGCACAACAGGGTGTGACTATGGTCAATTATGTCTGTCTGTCTATCTATCTATCTATCTATCTGAATAATGTATATATTTAAATTGTTGTTGCATTTTAGCTTTTCTATTTCTGATTTAATTTAATTTTTTTTTTGATTTGGAGTCTTGCTGTCACCCAGGCTGAAATGCAGTGGTGCGATCTCACCTGCAACCTCCATCTCCCGGGTTCAAGCGATTCTCCTGCCTCAGCCTTCTGAATAGCTGGGACTACAGGCATGCGCCACCATGCCCAGCTAATTTTTTTGTATTTGCAGTAGAGACGGGATTTCACCATGTTGGCTAGGCTGGTCTCAAACTCCTGACCTCAGATGATCCACCCACCTCGGCCTCCCAAAGTGCTGGGATTACAGGCGTGAGCCACCACACCTGGCCTAATAATTTAATTGTACATTTTAAAATAACTCAGAGAGTGTAACTGGATTGTTGCAACACAAAGGATAAATGTTTGAAGGGATAGGTACCCCATTTTCCATGATGTGATTATTTCACATTACATGCCTGCATCCAGACATCTCACGGTACCCCAAATATATATATGCCTACTATGTACCCACAGAAATAAAAAAAATTAAATAAAATACTTAGGTTAAAAAAAATGTCAGCCAGTCACCCAAAGGCTTGCCTGGAGTTGAAGGATGTACTCGGCTCACCCACATGGCTGGCAGGCTGGTGCTGGCCTCTGGCAGGATTTAGTTCCTTGCCATTCAGACCTTTCCATTAGGGCTGCTTGAGTGTCCTCATGACATGGTGATTGGTTTCCCCATGAAAGAGTGATCAGGCCAGGCGCGGTGGCTCACGCCTGTCATCCCAACACTTTGGGAGGCTGAGATGGGTGGATCACTTGAGGTCAGGAGTTCGAGACCAGTCTGGCTAACATGATGAGACCCGATCTCTACTAAAAATACAAAAATTAGCTGGGCATGGTGGTGGGCGCCTGTAATCCCAGCTACTTGGGAGGCTGAGGCAGGAATCACTTGAACCCGGGAGGTGGAGGTTGCAGTGAACCGAGATTGCACCACTGCACTCCAGCCTGGGTGACAGAGACTCCATCTTAAAAAAAAAAAAAAAAAAAAAATTCCATTTAAGTCTCAAGAACCCTATGGGGCTATCTAAAAAAAACAAAAACAAAGATCCTATAAAAGAATGATTATTATTATTACTTTACCATGAAAGGAAGTATTATTCTCGCTTTTCAGATGATAAAATAGAGTCACAGAAAAGTGAAATAGGTTGCCCAAGACTGTAAATTAGGAAGTGGCAGAGCCAAGAATTGAACCCAGGTGAAGTCCCTTCCCTTCCCTCCCCTTTCCTCCCCTCCCCTCCTCTCCCCTCCCCTTCCCTTCCCTTCCCTGATTGAGTCTTGCTCTGTCGCCAGGCTGGGGTGCAGTGCAGTGATCTCAGCTCACTGTGACCTCCACCTTCCTGGTTCAAGCGATTCTCCTGCCTCAACCTCCCCAGTAGCTGGGATTACAGGCATGCGCCACCACGCCCAGCTAATTCTTGTATTTTTAGTACAGACAGGCTTTCACCATGTTGGTCAGGATGGTCTTGATTTCCATCTTGTGATCTGCCCGCCTCAGCTTCCCAAACTGCTGGGATTACAGGCGTGAGCCACCGTGCCTGGCCGTGAAGTTTTTTTTTTTTGAAATGGAGTCTCATTCTGTTGCCCAGGCTGGAGTGCAGTGATGTGATCTCAGCTCTCTGCAACCTCCACCTCCCAGGTTCAAGCGGTTCTCCAGCCTCATCCTCCCAAGCAGCTGACTTTGAGTCAGTGGACTGCGAGAGGCAGACCCAACCTCAATCTGGGGGGGCACCATCTAGTCAGATGCCAGTGCAGCTAGGATAAAGCACACGCCACCACCTCTAGCTAATTTTTGTATTTTTAGTAGAGACGGGGTTTTCACCATGTTGGCCAGGCTGGTTTCGAACTCCTGACCTCAGGTGATCCACCCACCTCGGCATCCCAAAGTGCTGGGATTACAGGCATCTTTGCAGTCCATCCTCCTGGCCCTGTTCTAGATAATCACCCATCTGCTATCTGTCACTACATTCAACTGATAAGAACAGATACTGGCAGCATGGTGGCTCACACCTGTGATCTCAGCATTTTGGGAGGCTGATGCATGCAGATAACCTGAGGTCACGAGTTTGAGACCAGTCTGGTTTCAAACGATCCTCTTGCCTTAGCCTCCTGAGTAGCTGGGACTACATGTGCGTACCACCATGCCCAGCTAGTTTCCTTTTTCTTTTTCTTTTTTTTTTTTTTGTTTTTCTGTAGAGATGGGGGTCTCACTATGTTGCCCAGGCTGGCCTCAAACTCCTGGCCTCAAGCAATTCTCCTGCCTTGGCCTCCCAAAGTGCTGGGATTACAGGTGTGAGCCACTGTGCCTGGCCTGATAATTACTTATTTTTTATTGCTCAGTACTATTCCACCATATAAATATAACACAAGTCATTTATTCAGGTCTCTTGTTGAGCGACATTTGGGTTGTCTCCAGTTTGGGGCGCTTCTGAGTAAAGCTGCTATGAAGTTCATGTATGCCTTTTGTGTGGACAGATATTTTCATTTGTCTCAGGCAAATAGCTAGGAGAATTACTAGATCATATGGGGAGTGTATATTTAACTTTATAAGAAACTGCCAAACTTTTCCAATGTAATTGTGCCATTTTACACTCCCACCAGCAGCTTATGAGAGCTCCAGTTGCTCCATGTCCTCACCAACACTTTGTATCATCAGTCTTGTTAATTTTAGCCATTCTAGTCTGTGTGTAGTGGTGACTTATTATGGTTTTAATTTGTACTCCCCTGCCAACTGAAGATATTGAGCATCTTTTCATCATGCTTATTTGCCATTTGTATGTCTTCTTCTGTAAAGTATTTGTTCAATTATTTAGCCTTTTTTTTTTTTTTTTTTTTACTGGGCGTGATGGTTAATATTGAGTGTCGACTTCATTGGATTGAAGGATGCAAATTATTGTTCCTGGGTATGTCTGTGAGGGTGTTGCTGAAGGAGATTAACATTTGAGTCAGTGGATTGGGAGAGGCAGTGGATTGGGAGAGGCAGACCCACCCTCAGTCTGGGTGGGCACCATCTAATCAGATGCCAGTGCAGCTAGGATAAAGCAGGCAGAAGAAAGTGGAATGAGCAGACTCCCCGAGTCTTCCGGCCTTCATCTTTCTCCCATGCTGGATGCTTCCTGCCCTCAAACATCAGACTCCAAGTTCTTCAGGTTTTGGACTCTTGGACTTACACCAGTGTTTTGCCAGGAGCTCTTGGGCCTTTGGCCACAGACTGAAGGCTGCCACTGGGAGCTTCCCTACTTTTGAGGTGTTGGGACTCGGACTGGCTTCCTTGCTCCTCAGCTTGCAGACGGCCTATTGTGGGACTTCACTTTGTGATCGTGTGAGTCAAAACTCCTTAATAAACTCCCCTTCATATATACATCTATCCTATTAGTTCTGTCCCTCTAGAGAACCGTGACTAATACAGATTTTGGTACCGAGAATGGGGTGGTTCTAAAGGAACAGAATTTTTTTTTTTTTTTTTTGAGATGGAGTTCTGCCCTTGTCGCCCAGGCTGGAGTGCAGTGGCACAATCCTGGCTCACTGCAACCTCCGCCTCCCGGGTTCAAGTGATTCTCCTGCCTCAGCCTCCCGAGTAGCTGGAATTACAGGCTCCTGCCTAGCTATTTTTTTTTTTTTTTTGATATTTTTAGTAGAGATGGGAGTTGGTCAGGCTAATCTCGAACTCCTGACCCCAGGTTATCCACATGCCTCAGCCTCCCAATGTGCTGGGATTACATGCGTGAGCCACTGCGCCCAGCTGAGGAACAGAATTTTAAGGATGGATTTTTTTTAGTTGGTTTTGGGGTTTCTGGAGTTGGCTGCTTAATCTGATTAGACCCCAAAATGCTGAGGACTCTACTTCTAATAGTATGGAGAAGACTGATAGTCCTTGATGTGAACTGTTCAGAAAGTTATGCAAAATAGGGCCAGGTGTGGTGGCTCACGCCTGTAGTCCCAGTACTTTGGGAGGCCGAGGCGGGCGGATCACAAGGTTGAGAGATTTGAGACCATCCTGGCCAACATGGTGAAACCCCGTCTCTACTAAACATACACAAACTAGCTGGGTGTGGTGGCACTTGCTTGTAGTCCCAGTTACTCGCAGGAGAATCGCTTGAACCCAGGAGGCGGGGGTTGCAGTGAGCATAGATCACACCATTGCACTCTAGCCTGGTGACAGAGCAAAACTCCATTTCAAAAAAAAAAAAGAAAGAAAGTTATGCAAAATAAATGCTTTTGATACTCCTGATCCACCACTAATGAGAGGGAAGGAGTTTAGTGACGCTATACATAATACCTTTGGCCATATGTGGAGAACCAAGGAATATAATGAAGTTGGTTGATTGCTCCTAAGTTTGCTGGACAAAGTGACGAAAGGAAAGGATAAGCTCAGGGATTCTAACTCCTGGCTCCAGAAGCACATACTGAGCCTCAAGTCTTTTAAGATTGTCCTGAGTTGAGGCGGAGCTTGCAGTGAGCCGAGATCCGGCCACTGCACTCCAGCCTGGGCGACAGAGCGAGACTCTGTCTCAAAAAAAAAAAAAAAAAAGATTGCCCTGAGTGAAAGTCCTATCTCCTGTAGACAACGGGCTGAAATTGTGGAAAATCAGACACACGCTTTTATCATGAGAGTGGCTGACCTGCAAGGAAAGGCACACGTTCAGTTTCACCAGGTGTCTACTGTTAAAGTTAGGGCATTGATTGGAAAGGAATGGGACTCTGCAACTTGGAATGGGGACATTTGGGAGGAACCTGATGAATACAGGGACACTGAGCATGTAAACTCTGATGAGCCTTTTTTGCCAGAGGAAACAGCCTCCCCACCCTTAGTGGTGACAACATCCCCTCCCCACCCATGCTGCCATCAGCCTTTCCACCTTTGTCTGACGAGATTAACCATGCACTGCCTGAGGCAACAGTGATGGCCTCCCCTGAGGCAGTTGCCAGGCAAGACAATGCTGATTCTCCTCAGGATCCACCCCCAACACCCCTGTTTGCTTCTAGACCTGTAACTAGTCTCAAGTCCTGGCAGGCCCCTAGAGGTGAGGTTCAGAGTGTGACCCTCAAGGAGTTGTGCTACACTCCAAAAGAACTGCTTGAGTTTTCTAACTTATATAAGCAAAAATCTGGAGAACAGGCATGGGAATGGGTATTAAGGGAGTGGGATAATGGTGGAAGGAACATAAAGTTGGATCAGGCTGAATTTATTGATATGGGCCCACTAAGCAGGGATCCTGCATTTAATGTTGCAGTATGGGGAGTTAAAAAAATGTTCTGTTTATTTGCTTGGTTAGCTGAAATGTGGATCAAAAGATGACCCACTGTGAGAGAGCTGGAAATGCCTGATCTCCCTTGGTTTAATATAGAGGAAGGGATCCAAAGGCTTAGGGAGTTTGGGATGCTAGAGTGGATTAGTCACTTTAGACCTACTCATGCCAGCTGGGAGGGTCCAGAAGACATACTCTCCACCAATACTTTGTGAAATAGATTCGAGAGGGGAGCACCTGCCTACTTGAGGAGCTCTGTGATTGCTCTTCTCTGTATGCCAGATCTTACAGTGGGAACAACAGTCACTCAATTAGAAAATTTAAATGCAATAGGATTAATTGGATCCCGAGGTGTCAGGGGCCAAGTGGCGGCACTCAACTGTCAGAGGCAAGGTGGGCATAGTTACCATAATGGACAGCAGAGGCAAAGCAGCAATCAGAATAGTCTGACTTACGTAGAGCTCTGGCATTGGCTAATTAATCACAGTATTCCTAGAAGTGAAATTGATGGGAAGCCTACTGCATTCTTACTTAATTTGTGTAAGCAGAAAACTTCCAGGTCAAGCGGACAAAAGACTAATTTGAATTTTAAAAACAGAGAATCACAACCTCCCCTCAATCAATTTCCAGACTTGAACCAGTTTACAGACCTAGAACCCCTTGAATAAAGGGGAGGCCAAGTCCCTTTGAGGAAGAACCCCACTACCTTACCGACAATTTATACCGTTAATCTTTCTTCCATCCTTCCCCAGGCAGACCTCCCCAGGGTAACTGTGCACTGGGGAAAGGGGAATGATCAGACTTTTTGGGGACTACAGGACACTGGCTCTGAGCTGACATTGATTCCAGGGGACTCGAAACATTGTGGTCTTCCAGTTAAAGTAGGGGCTGATGGAGGTCAGGTAATTCATGGAGTTTTAGCTCAGGTCCAACTTACAGTGGGTCCAGTGGGTCCCCGGACTCATCCTATGGTCATTTTCCCAAAGCCAGAATGCATGATTGGCATAGACATACTTAGCGGCTGGCAGAATCCCCACATTGGCTCCCTGACTGGTAGGATGAGGACTATTACAGTGGGAAAGGCCAAATGGAAGCCATTAGAGCTGCCTCTACCTAGAAAAATGGTAAATCAAATACAACATTGCATCTCTGGAGGATTGCAGCGATTAGTGCCACCACCAAGGACTTGAAAGATGCAGGGGCAGTGATTCCCACCACGTCCCCATTCAACTCTCCTATTTGGCCTGTGCAGAAGACAGATGGATCTTGGAGAATGACAGTGGATTACTGTAAGTTTAACTAAGTGGTGACTCCAATTGCAACTGTACCTGTACTAGATGTGGTTCCATTGCAAATTAACACATTAACACATCTCCTGGTACCTGGTATGCAGCCATTGATTTGGCAAGTGCATTTGTCTCCATTCCTGTCCATAAGGCCCATGAGAAGCAATTTGCCTTCAGCTGGCAAGGCCAGCAATATACCTCCACTGTCCTACCTCAGGGGTATATCGACTCTCTGGCTTTGTGTCATTATCTTGTTCGCAGAGATCTTGATCGTTTTTCCCTTCCACAAGATATCATACTGGTCCATTACACTGATGACGTCATGCTGATTGGATCCAGTGAGCGAGAAATAACAAACACACTCAACTTATTAATGAGACATTTGCGTGCCAAGGGATGGGAAATAAATCCGACTAAAATTCAGGGATCTGCTACCTCAGTAAAATTTCTAGGGGTCCAGTGGTGTGGGGCCTGTTGAGATATCCCCTCTAAGGTGAAGGATAAGTTGCTGCATTTGGCCCCTCGTACAACTAAGAAACAGGCACAACACCTAGTGGCTATTTGGATTTTGGAGGCAACACATTCCTCATTTGGGTGTGTTACTCTGGAGCATTTATTGAGTGACCCGAAAGGCTGCCAGTTTTGAGTGGGGTTCAGAACAGGAGAAGGCTCTGCAACAGGTCCAGGCTTCAGTGCAAGCTGCTCTGCCACTTGGGCCATATGACCCAGCAGGTCCCGTGGCACTTAAGGTGTCAGTGACAGACAGGGATACTGTTTGGAGCCTTTGGCAGGCTCCCATAGCTGAATCACAGTGGAGGCCTCTAGGATTTTGGAGCAAGGTCCTGACATATTCTGCAGATAACTACTCTCCTTTTGAGAGACAGCTCTTGACCTGTTACTGGGCTTTGGTAGAAACTGAACGTTTGACGATGGGTCATCAAGTCACCATGTGACCTGAACTGCCTGTCAAGAACTGGGTGCTCTCTGACCCATCTAGCCATAAAGTTGGGCATGCCCAGCAGCATTCCATCATCAAAGGGAAGTGGTGTGTACATGATGGGGCTTGAGCAGGTCCTAAAGGTACAAGTAACTTATATGAAGAAGTGGCTCAAATGCTCATGGCCTTCACTCCTGCCACCCTGCCTTCTCTCCCCCAGCCTGCACTGATGGCCTCATGGGGAGTTCCCTATGATCTGTTGACAGAGGAAGAGAAGACTAGGGCCTGGTTCACAGATGGTTCTGCATGATATGCGAGCACCACCTGAAAGTGGACAGCTGCAGCACTACAGCCCCTTTCTAGGACGTCCCTGAAGGACAGCGGTGAAGGGAAATCTTCCCAGTGGGCAGAATGTCAAGTGGTGTACCTGGTTGTGCACTTTGCCTGGATGGAGAAATGGCCAGATGTGTGATTATATACTGATTCATGGGCTGTAGCCAATGGTTTGGCTGGATGGTCAGGGACTTGGAAGAAGCATGATTCAAAAATTGGTGATAAAGAAATTTGGGAAAGAGGTATGTGGATGTACCTGTCTTGAGTGGTCAAAAACTGTGAAGATATTTGTATCCCAGGTGAATGCTCACCAAAGGGTGACCTCAGCAGAGTAGAACTTTAATAATCAAGTAGATAGGATGACTCATTTTGTGGACACCACTCAGCCTCTTTCCCCAGCCACCCCTGTCATCACCTAATGGGCCCATGAACAAAGTGGCCATGGTGGCAGGAATGGAGGTTATGCATGGGCTCAGCAACATGAACTTCCACTCAACAAGGCTGACATGGCTACAGCTACAGCTGAGTGCCCAATGTGCCAGCAGCAGAGACCAGCACTGAGCCTTCAATATGGCACCATTCCTCAGGGTGATCAGACAGCTACCTGGTGGCAGGTTGACTATATTGAACCTCTTCTATCATGGAAAGGGCAGTGGTTTGTCCTCACCGGAAGAGACACTCTGGATATGGTTTTGCCTATCCTGCATCCAATGCTTCTGCCAAGACTGCCATCCATGGACTCACAGAGTGCCTTATCCACTGTCATAGTATTCCACACAGCATTGCCTCTGACCAAGACACTCACGTTACAGCTAAAGAAGTGTGGTAGTGGGCTCATGCTCATGGAATTCACTGGTCTTACCATGTTCCTCATTATCCCAAAGCAGCTGGATTGATGGAAAAGTGGAACAGCCTTTTGAAGTCACAATTACAGTGCCAACTAGGTGACAATACTCTGCAGGGCTGGGGCAGAGTTCTCCAGAAGACCATGTATGCTCTGAATCAGCGTCCAATATACGGTACTGTTTCCCCCATAGCCAGGACTAACGGGTCCAGGGGTGGAAGTGGAAGTGGCACCACTCACCGACACCCCTAGTGACCCACTAGGAAAATTTTTGGTTCCTGTTCCCACAACATTATGTTCTGCTGGCCTAGAGGTCTTAGTTCCAGAGGGAGGAACGCTGCCACCAGGAGACACAATGATTCCATTAAAGTGGAAGTTAAGATTGTCACCTGGACACTTTGGGCTCCTCCTGCCTCTAAGTCAACAGGCTAAGCAGAAAGTTACAGTATTGGCTGGGGCGACTGACCCAGACTATCAAGATGAAATCAGTCTACTACTCCACAATGGGGATAAGGAACAGTATGCGTGAAATACAGGAGATTCCATAGGGCATCTCTTCGTATTCCCATGCCCTGTTATTAAGGTCAACGGGAAACTACAACAACCCAATCCAGGCAGGACTGCAAATGGCCCAGACCCTACAGGAATGAAGGTTTGGGTCACTCCACCAGGTAAAAAAATCACCACCCACTGAGTTGCTTGCTGAAGGCAAAGGGAGTACAGTTTGGGTAGAAGAAGGTAGTCATAATACAACCACGACCATGTGACTGGTGGCAGAAACAGGGACTGTAATTGCATTGAATATTTCCTCCTTATTTTGTTAAGAATATGTTTGTGCCTGTATACACTTGTACTAAGAAAATATCTTCATTTTATTTCCTCTCTTTTTCCTTTATCATGTGACATAAGATTTACTGACTTTATATCAGCATTTAAGTGTTAATTTTACGTAACAGCATTTAGGTTAAGGATTAGCGTGCTTCCAGTTGTACAAAGGATAGCCATATTATGTTGGGTGTAATTACGACCTTATTATTGTCTTTATTTGAAGATTATGTATGATTTCAGGAGATGTGTATGGGTTCAAGTTGACAAGGAGTGGACTTGTGATGGTTAATATTGAGCGTCAACTTGATTGTTTCTGGGTGTGTCTGAGAGTTTGTTGCCAAAGGAGTTTAACATTTGAGTCAGTGGACTGGGAAAGGCAGACCCACCCTCAATCCGGGTGGGCACCATCTAATCAGCTGCCAGTGTGGCTAGAATAAAGCAGGCAGAAGAAGGTGGAAGGAACCCACTTGCTAAGTCTTCCGGCCTTCATCTTTCTTCTATGCTGGATGCTTCCTGCCCTTGAACAACAGACTCCAAGTTCTTCAGCTTTTGGATTCTTGGACTTACATCAGCGATTTGCCAGGGGCTCTTAGACCTTCGGCCACAGACTGAAGGCTGCACTGTGGGCCTCCCTACTTTTGAAGATTTGGGACTCGGACTGGCTTCCTTGCTCCTTGGCTTACAGATGGCTTATTGTGGGACTTCACTTTGTGACTGTGTGAGTCAATACTCCTTAATAAACTCCCCTTCATATATACATCTATCCTGTTAGTCCTCTCCCTCTAGAGAACCCTGACTAATACACTGGGTTATTTGTCTTCTTATTTAGTTGTAAGAATTATTTATATATTCTGGATACCAAATATTTATATATTCAGTCTTTTGTCATATTTATATAATGCATATTTTCTTTCGATCTGTGGCTTGCAGTTTCATTTTTAAAATGATGTCTTTGGAAGAAGAAATTAAGATTTTAATGAAGTGCTGTCTGGCAATTGTTTTTATTATTTGTGCTTTTTTTGTGTCCTAAGAAATCTCTGCTTACCCCTAGGCCACCAAGGTTTTTTCTTGCTTTCTTCTAGAAGTTTGTTTGTTTTAGAGACAGAGTCTCGCTTTGTCACCTAGGCTGGAGTGCAGTGGTGCAACCGTAACTCACTGCAGTCTTGAACTCCTGGGCTCAAGGAATCTTCCCGCTTTACTCTCCTAAGTAACTGGGACTATAGATGCATACCACCACACCTGACTAATTAAATTCTTTTTTAGTTTTTTCTTTCTTTTTTTTCTTGGTAGATGCAAGGTTTCACTATGTTACTCAGGCTGGTCTTGAACTCCTGGGCTCAAGTGATCCTTCTGCCTCAGCCTTCCAAAGCATTGGAATTACAGGCATGAGCCACTGAGCCTGGCCTTCTAGAAGTTTTGTAGGTTTCATTTTTCCATTAGGTCTCTGATTCATTTTAAGTTAAATTTTGTTTATGATGTGAGGTAGGGGTCATGATTCATTTGTTCCTTCCATACAGATATGTTTCAGTCCCAGCTTCCTTTCCTCATTGAATCACCCTGGCACCTTTGTCAAAAATTAATTGATTGTATGTATGTGGATCTATTTTTGAGCTCTCTATTCTGTTTCATGATACACAGCATCATTATACTACTTCCCACACTGTCTTGATTAATGCAGATTTACAATTCTTCTTGAAATCAAGTTGCTCCAACTTTGTTCTGTTTTTCAAAATTGTTTTGGCTACTTTATAATACCTATAGCTAACATATTTAATGCTGAAAGTCTAAACACTTAAACACTTTTCTCCCTAAGTTTGGGAACAAGGCAAGAATATCTGCTGTCACTACTTCCATATATTAATAACGTTGTACTGGAGGTCCTAGCCAGGACAATAAGGCAAGAAAAAGAGTGGGAAAAGGCAAAGTGAAATTGTCTTTATTTGCAAATGACATGATTATGTATGTAGAAAATCCTAAGGAATTTACAATACAGCAAAACTATTAGAACCAATAATTTTATTTAGCAAGGTCAAAGGATACAAGGTCGATATATAAAAATGTATTTCTCTACACCAGCAATGAACAATTGGGAAATTAAATGTATAGAAACATTTATGATAGCATCAAAAAATGTAAAGTACTTAGGGATACAACCAGGTGCAGTGGCTCATGCCTGTAATCCCAGCACTTTGGGAGGCTGAGGTGTGAGGATCGCTTGAGCCCAGGGGTTCAAGACCAGCCTGGGCAGCATAGTGAGACCCCCATCTCTAAAATTAAAAAAAAAAAAAAAAAGCTTGTTTTTTATTGTAGAAATTATCAAATAGATTCTAAATTGTATATGAAAATGCAAACAAACTATTAATATTTTGAAGCAACCTTTAACAAGTTGAGGAAGTTTTCTTCTATTCTAAACTCTACATTGTCAGAGGTTTTTTTTGTTTTTAACCCACGAATAGGTGCTAATTTTAATTATTATTTTTTTTTGAGACGGACTCTTGTTCTGTCGCCCAGGCTGGGATGCAATGGTGTGATCTCAGCTCACTGCAACCTCTGCCTCTCGGGTTCAAGCGATTCTCCTGCCTCAGCCTCCTGAGTAGCTGAGATTTACAGACGCATGCCACCCATTTTTTGTATTTTCAGTAGAGACGGGATTTCACTATATTGACCAGGCTGGTCTCAAACTTCTGACCTTGTGATCCACCTGCCTTGGCCTCCCAAAGTGCTAGGTTTACCGGTGTGAGCCACTGGGCCTGGTGAGTAGGTGTTAGTTTTATCAAGAGTTTTTTTCTCATTAATTGACATGACCATGAAGTGAACCCAGATATATAGTCTTTTTTTTCTTTCTGTGCTTATGTTTACCCAGTTAACCCAGATGTATTCTTTTTTTAAAAAAAGAAACCTGAGATAAGATTCACATAACATACAACTATTTAAAAGTGAACAGCCAGATATGGTGGCTCATGCCTGTAATCTAATCCCAGCTCTTTGGGAGGCTGAGGCAGGTGGATCACTTGAGGTCAGGAGTTCAAGACCAGCCTGGCCAACATGGTGAAACCCCGTCTCCGCTAAAA
>NW_012107585.1:5983233-6006750 GCF_000951045.1 Mandrillus leucophaeus
GATCTGCCTGCCTTGGCCTCCCAAAGTGCTGGGATCACAGGCGTGAGCCACTGTGCCTGGACTACTGAGTTCATTTTCATGGCTGAATACTATTGCATCACTGTAGGGGTATAACAGGTGATATGGTTTGGCTGTGTCCCCACCCAAATCTCATCTCGAAGTATAATCCCCACATGTAGAGGGAGGGTCCTGGCGGGAGGTGATTGGTTCATGGGGATGGTTCCCGCCATGCTGTTCTCATGATAGTGGGTGAATTCTCATGTGATCTCTTTTATTTTATTTTATTATTTTATGTTTTTAATTTTTGAGGCAGGGTCTCACTTTGTCATCCAGGCTGGCGGGCAGTAGTATGATCTCAGCTCACTGCAGCCTCAATCTACTGGGCTCAAGCAATCCTCCTGCCTCAGCCTCACAAGTACCTGGGACTACAGGAACACACCACCATGCTTGGTAATTTTTTTGTATTTTTTGAAGAGATAGGGTCTTGCCATGTTGCTCAGGCTGGTCTCAAATTCCTGGGCTCAAGCAATCCTCCCACCCTGCCCTCAGCCTCCCAAAGTGCTGGGATTACAGGCATGAGCCACCATGCCTGGGCTCAAGCGATTCTCCTGCCTCAGCCTCCTGAGTAGCTGGGACTACAAGCAAATGCCACCATGCCCAGCTAATTTGTTTTAAATTTTTTGTAGAGATGGTGTCTCACTGTGTTGCTTAGGTTGGTCTTGAACTCCTGGGCTCAAATGATCCTCTTGCCTCAGCCTCTCAAAGTATTGGGATTACAGGCGTTAGCCCCCTTGCTCAGCCCTCGACATATTCTTAACCACTATTCTGTGCTGTCTGCCTGTGTGCCAGGTGCTGTGTTGAGTTCTGCACATACAGTGTGGAAGAACAGAGAACTGATTTTGCTCAAACTGAACCTAAGTCACTTCTGGAACTTAGTACTCTCTGTGGCGATTATGTATGTCCATCTCAGATCACACAGGGTCCTGTGAGGTCCTGCTCATTCATCTCCATAGCTCCAGTGTCTAGCGCAGTGCTGTTAGCTGAATAGATGAGTTTAATCTGAGAAGGCTTCATGGAGGAAGCAGCTTTGAGTAGAACCTCAGAGCTAGAGGAGTTGAGCAGTGTCCTTCAGCCCACAATGATTACTAACAACAGCCACGGTTTATCAAGCACCTTCCTGTGCCACACAGTACAATGAGCATGTTAACCTCCCAGGGACATCCAGCCAGTGAGGGGCAGAGGACAGCTTAGATTTGAACCCAGACCCACAGCCCTAATGACTACCTTATACTGCCCTTCCAAGCCTGGCTCCAAATTAGGGGTTGGGTCTTCCTACTCTGCATTCTCAATCCCCTGTTTCTCTTTTGCTAGGGACATTTGGATGGGACTAGAGAGTGACAAAATGATGGTCAATGTAGCAAAGCCCGGACTTGGGACACCTTGATGTCTTGGGAAAGACTTTTCACTGCCTCCCCTGCCAGGTCCTTCAGACTCTGGGGGACAGTGCCTTCTGCCCTGTCCTTCGAATCCTCCTTTCCTCCTTCAGCCCCCTCTCCCCCTCCTCCTTCCTTAGCCCCTCTAGTTCATCGGGCTGTGCCGGAATCTGTGGGGAAAGGAGCAGGATTTCAGCTAAATATAAACCAGGCTGTTCCAGTTTCCAAATAGAACAAAGGAGCAGGGTGTTAAGTTGATTTTTATAAATAAAGAGAGAGGGAGTGAGAGAATATTTTTTCGAGATGTTTAATAAAATCGCCTTGGGAGAGGCAGGAAAATCACTGGGCTGCGGTGGGAGGGTTTGCAGGAGGAAGGGGAGGGAGAGGAGGGAGAGTGGGGGATGCTTCCTTCTTTCTGCAGGGATTCTTTTCCTTGGACCAGGGAGAGAAGGTGGTGCAGAGAGGGGTGGAGGAGAATGGGGAGGGGCATGAGTGTCCCTGGGAGGAAGAGGAGGAGGACAGGGAAGGCTTGTCATCATAATAGTTACTGCGCATTATAGAATAGTTCCTGCATATTGAGCACTTACTGTATGCCAAGTTTTATGCCTGATTACTGCATCATCTCATCAAATGCGGTCAGGATTCTCGTCACTTGGAGCTCTGTGATCTAGCACCTGCCTACCTCTCTGACCTCATCTCCTCCCTCTTTCTCCCTAGCTCACTCTACTCCCACTACTGAGGCTCCACACACCAAATTCATCCCTTCCTCAAGGTCTTTGTACCCCCTAGGTCTCGCAGCCAGCTCTTTGTCATCATTCAGGTCTCAGAATGAATGTCACTTCCTTCCTGACCACCTTATGGAAAAGAGAGCCCACACCCACACCAGTCAGGATTACATTCCCTTGTTTCATTTTCTTCATTAAGATATCACTTCCAAAACTATTTGCTTGCTTTATTATGTCTCCCTGCTTCCCCCAGCAAAATGAAAGCCCTATAAAAGCAGAAACTTTGGCTGGATGTGGCAGCTGATGCCTGTAGTCCCAGCTCCTTGGGAGGCTGAGGCAGGAGGATCGCTTGAGCCAGGAGGTCGAGGCTGCAGTGAGCTGTGAGCCAAGAGGTCGAGGCTACAGTGAGCTGTGATCACACCACTGTACTCTAGCCTGGGTGACAGAGCAAGACGCTGTCTCAAAAAACAAACAAATCCAGAGACTTTTGTCTCTCTCCTTCACTGCGGTAAGGCCAGGACCTAGACCGGTGCCTGGCACATGGTAGACACTGCTTAGTATGTATTTGCTAGATGAATGGATAAGTAAATGAAGCTCAGAGAGGTGAATGGACTTGCCCGAGGTCACACAGCTAGGAAATGACAGAATTCAGGAGGAAGCCCAAATTCGTCTGATCTCCAAATGCATGCCCCACTTTTTTTTTTTTTTTTTTACTATTTTGTAAGGCTTCCAGCAGGATGGAAGAGAGGATTAAAGGGGATCACTATGGAACCTTGGAATTTTGGGGGATGATCAGGCACAACCCTGATAGTGGGTCAGTGAAGCCAAATGTTACCATCACCCTCATCCTTAAGCAATGTGTGTATCATATAAAAATGGTTCCACAGGCTGGGCACGGTGGCTCACGCCTGTAATCCCAGCACTTTGGGAGGCCGAGGCGGGTGGATCATGAGGTCAGCAGATTGAGACCATCCTGGCTAACACGGTGAAACCCCGTCTCTACTAAAAATACAAAAAGTTAGCCGGGCGTGGTGGTGGGCACCTGTAGTCCCAGCTACTCGGGAGGCTGAGGCAGGAGAATGGCGTGAACCCAGGAGGCGGAGCTTGCAGTGAGCCGAGATGGTGCCACTGCACTCCAGTCTGGGCGACAGAGTGAGACTCTGTCTCAAAAAAAAAAAAAAGGTTCCACAGACAGATCTCCTTTGTGGGGGCTATTCTATAGTGAGAGTTTTACCCAGTACCACCCAAGGGAGAGCTAGTCTAGGTTTTGGGGAGGTGGCAGAGGGTTTCTCACCTTAGGAACTGGAAGGGATGGCCGGAGGAAGCACGTATTGTACAACTCTACCTGCCCTGCCTTGCTACTCCTTGAATCTTTACTCTTTTACCTCCACACACAGTGGTGAGTCAGGAGTGGGTTGGGCTAAGTGGCTGCACGGGTCTCCGGGGCACCTAGTGATGTGATTATGTCTTCCTGCTGACACCAGGTCCTGCCTCACCAGGGATGTCCAAGGCATAACCGTGAACAAGTCATGGGACTCCCTCGGTGTCTCATTGTCTTCCTGTGTAAGACGGGGCTGGTGAAGCTTGCTTGGCTATGAAGATTAGAAATCCTGAATTAGGCCAGGCATGGTGGCTCACACCTGTGATCCCTTGGGAGGATTGCACAAGGCCAGGGGTTTTGAGACCCAGTCTGGGTATCACAGTGAGACCCTGTCTCTACAAAAAACTTTTAAAAATTAGCCATGCATGGTGGTGCGTGCCTGTAGTCCCACCTACTTGGGAGGCTGAGGCAGGAGGATTGCTTGAGCCCAGGGATTTGAGGCTGCCATGAATTATGATTGCGCCATTGCATTCCAGCCAGGGTGATGGAGTGAGACTTAGTCTCAAAAAAAAAAAAAAAAAAAATTGGGAACTCAAAGAACTTCCAAGCACATGACATGGTAGATGCTCAGCAGAACAGATGAAAACTGTTCTTCTCTTACTTATTATCACCTCTCTTTGGATTATAATCTAATTGAGCACAGGGACCATCACTCCATTAATTGAGCAGCTACTGTACGCCAAGCTCTAGGTTATGCATTTTGTGTGAGTTATCTCATTGAATCCTCATTCTAATTCCATGAAGTAGGTACTATTATTATTATTGTTATCCCCATTTTATGAATGGGGAATATTGAGCTCTCAGGGGTGAAGTGGCTGACCCAAGGTCACACAGCCAAGAAGCAACAGAACTAGGCCTGAAATCCAGGCAAGCCCAACTGCGGATCCTGGGCTTTCAAATATTATCCAATCCTGGCTGGGTGCAGTGGCTCATGCCTGTAATCCCAGCACTTTGGGAGGCCGAGGTGGATGGATCACTTGAGTCAGGAGTTCGAGACCAACCTGGCCAACATGACGAAACCCTGTCTCTACCAAAACTACAAAAAAGTTAGCCAGGCGTGGTGGCACGCACCTGTAGTCCCAGCTACTTGGGAGACTGAGGCAGGAGAATCGCTTGAACTCAGGAGATAGAGGCTGCAGTGAGCTGAGATCACGGCACTGCACTCCAGCTGGGGCGACAGAGCGAGACTCCATCTTGAAATATATATATATAAAATCCAATCCTGTGTCTCAGAACGAAGGAAGTAGTGGGACTGTCTGGTGCTCCAGGAGATAGAGCCTGGCATAAGCGGGGAATAAAGAGGTCAGAAAGGGTCATGGTGAGAAGAGAAGCGGAGGCCTGACCTTGGTGAAGAGGACAAAGAGGGAGCCCAAGGTGGGATGGGGGAGGGATGCTGCAGTTCGGGGGGCTGTGGCTCTGCGCCTCTGACTCATTCGGACAGAGCAGCTTGATTCCCTGCGGCAGGAGATGCTATTTATAACCTGCAGGTTCTAGCATCCTCCTGAGCACAGAGCCCTGCAGCTACCTGGGGCCCTTCTTCCTGGACTGTAGGGCGAGGGGAGTAAGGAGCAGGATGTTGGGATGGAGGGTGTCTGGTGGCCAAGGAGAAGGCCGTGGCTGACCCTCCTTTCTCTTTGCTGTGGACTCTCCAGTCAGCACAAAATGCAAGTCAAGGGCCCTGTGGGTCATTCTGGGGATGTCTAGCTTGTCATTAGCAGAGTGTCTGGCACCTAAGAGGAATGAATGAATGAATGAATGAATGCATAGAAGTAGCTTCAGTCTTTTTCATTTAGTCAGATCATGTCATGTCTCTGCCCCAAGCTCTTCAATGCTTCCCCATCTCCCCATCTCATTTGGAGTAAAAGTCAAAGCTCTTACAGTGACCTATGAGGCTGCTATGTGACCTGGTTCCTGTTGCTCCTTTTTTGTGTGTGTGAGACAGAGTCTCACTCTATCACCCAGGCTGGAGTGCAGTGGCGTGATCTCGGCTCACTGTAATCCTCACTTCCCAGGTTCGAGCAATTTTCCTGCTTCAGCATCCCGAGAAGTTGGCCTTACAGGCGCACACCACCACACCGGCTAATTTTTGTATTTTTAGTAGAGACAGAATTTCACTATGTTGGCCAGGCTGGTCTCGAACTCCAGACCCAGGTGATCCGCCCACCTCAGCCTCCTAAAGTGCCTGGGATAACAGGCATGAGCCACTGCGTCCAGCCCCTGCCCCTTTCTTCGTCCTATCTTCCTGCTCACCCGTTTCACTCCTGCGGCCTCCTTGCTGCCCCTGGGAACGCACTAGGTCCATTCCTGCCTTGTGGTTCTGGTCTGCTTTCTTCTCCTGGGACACTCTTCCCCCAGACACTGGCATGTTTTTGTCCCTCACCTCCTTCAGGTCTTTGCTCAAATGCCAACTTCTCAGGGAGGCCTTCCCTGACCATCCTACTTAAAATTACACCCATGCAATATACACTCCTTATTTATTCCCTTTCCCAGCTTCATTTTTCTCCATCGCATTTATCACCGTCCAGCATACTACGTATCTCACTAATTCATCTTTTTATTGTCTGGCTCCTTCTACCAGAACGCCAGCTCCAAGAGGATAGGAGTTTTTGTCTGTTTTGACTCTGCTGTCTCTGTAGGGGCTAGAATAGTGCCTGGCGCATAGCTGGCACTCAGAAAAATATGTGTTGGCTCCATGAATTCACTGGGATTCTCAGGGCCTTGCTCTGTGGCCCTGGGTAGTGAATCTCACCTCTCTGGGCCTCAGTCTGTTGAACTCACTGGCCTTCCAGTTTAGGCATCCTAGGGCTCTGTCCCTTCATCCTGGCACTCAAGGGTTTTTGTTTATTTGTTTGTTTTGTTTTGTTTTATTTTATTTTGTTTTGTTTCTCCTCACAAAATCTGCTAAAAGGAGAACTGGCCAAGGCCTGGCTTGCTATTTTTCTCCTACGCTAGACTTTGAGCCAGGCACATGCCAGCACTCTTATATCTGAGTAAGGGGCTTTGACTAGATGCATTTGTGTGAACGACCTTCTATATGTGTTTGAGAACCTAGGCGAGATGGGACATTCCAGCAGAATGTCAGCATAGGCCCGAATTCTGTCTGTTTCTTTTTGTTTGCAGTGGAGCAAAGAGTAGAAATCTCCAAGAGCACCGCAGACCCTTCTCTAATGTATCAGGGGAAACGCCCACTGCTCTGGAGACGTAAGGGAAGAGCCTGCTGGCTGTGATTCCCCACACCTGTAACAGGCTAGTTCCACTTCCTCAGGAGCCAGCTGTGACAAACCCACAGCAGAACTGCCCACCTTCCAACAAGGGAAGCCTGCAGGAGAACTGCAGGCTTCAATGGGGATGCCAAGCCCATTTTTAGATCTCATCTGTTCTTAATGAGAAATGGGTCCAACCTTGCCCAGGTTTCTAGAACAATCCCTGACAGGGTTTTGGAGTTTATTAGCATGTTCACACGCTATCTGGCTTAATTGCCAGATGAGCTCTTATCTTCTCTTCTTTTTATGTTACACTCCCTGGGACTAGCATAGTACCTAGCGTCTGGTAGGGATCACTGGATTTTTGTTGGAAGAGTTAGTTTTCATAAGTCATAAGAGACAGGCAATATTGTCATCATTTTTTTTTTAAGAGGTGGGGCCTCACTCTGTTGCCCAGGCTGAAGCACTGTGGTGTGATCATAGCTCACTGCAGCCTTGAATTCCTGGAGTCAAGGGATCTCCCACCTCAGCCTTCCAAGCAGTTGGGACTACAGGCGTGTGCCACGGTGCCTGACTATGTCATCAATTTTTTTTTTTTTTTGTGAGACGGAGTCTCGCTCTGTCGCCGAGGCTGGAGTACAGTGGCATGATCTTGGCTCACTGCAACCTCCGCCTCCCTGGTTCAAGAGATTCTCCTGCCTCAGCCTCCTGAGTAGCTAGGACTACAGGCCCGTGCCACCATGCCTGGCTAAATGTTTGTATTTTTCAGTAGAGATGGGGTTTCACCATGTTAGCCAGGAAGATCTCGATCTCCTGACCTCGTGATCTTCCCGCCTCGGTCTCCCAAAGTGCTGGGATTACAGGCATTAGCCACCGTGCCGGGCCTACGTCGTCATTTTATAGATAATGAAACTCAGGCTCAGTGGTTATATGACTTGGTCCAAGGTCACACAGCCAGGACATAAATCCATGCAGGCAGCTGGCTTGGGGTTACTAGGAAAGAAAAGAAGGAACTCCCTCCCAGTGGTGACTACACTTTGGGAAAACAAACTTTACTTGTGAATACGGGAGGACTTAAGAGAGCTTGGGCCTTTGGAAGCCAGAGCAACTTGAGTTCAAATCCCAGTACTGCACTTGTGCATTTGGACAAGTTCTAAAGACAACAGGGGCCGGGCACGGCGGCTCATTCCTGTAATCCCAACACTGGGAGGCCAAGGCAGGTGGATCACCTGAGGTCAGGAGTTCGAGACTAGCCTGGCCAACATGGTGAAACACCATCTCTACTAAAAATACACAAAAATTAGCTGGGCGTGGTGGCACGTGCCTGCAGTTCCAGCTACTTGGGAGGCTGAGGCAGGAGAACAGCCTGAAACTGGGAGGCGGAGGTTGCAGTGAGCCGAGATTGCGCCATTGCACTCCAGCCTGGGCGATAAGAGTGAAACTGTCTCAAACAAACAAACAAAAAAGACAATGGGGCCTCAGTTTTTCTATCTGTAAAATGGACACACCAGTGCGTGTGTCCCTCTTACATAGAGCCTTTGGGAGTATACAGTGGGAGAATGCAGTTCAATGCCTGCCACCGGGTGGTGCTCAATACACTCCAACCCCACGCTGACCTTTCAGGTGATCTCTGGAACCCCCAGCCCCACTGCTGCACTGTTGCCTGCCTTCCAACTTCGGGGTAGGGCTGGAGAGAGCCTGCTGAATAATTGCCCTGCGCATGTGCAGCTGCCACGAGTCATGTGGCCTGGTGCCACCCAAGTCCTCAAGGGCGAGGCCTCAGGAACTTTCTGTCAGTGGGGACCCTTGGGACAGCTTTGTTCTCACCTCAACCGAAGCTCGGGGTCCTGGAACATCCAAGTGTGCACTTGAGGAGCTGAGAGAGAAGGCAAAGACCTTCTAGAACCTCAAATGAGGATTCTTTTGACCTTTGTTTTCTGCTTTGAGACAGGGCCTAGCTCTGTTGCCCAGGCTGGACTGCAGTGGCGCAATCACAGCTCACTGCAACCTCCGCCTCCCAGGTCAAGCCATCGTCTTGCTTCAGCCGCCTGAGTAGCTGAGACCACAGGCTCGCACAATCACCCAAGCTTTTTTTTTTTTTGAGACGTAGTCTCATCTTGTCTCCCAGGCTGGAGTGCAGTGACCTGATCCTGGCTCACTGCAACTTCCACCTTCTGGGTTCAAGCAATTCTCCTGCCTCAGCCTCCCTAGTAGCTGGGATTACAGGCAGCTGCCACCACGCCTGGCTAATTTTTTGTGTTTTGATATAGACGGAGTTTCACCGCATTGCCCATGCTGGTCTCGGGAACTCCTGAGCTCAGGTAATCTGCCTGCCTCAGCCTCCTGAAGTGCTGGGATTACAGGCATGAGCCCCCATGCCCGGCCCACCCAAGCTATTTTTTAAAATTGTTAGTAGAGAAGGGGATCTCACTTTGTTGCCCAAGCTGGTCTGGAGCTCCTGGCCTCAAGTGACCTGCCCACTTTGGCCGCCCAAAGTGTTGGGATGACAGGAGTGAGCCACTGCTCCCGGCCACCCATTCCATGTTTGAGGGAGGCTTTGGCAGGCCCCTGGGACCAAAGGAAACCAACGAGGGAAATGGCTGGTCTGAGGCAGGGCAGCCCTCCTGGGCAGCCCTTCCTCATCCATTCACCCAGGTAACAAATGAGCCCTTCTCTGGTGTTCAGCACTAAAGATACCGTGACATGGGCCCAACTGGGGAGATAGACTTTCCCTGGGAAGTGGAAACTGAGTAGAAACTGAAGGGATGCATCCGAGTTAATCTGGGGGAGCTGGGAGCGGAAGAGGTTGCAGATGGACCAGTGACATTGAGGAGGGTAAAAGCTTTCAAGGGAGAATGAGCCTGGATGGTCTCGAGAACCGGCGGGCGTGGGAACAGTGGCCCTGGGAAGAATTTTGGACTTGATCCTAAGAGCAGCAGGAAGCCACTGAAGCTGGGGGATAATGTAATCTTTAGAGTCCTCCACTGAATCATTTTGCTTTGCCTCCTCATTAGGAAAAATGGATTTTGAATTCCACACCTGCCACACTAATTTTTAAAACTTTATTTTCAGAAATAGGAAATAAGAGAATGATGGACTATGTGTTTCTTCTCAGGGTTAAATATGCTAAAAGATGCAAATTGCCTAGCATTCTATATGTGGTTTATAAATGGTAATTCCCTCTCTCTCCTCTAAATTCCATTCCACAATTTCCACCATTCCAGGAGCATCGAAGGAGATCAATCCTCCCTACAGACTAAAGAGAAATTTCATTTGAAGTACCTGGATGGATGAAAAATTTGATTGGTTCAAAAGATTCAAGGGTAATTATTTTACAAATTATTATTCAAATAGTATGCTCCCCATGACCATACAATGTATGATTGGATTTATGGAATTGCAATTTACATTCAACTTTTTAGAAGCACATTTATTTGTTTACTTAAAAAAATCGTTTTGAGACAGAGTCTTGCTCTTTCATCCAGGCTGGAGTGTAGTGGCATGATCATAGCTCACGCAGCTTCGATCTCCCAGGCTCAAGCAATCCTCCCACCTCAGCCTCCCTAGTAGCTGGGACCATAGGCATGTGCTACCATGCCTGGCTGATTTTTTATTTTTAGTAGAGATGAGGTCTCAGTATGTTGCCTGGACTGATCTCAAACTCCTGGGCCCAAGCAATCCTCCCACCTCAGCCCCACAAAGTGCTAGGATTACAGGTGTGAGCCACTGAGCCCGGCCTAGAAGCATATTTATTTTAGAAAACAAGACCAAGTTTCACAAAGGCAGGGGCCACGTCTATGTTCCTCCCCACTGTAAGATCACCACCTTGCTGGACGCATAGTAGACTTTCAAATATTTGTTAGATAGATTTAAATACTGGAATATATTTTCTGCTACATTGAAAGTCAGGGGCCTCAATTCTAGGGTTTTCTCTTTATAGTTGTTAACATGAATTTTGATGGCATGAAAATGCTTGTTCTCTGAATTATATTTAGCTCATACAAACTCTACTGCACAATTATGTTGTAAAGACGAATTAAGTTTTATCTTTAAGTTGTTATTATAGGCTTGGGAAAAGGTGAACATTGAGAATAACTACATGAAGTGGTAGCATATTGTAAAGTTTGCTACTTTTTTTTTTTTTTTTTTTTTGAGACAGAGACTCGCCCTGTTGCCCAGGCTGGAGTACAATGGTGCAATCTTGGCTCACTGCAACCTCCGCCTCCCGGGTTCAAACAATTCTCTTGCTTCAGCCTCCCGTGTAACTGGGATTACAAGCGCCCGCCACCACGCCCAGCTAATTTTTGTATTTTTAGCAGAGATGGGGTTTCACTATGTTGGCCAGGCTGGTCTCGAGCTCCTGACCTTGTGATCCGTCCGCCTCGGTCTCCCAAAGTGTTGGGATTACAGGCATAAGCTACTGCACTTGGCCCTACTTTTTCTTTTTAATGTGGTGTAGGGCCTAGAACAGACTGTCACGTGTGAAAGGTATGTCAGGCAGGGTCTGTATAAGAAACAGATGGCACATTCAAATTAGATCATTAGAAGAAGATTTAATAAATGGACTATTTACAAGGTTTAAGCAGGGCGTGGGGAAGCTATAAGGGATAGTGCAGTACCCACAGGGCCTTTACCACTCTTAGATCTGAAGGTTGAGGGGAGGAAGAAATGACAGAACCCAGAAAGAGAGAGTTGTGTGGAGCAGGCTGCCTTGAGAAAGAGGGGTGACCTTTTATCAAAAGGCACAACCAACCTAAGGCCATCTGGCAGGAGGGAAGTGGGGAAAGCAACACTTCACCCATGCTCTCCTCCTGCCCTGCCATCTCCTGCTGCCGCTCCCATTGGCTGTGCCCGCTGGAAGCTAGAGGGCAGGAGAGCTGCTGCAGTCCATGTAGGTCAGCCCGCCAGGGCCAAGGGCAGCACGGAGAAGGGTGGAAGAGCAGATCCAGAGGGCAAATGGAAACTATCTGGTAGAGGAGACTTCATGTGCATGCTGGATAAAGACTTGATATTTAAATCCTGGTATCTTAGGGAGGCTGTGAAACCTTAAGGGATGGAACTACGACAGCAGGTTCAGGGTTCTCGTTTGTTCATTCCTTAGATCTCCTGAGGATACTAGAAAAAGTATTGTGCTGGGTATTTGAGAGAAGCCCAGCAATGGCAAAGCACTCTGAGAAATTCAATGCATTTTCCTTCCTGATGCATATATATATATATATACACACACACACACACACATATATATATTTTTTTCTGATTCATATATTTTTAAGAACACATCCCTCCTCTATCAAGAGCACTTGTTTAGAGCTCTGAATAGTAAATACAATCCCACTGGTCTCAAAACGAGACACTGCTTCCCCAGAAGCAAGAAAGTTCAGGCAAAGCATACAGGTTCTGTTTTTTTATTTTTATTTATTTTGAGACGGAGTCTCACTCTGTTGCCCAGGCTGGAGTGCAATGGCGTGATCTTGGCTCACTGCAACCTCTGCCTCTTGAGCTCAAGTGATTCTCATTCCTCAGCCTCCTGAGTAGCTGGGGTTACAGGTGTGTGCCACCACGCCCAGGTAATTTTTGTATTTTTAGTAGAGATGGGGTTTCACCATGTTGGCCAGGCTGATCTTGAACTTCTGACCTCACATGATCCACCCACCTCGGCCTCCCAAAGTGCTAGGATTATGGGTGTAAGCCATGACGCCTGGCCTCCGGCTCTAAATCTTATGGCTAGCAACTGACAATTATGTCCCTCACCAGGTCGGTACCCTTTAGGTAGTCGCTGGATAGACATTTTTTCAGGCCGGGGGACCAGAATAGAATGTGTGAGGGCGACTCTGGAAAGTGGACTTGCTCTTATGAATGGAGTGGATTGTGGTCTCACATTTTCTGAATCTGTGAAATCATTCCACTCGTTAATGAGGTCCTTTTAGAAGAGGAGGGAATAGATCTCCTTTAGTGACATGACTTTGACAAGCAAATCAATTCGTTCCATTTGTTTCCTCTTTGAAAACAGCAATCCTCGAGCGTTACATAATCTAATCTTCATGCCTCACTGGTTTGTTCTGTCCTCCTGAGGAATTGGCAGATGGTGCCAATGCGGAGACCCGCGCACACGCCTCGCAAGCCTCATGGTAACAGGAGAGTTGCTCACAGTGTCTGTCTCTTTGCTGTGGGGTCCCTCGCTGGCATTTGTTTCCCTGGATCGGTTGGCTCTTTAGCCTCCCTCAGGCACTGCTGGCTTCTTGCCCTCGGCTCTCATTCCAAGATTAATTGGAAATGCTGAAAGCAGATAAAAAGAGAACAGAAAGTGAAGTTGAAAGGGCAGAGAATTTGCTGGATTTTTTTCTAAAAGCCCTCCTCCGTTAAAGGCTGAGTATCTTTGGAGATTTTTAGCTTCAGAATGGTGACTCCCTCCTTTAGCCTGGTCCCTGTGTACATCTTTGTTGCTGGGTTACACACAGCACAGGGACAGGGCTGGCTGTGTCAGAGCTGGGAGAGTAGAGATCTGCTTGATAAGGTCTCTGAATTTCTCCAACAGCGAGTCACATATCTGCGAAATGACTGTTCCCCAGATAGGGCAGTTACCTGGAGTCCACCTTCAGGTCGGTGATGTCACTTACAAAGGGAAAATTATCTCAGAACTCTGTAAGGTGAGGAGCCTCCCGGCAAGGCCCTGTCAGCCAGAATTACAATGCTGAGATGTCCTAGTAGAGGCATTGCCTGTACATCTTGTTTAAAAATCTGGAAGTGGCAGCTTCCAAAGGAAAGGAGTATGGGCAGAGTTCTAACATTGAGGACTGGAAAGCAGCTGATGTGCTCTGGTATTGCTTTTCTTTTTCTTTTCTTTTTTTTTTTTTTGAGACGGAGTCTCGCTCTGTCGCCCAGGCTGGAGTGCAGTGGCCGGATCTCAGCTCACTGCAAGCTCCGCCTCCCGGGTTCACGCCATTCTCCTGCCTCAGCCTCCCGAGTAGCTGGGACTACAGGCGCTGCCACCTCGCCCGGCTAGTTTTTGTATTTCTTAGTAGAGACGGGGTTTCACCATGTTAGCCAGGATGGTCTCGATCTCCCGACCTCGTGATCCGCCCATCTCGGCCTCCCAAAGTGCTGGGATTACAGGCTTGAGCCACCGCGTCCGGCCTGGTATTGCTTTTCAATTGTTAAAATATTGAAATACTTCCATACTACTGGGTAAAGAGTTGAATCTTTGAATTCCCCATGCTCCCATCCCTCTGCTAATACTTAAGTCTGTTGAGAGGATCTTATTTTATTTAATTTCATGAGGAGCTCTACCCATCCATGCAGCACTGGGAGCTTCCTTTGCTGAACCCACTTTGCTTTCACCGTGCGGTACCAGTAGGCCTTCTTGGTGCACGGCCAGGCACCACTCCAAGTGCCACAGATGTAACCGCCCTGCTCACAGACTGCACTGTTGGCTGACTGCTTTTGGATGGAACCTCCAGGCAATTAAAACACAGAACCCTCCTGCCTGTGGCGAAAACATGCCTGGTCCTTAAAGGTCACATACACCTTTATGCTTGCGGTCACTCAGGATCCAGGTTGTATTTGCATGCAACAGAAATGAGCTGTCTGAAGGAGAACAATAGCCCCTGCTGCACCTTCTTTTATGGCCACCCTCCCCCATCCACTGAGTCCAGGCATAGAGGACTCATTTCCATAAAAGCAATAATGGGCCAGGTGCAGTGGCTCACACCTGTAATCCCAGTACTTTGGGAGGCCTAGGTGGTTCGAGAGCAGCCTGGTCAACATGGCAAAACCCCATCTCTACTAAAAATATAAAAATTAGCCAGGTGTGGTGGTGCACGCCTGTAATTCCAGCTACTTGGGAGGCTGAGGCAGGAGAACTGCTTGAACCTGGGAGGCAGAGGTTGCAGTGAGCCGAGATTGCACCACCGCACTCTAGCCTGGGTGACAGAGCAAGACTCTGTCTCAAAAAAAAAAAAAAAAAAAAAGAAAAAAGAAAAAAAGCAATAATGGTTATCTTTTCAAAAATTTGTTATTCATTCACTAAATAATATGATGTGAGCACCTATTATGCTATTATGTTTTGGTCACTGTGCTAAGTCCAGGATATACCTAAAGCAGAGCTTGTTTCTGCTTTCATGGAACGTCCAGTTTAGTGGGATGTTGGGAGACAGACCATAAAGGAGGCCGCAGTGGCTGAAATGTGGTGGGGTCATCTGAACATGCGTTGCTTTCGTCTCATGGAAACTGCATAGATGTCGTGGGTGGCTTCTGGTGTGTGGTCAACTTATCGAATGTATCTACCCTGTTAGAGTACCGGGGTGCATGGCACCAGTATTAAAGGTGCAAAGCATAGCGGGTGACTACTTCCTGCATCCATTGAGGATCTCAGAGAGGCTGGGAACTGCTCTGGATTAGGCAAAGAAAAGGGGGAATATTCTGAATGAGGAATGATGGAGACGATAGGTTCTAACATTTGGAGATCAGGCATGCTATTTATTTATTTACGACAGAGTCCCGCTCTGTTGCCCAGGCTGGAGTGCAGCAATGGGATATTGGCTCACTGCAATCTCCACCTCCTGGGTTCAAGCAATTCTTGTGCCTCAACCTCCCGAGTAGCTGGGATTACAGGCTCCCGCCACCATGTATGGCAAATTTTTGTATTTTTAGTAGACATGGGGTTTCACTATGTTGGCCAGGCTGGTCTCAAACTCTTGACCTCAAGTGATCCACCCACCTTGGCCTCCCAAAGTGCTGGGATTACAGGCATGAGCCACTGTGCCTGGCCAAGTGTGCTGCTGGAGTCCAATGGCGCGATCTCAGCTCACTGCAACCTCTGCCTCCCGGGTTCAAGCGATTCTCCTGCCTCAGCCTCCCGAGTAGCTGGGATTACAGGCATGCGCCACCAAGCCCGGCTAATTTTGTATTTTTAGTAGAGACGGGGTTTCTCCATATTGGTCAGGCTGGCCCCGAACTCCCGACCTCAGGTGATCCGCCTGCCTCAGCCTCCCAAAGTGCTGGGATTACAGGTGTGAGCCTCCGTGCCCGGTCCCAAGGGTACTGTTTTTAAAAGATGGTAACTTCTGACCAATCAGTCATCTGTAAGGAATAGGATTTCCTTCATCAATGCTTATCCCTCCTTTGCCTCAGTAACCAAGTGAGTTCAGTCACCAAAATCATAATTCATGCCCCTAAGATGGTCCAGTTGACCGTTGTGCTTGTCAGTATTAATTATTTTTGCTCTATCTGTCCTGATGGTTTGATTTTTCTTTTTATTGAGTTATTATTTACATGCAGTGAGATGTACAGTCTTAAGTGTATAGTCAGTTTTGACCCATGCATATATTCTTGCAACCCATACCCCTTTTCATTTTTATGTTAAAAATCTTGGAGGCCAGGTGCAGTGGCTCAAGCCTGTAATCTTTGGGAGGCCGAGGTAGGAGGATCTTTTAAGCTCAGGAGTTTGAGAACAGCCTGGGCAACTGAGCGAGACCTCATCTCTACCACAAATAAAAAAAAAAAATTAGGCTGGGTGCGGTGGCTCACGCCTGTAATCCCAGCACTTTGGGAGGCCAAGATGGGCAGATAATGAGGTCAAGAGATCGAGACCATCCTGGCCAACAGAGTGAAACTCTGTCTCTACTAAAAATACAAAAATTAGTTGGGCATGGTGGCACGCACCCATAGTCCCAGTTACTTGGGAGGCTGAGGCAGGAGAATTGCTTCAACCCAGGAGGCGGAGGTTGCAGTGAGCCAAGATTGAGCCACTGCACTCAAGCCTGGCAACAGAGGGAGACTCTGTCTAAAAAAAAAAAAAAAAAAAAAAATTGGTCCAGTCAACCGTTGTACTTGTCAGTATTAATTATTTTTGCTCTATCTGTCCTGATGGTTTGATTTTTCCTTTTATTGAATTATTATTTATACACAGTGAGATGTACAGTCTTAAGTGTATAGTTCAGTTTTGATCCAGGCTTTTTTTTTTTTTTTTCTGAGACGGAGTCTCATTCTGTCGCCCAGGCTGGAGTGCAGTGGCACAGTCTCCGCTCACTGCAAGCTCTGCCTCCCGGGTTCACACCATTCTCCTGCCTCAGCCTCCCGAGTATCTGGGACTACAGGTGCCTGACACCGCTTTTTTTTTGTTGTTGTTGTTGCTGTTTTGTTTTTTTGTTTTGTTTTTGAGACTGAGTCTTGCTGTGTCACCCAGTCTGGAGTGCAATGGCACAATCTCCACTCACTGCAACCTCTGCCTCCTGGGTTCAAGTGATTCTCCTGACTCAGCCTCCTAAGTAGCTGGGACTATAGGCATGCGCCACCACACCCAGCTAATTTTCGTATTTTTAGTAGAGCCAGGATTTCACCATGTTGGTCAGGCTGGTGTCGAACTCCTAACTCAAGTGATCCACCCGCCTTGGCCTCCCAAAGTGCTGGGATTACAGGCATGGGCTGCTGCACCCAGTTCCAGGCATAAATTCTTGTAACCTATACAAACCCTTTTCATTTTTATTTTAAAAATCTTGGAGGCCAGACGTGGTGACTCACATCTGTAATCCCAGCACTTTGGGAGGCCGAAGTGGGAGGATTGCTTGAGCTCAGGAGTTTGAGACCAACCTGGGCAACTGAGTGAGACTTCATCTCCACTACAAATAAAAAAAATTAGGTGGGCATGGTGGCATGCGCCTGTAGTCCCAGCTGCTTGGGAGGTTGAGATGGGAGGAATGCTTGAGGCTGGGAGGTCAAGTTTCCAGTGAGCTGTGATGGCACCACTGCACTCCAGCCTGGGCAACTGAGTGAGAATTTGTCATGAAAAAAAAAAAAAATCTTGACATTCTCTCAAGTGATGGACATTTGGGTCCAAGGACAGATTATTGGAAAAGAATCTTCTATGTAGTCCACTGACTATTACCCCCACCCTCTAAAATCTCATCCAATCCTTTCCTGAGTTTTGCAATCACACAGAGGACTTAAAACCGTAAGAACATTTTGTAATCCCAGCTTTCTGAAACCCAGCAGAGATATTGTCATCTGAAAACAAGGGGAGATTAAGTGCAAAATTTGATTCTGACAATAGCAGAAAGGAACAAGTTAGACAAAGAACGTCACAGAGAATTAATTCAAGCACCACCGTGTAAATGCTCCACAACCTTTTTCAAGACTCTAAACATGACATACAGTCTTGGTGAGGAAACAACAATTTTTAAAGGAGTTTGCTACAGGGACATGGCATCATCAAACTGAGATTTGTTAAATGAGACATCCAGGTACATTTTAGGAGTTTTGCTCTTAACCCTGCCTTACTCTTTCTGGATGGATTCTCTTAGACATGAGGCATAAAGACAGCGAAACACACTGTTCTCTCTACACTGATGCAGTCCTCCCAAACCCACCTTTTCCATTCCACTGCCCGTGTATGCTGAGGTGCTTCTCCTGCGCTGCAGAACAGCTCTTTTTCTGCCTAGTTTTCACCCATGATTATACAGTCAAATAATATAATAACATGTAATTATTTAATAATTACAATTTGTGTAACACCTAAAGGCAAATAGAGGCTTTATGGGAAAATGCTCTTTTTGTGAGATGGAGTTTCACACTGTCGCCCAGGCTGGAGTGCAATGGCGCGATCTCGGCTCACTGCAACCTCTGCCTCCCAGGTTCAAGCGATTCTCCTGCCTCAGCCTCCTGAGTAGCTGGGGTTACAGGCACCCGCCACCACGCCCAGCTAATTTTCGTAGTTTTAGTAGAGACGGGATTTCACCATGTTTGCCAGGCTGGTCCCGAACTCCTGACCTCAGGTGATCCTCCCGCCTTGGCATCCCAAAGTGCTGGGATTACAGGCTCGAGCCACTGCGCCTGGTCGTGAAAGTGCTTTTAAAGCTGTAAAGGCATATACAATCCAAAAATACTCTTTTAAAATTGTTTTTACATGGCAGGATACTTGGAAGCAACTAGATTTCCATTGCATCTCACAATCAGTGAGCAAGCCATTCTCATTTTCCACATTCAGGATTTTCCATGTCTTAATGATGATATTTCTGGAATATTCCTGGATCTGACCCAGCCTCTGAAATGAGTCCTCATGACCTCCCCACCAGACTTAAAATCCATGAAGAAAGGTATGATATTCACTTATTTACTATTCTTTTGCCGAGGCCTAGCCCTTGGTGGGCACTCAGTAATTTCTGTTAAGTGAATGAACCTTACTGGTCTTGCCTTCAGTCTCCTTCCATCCTACCTGACAATGTATTTTTTGCATTGCATTTTTGAAGCATCATTTCAAAACCACAGTTCTGGGCCGGGCGCAGTGGCTCACACCTGTCATCCCAGCACTTTGGGAGGCCAAGGTGGGCGGATCACTTGAGGTCAGGAGTTTGAGACCAGCCTGGCCAAACTGGTGAAACACTGTCTCTACTAAAAATACAAAAAAAAAAAAAAAAAAAAAAAATTAGCTGGGCATGGTGGCGGGCACCTGTAATACCAGCTACTCGGGAGGCTGAGGGAGGAGAATTGCTTGAACCTGGGAGGCGGAGGTTGCAGTAAGTCGAGATTGGATCACTTCACTCCAGACTAGGTGACAGAGCGAGACTCCATCTCAAAAACAAAAAGCAAAAACCAAAAAATCCACAGTTCTGCTTGCATTTTGCATTGCATTTTGAAGCATCATTTCAAAAACACAGTTCTGCTTGCATCCTACACAAACTCACAAAACCTTCAAGGATTCTCCATTGCCAATAAAATAAAGTACAAACTGCTGAATGTCACACTCGAGATCTTTCATGGTTTAGTTCCAAACCACCATTTTAGGCCCATTTCCCAGCCCTTATTCTCTCTCCCTGCCCAATCGCCAAATGATTCCCAAGCACGCCATGCAGGTTCACACTCCTAACCCTGACTTAATCTATGCCCCCTGCCTGACATGACCTTCCTTTGGCCCTCTTTATTCATCTGATCGAATTTCACTTACTCTTCAAAAAGCAGCTCAAATGTGACCTCGTCTAATGCTTTCTCTAGCTCCCCTTAGGGTTCTCCCATATAATTTAGGTCACAATCCTCTTATTACATGTTTCCCAGTTTAGCTGGTTTTCTCCCCTGACTCTCTGCCTTTTTTGTTTGTTTGTTTTTGAGACAGGGTTTGGCTCGTTTGCTCAGGCTGCAGTGCAGTGGTGGGATCTTGGCTCACTGCAACCTCTGGCTCCCGGGCCCAAGCCATTTTCCCATCTCAGACTCCCAAGTAGCTGGGACTACAGGTTCATGCCAGCAAGCCCGGCTAATTTTTGTATATATTT
Source organism: Mandrillus leucophaeus (assembly GCF_000951045.1). NCBI lineage: Eukaryota > Metazoa > Chordata > Mammalia > Primates > Cercopithecidae > Mandrillus > Mandrillus leucophaeus. The sequence continues at coordinate 6,003,235 of NW_012107585.1, forward strand.
CTTTGGTAGAGATGAGGTTGTAGGCTGGGTGCGGTGGCTCACGCCTGTAATCCCAGCACTTTGGGAGGCCGAGGCGGGCAGATCATGAGGTCAGGAGATCGAGACCATCCTGGCTGACACAGTGAAACCCCGTCTCTACTAAAAATACAAAAAAAATTAGCCGGGCATGGTGGCAGGCTGTAGTCCTAGCTACTCAGGAGGCCGAGGCAGGAGAATGGCATGAACCCATGAGGCGGAGCTTGCAGTGAGCCGAGATTGTGCCACTGCACTCTAGCCTGGGTGACAGAGCAATACTCCATCTCAAAAAAAAAAAAAAAAAAAAAAGAAAAAGAGATGAGGTTGCACCATGTTGCCTAGGCTAGTCTTGAACTCTTAACATCAGGTGATTCCTCCCGTCTTGGCCTCCCAAAGTGCTGGGGTTATAGGCATGAGCCATTGTGCCTGGCCCCAATGGTGCTTTAATAATGCCAACTATCATATGCCACCCACTGCTGCAAACCCACCAGTGGCTTCCCTTCACGCAAAGCCTTGACTTTTTTGGCCCCTGCTTTCCTCTCCAGTTTCATCTCTCCTACATTCCCCCTCGCTCACTCCAGCCTCCTTTATCTCCGCTTCTCCTGGAACATGCCAAGCTATTCCCTCCTCAGGACTTTTGAACAGCCTCCCCTCTGCCTGGAAAGCTCTTCTCCCAGATATATACATGACTTGCTCCTTTACTTCATTTGAGTTTCTACTCAGATATTCCCTCTGCAGAGAGGCCTTCCCTAATCACTGTCTAAAAGAGCACCCTCAGCCAGGCACAGTGGCTCACGCCTGTAATCCCAGCATTTTAGGAGGCCGAGGCGGGAAGATTGTTTGATGTCAGGAGTTCAAGACCAACCTGGCCAACATAGCAAGACCCTGTCTCTATGCAGAAATATTAAATAAAAATAACAATAAAAATAAAAAATATTAAATAAATATAAATAAATATTAACGGAGGGCACCCTCCATTAAGCCCTAATCTCTTACTTGCTTTATTTCTCCTCATGGCATGAAACACCAACAGTTTGTCACCATTACTTTTCCATGCATTTATGTATTTGTTTATTTGTTGCTGAGGATAGAGACCATTTTGTTTGCTATCATATCCCTGGTACCTAGAACACTGCCTGGCAGATAACAGGCGCTCAATTATTTGTTGAATGAATGGATCAATCTTTGTATCCAAGATGACTACTGCAGTGTCTGGTTGTATACATATTTGTCAAATAAGTGATCAAATTAATACATTTTACAAACGAAATGGAATCCTGGCATATGTCCAGGATTATCTGGGATATGAGTGCAGGTGTTTCATCCATTTGCTTCACGGACATACTTTTTATTTATTTACTCTAGTAATCATAGGTAACATAATCAGATTCTTCAGTTTTTCAGAAACTAGTTGGTGATTGAGGTCTTGCCCAAAAATATTTAGGGCATTCCAGAAAGGTTACCAACAGTGGCACAGCAGGGATTTAGAATACCAGCAGTCCTCTGCCTCTCATTGGCTCCTGAGGGTTTCTGACAAGGTTCTTTATCTCCTGTGATTTATATTGAATGTGCCTTTGTTTTTATACCTGCCAAACACTGATTATTCTGAGGGCTGGAACAGGTAAGACATTGACTGACCTCAGAACTCAAAGGGTGGACTCATTACACCCTGCATATTCCAGCGGACCCTGCAGTGAGCCTTCAGGGCTGCAATGCCCCAGCCTGCTTCAGGATTTGGGCTTTGGGAACCTGAGTGGCTTTGATGTGGCTATTCAGTCCCTGAAGGGTAGCTGATCTGGGGAACAATTTGCCACACTTTCTAGTTCACTTTAGCCTCTGGGCAGTTGCTTTCCCAGCCCATCCCATTTTCCTTAATTCCTTGCCTATGTGTAAGTAAAAGAAGCACACAGGGCCCAGCGCAGTGGCTCACGCCTGTAATCTCAGCATTTTGGGAGGCCGAGGCGGGCAGATCATGAGGTCAGGAGATCAAGACCATCTTGGCTAACATGGTGAGATCCTGTCTCTACTAAAAATAAAAAAAATTAGCTGGACGTGGTGGCGGGTGCCTGTAATCTCAGCTACTCGGGAGGCTGAGACAGGAGAATTGCTTGAACCCGGGGGGCAGAGGTTGCAGTGAGCTGAGATCTTGCCACTGCACTCCAGTCTGGGCGATAGAGCGAGTCTCTGTAAAGAAGCAGACACTGCAGAGAAGGATGAGCTCTCGGCATGAGTGAAGTGTAATATTGGCAATCTGTTCGTGTATCCTATTGTGGTTTTTTTTTTTTTTTTTTTTTTTGAGGTAGTGTCTTGTTCTGTTGCCCAGGCTGGAGTGTAGTGACCCAATCTCAGCTCACTGCAACTTTCACCTCCCAGGCTCAAGTGATTCTCATGCCTACAAGTGGCTGGGATTACAGGCGCCCACCACCATGCCTGGCTAATTTTTGTATTTTTAATAGAGACAGGGTTTCACCATGTTGGCCAGGCTAGTCTTGAACTCCTGACCTCAAGTGATCCGCTGGTCTTGACCTCCCAAAGTGCTGGCATTACAGGTGTGAGCCACTGTGCCCAGCCTTGTGTATCCTTTTAATGAGGCCGAGCAGTGACCAGACTGTGGATGGCATTGGGGCCAGGGACCAGAACAGGGAGAGCCTGGGAGGAACCCCTCTAGCCCCCTGCAAATCTCAAGCACTGGATACTAAAGAAGAGTGGTAGATGGGGCCTCATGAGGTGCAGGGGGAAGGGAACTGGCTTAACTGGATGGTTCCCTGTCCAAGCACTGGGCTAGGCCTTTTGTGTGCATAGTATCGTCTACTGTTACCAAGAAATTAGTTATACTTATCATCTGCATTTTACAGAAGAGAAGAACAAGACTCAGAGAGGTTGGTGACACCTGCCCAAGTTACCCAGATGGCAGGTGGCAGAGCTGGGATTTGAGATTCAAATCAGGCCTGGGAGGCTCTCTGGCTGCCCACCAAGAGAGGAATTTCTGTAGAAAGGCATGAAGGTGAAAGAGGCGACAAGAGCTGGAGGGGCAGCAAATGGGTCCTACCTGAGAGTTGACCATCATCAGGTGCTGTCCAGACCTGGCTTCTCTTCTATTCTGAGAACTGATATCCTGTGACTGACTTACCAGGCTCGTCCTAGTCCCCCCGCACAATATTGGGAGTGGAGGCAGCCCTCCACGGAGGCGCTGAGAGCCTTTACTCCCAGCAGTGTCCTGTCACTGCATTCCGGCCCCTGCGTTTGTAGGCAGTGGTGTCATAGAGTGCCTTCATGCTCCTCGGGTCTCCGGTTCTCCCTGGACCTCTGTGGTCCTCACTGCCAAAGTTGTACCCCCTGGGGAGTGCACCCTGCCTGCATTTCTGGAGGTTCGGGCGGTTCCGGGACTCTGCAGGAGCCTCCAGGCGTGATAAAGAGCGCTGCCGGCACTCTCGGGGTCTCGGCCTCTTTGGGGCCCCTTGCCAAACCCCTTCCCTCCTCGCGCTCCCGCTCAGCGTTGCA
>NW_012107585.1:6007776-6038649 GCF_000951045.1 Mandrillus leucophaeus
GCCTCGGCTCACCTCGTCCTCCCCGGGCCGGCGCCCTTGCCGGCACTCCTCCTCCCCGTGCCTGGTTCAGCACCCCGTGCGCTGTCCACGCTCCCGGCCTCTTCGGGGCAAGGCCCTCCCCCATAACCTCCCTCATACCTGCCGGAACCCGCCAGTCCTGGAAGAGAGCGACCTCTATGACCCTCCTGGAGATTTGCGGGGGTCGAGGAGGGGCGCTCCGAGCAGGTGGCGCCAAACCCACTCCTCTGGCCTCTGGCCAGTGCCGCCGGGGAGCGACTCAGGAGAGCAAGCGGTTTGGAGTCTGGGGGTCAAGAGAGGAGACCTCAGAGAACACAGAATTACTTGAGGGCGAGGGACATTAGCCACTGCCTATCATGTCCCTGAAGGCCTGGGAAAAGTTAGGAGATTCAAAAATATAAGGAAAGAGAAGAGATATCTGGGTAGGCATGGAGGGACATGCAGAGCTGTGGCTCAAACTGGAACTTTGGAGTGGTTTAAGGAGACTGTCACTTCAGGGATGCCATTGTAAGGGTCAGAAAGGCCACGAAGAGGTCATCAGTGGTTCCCGCAACCTTTTCCTCAAGAGTCCCAGGCACCTGGGCACCTGCCCTTTAAAAACTGCTCCGTAGTCACAATCCAGGTCTACAGCTGGGGGCTGTGCTGCTGGGGAGACAGCTCAGTAGAAGGAAACCTCTGAACTCCCGAGCAAAAAAGCCAGGGTTTCCCCTAGTTCGGAGTCTGTAATCAAGTCAAACTCATTGGCACAGCTTTGAGACAGTTCTGTGGCAGCCTCTGAGAGGTGTCATGCAGAGGTCTGATTAGAGCGTTTGCATGGTTTGTAGGGAAACAGGGGGGCCTGCGCCTTTCTGTGCTAAGATCTAAAATAAAGCTGTTTCAAGCTCGTGGCTTGCCACGTCGGATCAGAATTCCAAGGAGGCCCTGTGTGTTTTGCTTCAGATCTGCACATTTCTTTTCAAAATACTACTCTGCAGTGGCTGATGCTGGTGGAGGTCTGACATGAAGGCAGCTGCACATGGATTTGGGTTGCGTGGGGCTGCTGTGGTGGGGCCATAGGGCAGCAGTGTGTGGCTTTGTTCCTGCAGGGAGCCCTCGTTAGCCGAGTTAGCTGGAAACAGTTCTCTGGAGTAGAGGTTTGGATGCAGAGCCGTGAGAGTTAGTGAGGCGATGTGTTAGGGGAGTTCACTGCAGTGGTTTGTGTTAATGAGGAGGTGTAGGCTGTCAGGGCACTAGTGGTCTTTGGATTGGGGCTGGGTTGCAGCAGGAATGCTGGTTTGTTGAATGGGTGATACCGATTCATTCATTTATCAATCTTCTTGAGCATTTATTAAGGAAACCTTCAGGGGTTTCCTTAGTTCCTGTGGTTTGTTTGTTCAGACATTTGCTAGACACCAGGAGGACAACGGTGAACCAGGTAGCCAGGGCCCTGGCTGAACCTAGCAGTGTGGAACGGCAGGTCATTGGCTAGAATCATACACTTTCTGGTTACTCAGTTTGCTGCTGATCTGACTCAGCTCCTGAAAAAAAAAAAAAAAAGAGTCCTTTCTTTCCTGTCTTGCAGAATTTGCCTGCATGAGCCCTTTCTGAGCTCTGAGCATTGTAGTGACGTACTTTTGTTTTTCCTTCTAATTTCTCGGTCATTAAATGAATTATCCAGCCCAATGTTCTGAAATGTCACCAGGGTCACCTGAGTCAGGAGGAGCTGGAAGTTCCCATCAAATATTTACTACCTCCCTCTGGAAGCTCTTGCATCTCAGAGCTGCGGGCTTTTACTTTAAAGCCCAGCACATTCAGTTTGGGCTTCCATTTGACACCTCCAAGTCACCTACGTGAGCCACAACAACAAACCCAGGCTGGGACTTTTATGTCAGAGCCTCCAGTCTCCTGTGACAGAGAGGAATTAATCTTTTCTTCCCTTTTCTCTGAATTGAGATTTCGGTCCTTAGAGGTAGGGTCAGAACCAAGAGAAGGCAGATGGGGTTCTGAATACAGAAACTTTTAGTTAAGATCTGCTTAGGACAAAATACAGCCCTGGGGAAGTATAATTTTCATGTCTCCCCAAGTTTCATTTGTTTTTAACTTAACTGAATTGCCTAACCTCATTAAGTCTATTTCTTTTTTAAAAAATATTTTTTATAATAGAGACAGGGTCACACTGTTTTGCCCGGGCAGTCTGGAACTCTTGGGCTCAGGTGATCCACCTGTCTCAGCCTCCCAAAGTGCTGGGATGACAGGCATGAGCCACCATGTCTGGCCGAGTCTATTTCTTTACCTGCAACGTAGGGATCATCAGGGTGCCTAGGAGATTAAATGAGACATGGAGAGATAGAGAGAGCTTGGCTCAGGCCTGGCACGGAGCCCTTGCTAACTCTATCAGTGTTAGTTATTATTCTTGTTGTTGTTATTGTTGATTAACTACCAAGGCCTTCTTCCTTTTCATTTGTAATAACCTCAGAGAGCCAGGGTTCAGAATGACACTGAAGGCATCAAGATGAATTCCTACCTTAAAGGAAACAGGGATGAAAATTCTCCCAGTGATCTCATAGAGCATCCTTATTGCATATGCATGGCGACAGCATGGTTTTGAGGCTAAGGCATGGAATGGTGGCTTGGGAGATAGCAGAGATGCAAGTTCTAATCCTGGCTCTGTCACTTTCAATCTCTGTGACCTTGGGCATGTTATTTTCTCTCTGTGGTCTTGGTTTCTTCATCCAGGAATGAGATTGACAAAAACTGCTTTGCAGTTATTAGGAGGCTTACACAAGATTAAGGATATCAAATGCCTGACTCATAGTGGGTGCTGGATAAAGGGCAGCTTCCATTAATGTTATTGCTGTTATTAATAGGGTAATTGAATGAGGGCCTGTGTAAGGTACTTTGAAAGCTGATTCTGAGCCAGGTGAGGACGGCTATTAAGGGAAGGAGCTGAATGTCAAAGGATCTTCCCTACTCCCGCTTTGTGGCCGGCTAAGGACATGCCACCCAGCTGCCTAGAGAAGATGTGATGTCAGAAATTAGCTCGGCAGAGGCATGATGACATGGGGCTTTGGGTCTTGGAAGAGTATTTTAAGAAACAGGCTTTCTGCTCCTTACCCTGAGCTTGAGAAGAAACATGCCTTGTGGAGGAGGCAAATGTGGATAAAACCCACAGCTTTGTCCCATCTTTTCCATTTTTCCAGCTGTAGAAACATGTCTCCTAATACAGATAAGCTATCCTTGTTCCCATACTGCTTTGCACATAGCAGGATCACAGTATTTAATGAATGAATGAATGAGAGAATGAATGGTATCACCAGCCTCTGGACTTCAGAGGCTTCCTTAGTTCCTGTGGTTGGTTTGTTTGTTTATTTTGAGACACAGTCTCACTCTGTCACTCCAGGCTGGAGTGCAGTGGTGTGATCTTGGCTCACTGCAACCTCCATTTCCAAGATGAAAGTCATTCACGTGCTTCAACTTCTTGAATAGCTGGAATTACAGGTGCCTGCTACCACACCTGGCTAATTTTTGTATTTTTAATAGAGATGGGGTTTCACCATGTTGGCCAGGCTGGTCTTGAACTCCTGACCTCAAATGATCCACCCGCCTCAACCTCCCAAAGTGCTGGGATTAGAGGCGTGAGCTACCGTGCCTGGTCAGTTCCCGTGGTTTAGATGGGGAGAGAGGCCATGGTGGTTTTGTTCATGGCTTTAATTGCACTAAGCCTATGTTCCTAAGATAGGGCTGTGTCTATTCCTCACTCCTGCTCCAGTCACGTGTCTCCCTCCTTCTCTCTGAGACCGCTTGGAGCCCCTATAGCCTTTCTCCAGGTCCTGGGGAGAGGCAAAGTGAAGGTCAGCTTGTGGTTAGCATCAGTCATAGGTGATAGGAGTGGCTTGGAGTCAGTTCAGTGAGTGTCCTCCAGGAGGTGGACCTTTGCCTCCAGCTGTTTTTGAGAGGCAACAATAGCACTTGAGGCCTCAGTCTAGAGCCCACTGAACAGTGGACAAAGTACCTTCTTATCTTCACAGCTACCTGTGAAGGTTAGCATCATCAGCCCCCACCCCGCCCCCACCACCACAATTTTAGAAATGAGGAAGGGTTGGCCAGGCACGGTGGCTCACACCTGTAATCCCAGCACTTTGGGAGGCCGAGGCAGGTGGATCACTTGAGGTCAGGAGTTTGAGACAAGCCTGGCCAACACAGTGAGACCCGTCTCTACTAAAAATACAAAAATCAGCTGGGTGTGGTGGCGGGCACCTGTAACCCCAGCTACTTGGGAGGCTGAGGCATGAGAATTGCTTGAACCCAGGAGGTGGAGTTTGCAGTGAGCTGAGATTGTGCACTCCAGCCTGGGTGACAGAGGAAGACTGTCTGGGGAAAAAAAAAAAAAAAAAAAGAAATGAGGAAGGCTGAAGAGAGAGGAAGTGACTTGTCCAAAGGCCATATAGTAAGTACATGGCAGGGCCAGGTGTAGTGGCTCACATCTGTAATTGTAGCACTTTGGGAGGCCAAGTCAGGAGGATCACTTGAGCCCAAGAGCTTGAGGCTGCAGTGAACCACGATTGCACCACTGTACTCCAGCCACAGTGACAGAGCGAGACCCTGTCTCTTAAAATAAGTCAATAAGTAGGTGGCAGGACTGTGCTGAGAACTGTGGTCTGCTTGTCTCCAAAAATACCTGCCTGTTCTGTATGTGCCATGCTGCTTTGGTGGGAAGTCATATAAGTGTGTTCCCTGTTCCTCAGAAGCATCTGCAAAGCACCTCTCATGTTACAGTCCAGCTTTCCCTGAGTGTCTTAGTACCGGGCTGTCATCCAAGTTCAAATGCTGGTGATAGAACTGACCAGGGCCAAAGGCCAGCCTCCCTTCTAATCAGGAATAATCAGCAATGAGTTTATCCTTCTCATCCCTCTGATCCTATTATTCCATTCTAGCACTCAAAGTAGGGCTTCTGGAGGCCCAAGGGCTGCTGCCACAGTGGATAGAGATGGGAGGTGGGGGCATACAACATGCTTCACTCCTTATAGGAAGCCCCCACCGTTCAGCCTTTTGTGTTTTTTGTTTTGTTTTGTTTTGTTTTTAAGAGACAAGGTCTTGCTCTGTCACCCAGGCTGGAGTGCAGGGTACAACCATAGCTCACTGCAGCCTCAAACTCCTGGGCTCAAGTGATCCTCCTGCCCCAGCTTCCTGAGTATCTATGACTAGGGGCACAGCCGCCATGCCTGGCTAATTTTAAAATTTTTAATAGAGATGGGGTCTTGCTATGTTGCCCAGGCTGGTCTTGAACTCCTGGCCTCAAATGATCCTCCCACCTCAGCCTCTCGAAGTGCTGGGATTACAGGCATAAGCTGCCATACCCAGCTGTTCAGCCCTTTTAAAATTTCCTACTGAAGGCTGAGCCATCTGTCCCTCCTGTCTACCTGCCCAGCTCAAGTTAGCTTAAGTAAGCTTTAAAGCACATCGAAATCCCTGGATTCCTTGCTATCCTCAAACCTCAAGCTAGTATCAGCTCCTGCACCTGCCTCCAAAGCAGGATGGGATTTCTTCAAAGTGTGTGATTTTTTCACAGGGGCGTGGTTTTGCCGGCTCCTGTCTCCTGTTTGCAAGGACAGAGGCAAATCCCCAGGTCGACAAGTGGGTGCTATGCCCGAACTGGCCTGCAGGGGGCAGTAACCACCAGATTTGACTGAGTTGATGCCCTGCTGAACAAATGGATGCCACACTTGGTCCTTTAAGACCAATGCTGGGCAGGGGAAGAGGGTGCTTTCTAGATGCTTGGCACGGTGCCAAGTCCTTTGCATGTATTATCTCATTAGCTCCTCACAAGAGCCCTGTGGGAGGTGCTATTAGAATCCCTATTTTATAAATGAAGAAACTGAAGCCGAGAAAGATCAACATGTCCTCTAGGCCACACGGTTACTAAGCAGCAGACAAGATTTTTTTTTTTTTTTTTTAAATAGAGACGAGGTCTCACTATGTTGTCCAGGCTGGTCTCGAACTCCTGGGCTTAATGATCTTCCCGCCTTGGCCTCCAAGGATTACAGATGTGAGCCACCATGCCTGGCTGGAGTGCAATGACATGATCTTGGCTCACTGCAGTCTCCGCCTCCTGGGTTCAAGGGATTCTCCTGCCTCAGCCTCCCGAGTAACGGGGACTGCAGGCACCTGCCACCACGCCCAGCTAACTTTTTTTCTTTTTTTTTTAGTAGAGACGAGGTTTCACCATGTTGGGCAGGCTGGCCTCGAACTCCTGACTTCAGGTGATCCACCTGCCTATGCCTCCCAAAGTTCTGGGATTACAGGCGTGAGCCACCACGCCCCGCCCCAAGCTCTTAGCCTCTACATCAGTGCTTCCCAACACCGGCTGCAGGTTAGAATTACCTGGGAGTACTAAGCAACACCAGTGTCCAGTGCCCATCAAAGACAGAATTAAGTCAGAATTTCTGGGGAAGCTCCCCAGTCATGCCAGTCTACAGCCAGCATTGAGAATCTCTGCTTTACACTGTGCTGTTTTGGCCTTTATATATATCCACCCATTCACACCTGGACCTTAACCTGAGCGTCCCTCTGAGGTCCCTAGTGAGCACTATTGTTTCAAAGGAGCCTACATATGGTCTATTCTCTAGATTTTGCCTGCAAGTCTTTCCTGATCCCCTAGACTCAGACAGATTCCCCTCATTCACATTCTCAGAGTTTTGGTGTTTTCCCTTCATAGCATTTATCTGAAATGTAATCAGACAACTGTGTCCCAGCTCTAATATCTCCTGTCTACCTGCTAGAACGTAAGCGTTCTGAAATCAGGAACTGTGTTTCTCTTATCCCCCCACAACGTTCCCAGAGCCAAGCACGGCACCTGACATTTCTCCATTGGACAAGTGATACTTCTTTCTTCCATGTAAATAATTACTGATCCAGTAGCTATTCGGTGTCTCACACTTTCCCATGTATGCTATATAAGCAAGCTAGGGAAGGCCCCATTTTCCAGTGGAGGAAACTGAAGTTCAGGAATGGGAGGCAGCCACCACCCAGTCAGAAGCTGTCAGTGCTGGGCGCCGGGGCTCCCGCCTGGAATCCCAGCACTTTGGGAGGCCAAGGCAGGTGGATCACCTGAGGTCAGGAGTTCAAGAGCAGACTGTCCAATGTGGCAAAACCCCGTCTCTACTATAAATACAAAAATTATCCAGGCATGATGGTGTGTGCCTGTAATCCCAGCTACTCAGGAGGCTGAGCCAGAAGAATCGCTTGAACCCAGGAGGCAGAGGTTGCAGTGAACCGAGATTGCGGCACTGCACTCCAGCCTGGGCAACAGAGCAAGACACTGTCATTAAAAAAAGAAAAAAAGATAAGCTGGCAGAGCCAGACTCAATCCTAGGCCTCCCTGTCCTTCCCATTCATCGGAGTCTGCCGGCCCCTGCTTGAGTCTGCCGACCCCTGCTTGAGTCTGCTTCCTTCATGCTGTTTCCAGGAGACACGCATCATCACCCTCTTTTCCGTTCTTTAGTCATCAATACCCGCCCCCCAGTCTCCTCCTCCTCCTCCATCTCCCCCTCCAGAGGTTTGGCCCAAACAAGGCTGCTGAGTAACTCCCCTGATTAAACCATTGCGTGGCTCTCAGCAGCCGCACTGGGGAGGTCAAGGAGTCATCCAGGGATCTCCTTCCCAGCTCCCTAGGAGTGAGCACCCTCTGGGCAGCGCCCCCACCCATCTTCCTAACAGGAGTTCTGAGCAGCCACCCCACACGGGACAAAAGTTCCTGGGAAAGGAGATTCTCCGGGCTGAAAACTGAGCTAGCGTGCAAGAATCGGCTGCATCGGGGGCCTGGGAGGAGTTCGGCTTCCAGTCTATCTCTGGTGCCCCCTGCTGGAGAAAGCTGGGCGCAGGAAACAGGGATACTTGCACTCGGGGAATCTGGCTGGGGCTGTAGGTCTCAAACAGGACATCTGAGGAGTGAGATGAATTCATATCAAAACCGACCCTGGAGGGACGAGGAAGAGCCAGTCACCTAAAAAGCTCCAGCTGTGTGACCTCGAAGAGCGCTTCGTAAAGGGCTTCTTCTCTGCTCGGCACCCCAAGGAAGCTGGGGAGAGGTCTTTGCTCCGGATGAGGCAGGGGGCGAGAAGGAGGAGGTTCAGAGACCTTTTGTTCATGCCCTCTCTGCCTGCGCTGCCTCCGTCGTGCTCCCCTCAGGGCCATCTCCTGGTTTCCTTTGGGTCGGAGATATTGCACACAGAGCAGAAGGATCTGATCTGACTGTTGGCTCATCTGCACTGCCGGCCCCCGAGCCTCGTCCCATTTCAGTGACAAGGCAAGTGTGAAAAATGGAGCATGATGGAGACGTCACCAGACCTCCCAGGCTCCGGACTGGAGCCGCAGCTCTCAATGCAGCTGGAATTGCCAGGGGCAGTGAGTGCTTGTCCAGCTTACTGCTCTTTGGAAGGGGCATACATCTCCCTGAGTGCTTGTGTGTGCATGCATGTGTGTGTGTGTGTGTTTGTGCGCATATGTGTGTGTGTGCATGCACGTGTGTGTGTGCGCGCATACAAGGCTGGGAGCTGTGTGGCAGGCACCCTGGCTTCGGGGACCCAAACTAGCCAGCTTCCCTTTCTGGGCCTGCTGGCCTAATTCCCAGCCGCAGCTGCCATTCTGGGCCCCCCTCCCTGAGGCCATCTCCCTGCAGATTTGGCAGCGGGGAAAGGAGGGGCCGAGAGAAGGGGAGAGAACCAGAGAGAGGACTGAGTGCTAATCTGATGTAGATGATCCGGCAGCCTTCTCCAGCTTGGCTGCCCTCTGCCATCAGCTCTCCAGGTGATTTTCCCTGTGCCCTGCACTCTCCCCTTCTGCTTTCATCTCCTTAAGAAAGTGCCCAGAGAGTTAAACCCACACACAAACACACACAATCCACCCAAAAAAAAAAAAAAAATCAGAGAGCAGGAGCAGGCAGACGAGTAAGAGAGCACGCGCGCAAGAAAGGGCTCACATCCGTCCTGGAGGAAGAACGGCACAGACGGAGGGAGGCTGGGGTTGGCAGAGACTGGGACAGAAGTCCCTCAGCCCCCCAAGAGCCTCCTTCATGGACCCGGGAATCCCCAGAGGGGCTGCCTCAACTTAGGATGGGCAACTGTGTCAAGTCTCCACTGAGAAATCTCTCAAGGAAGGTATGTTTCTGGAGTTTCCAAGATCTGGGGCTGGGGATTGGGGGTGTCTTACCATCTGTCCCAGAGGTTGGGGACAGAAAGGGTGGCTGGAGCTTGCTACCCTTCCCAGGGGTTCTGTCCAGGGCTGCCTCCCTGCTCCTACCCCGGACACCCTCCTGCTGCCGTTTTCTGTGTCCAGGCTTTGGGCATGGGGGTGAGGGTGAAACTGTGTTTGGGAATTTATACAAGGCTTGGGAAAGAAACTGTGTAACTTTGGGGTTTCTGGGGTGTAAAATGAAAAGGGTGGAACCTTAAGATGTCAGTGAACTTGACTGGCACCTTAGTCATTCAAGGGACTGGCCAAGTTCCTTAAAACTGGCGAAATCTGAAGACCCTTCCCAGCAGCAAGGCCAGGGACTCATTCATATCCTTTGAGGGTCTGTGAGCCTCTCTGATGACCTCTAAGCCTTCAGAATTGTGGATTTTGAAGTAGATCTCATTGCTGCTGAAAGGAACCAAACGGAGTATATCCCCTTCTGCCCCAGTGATTCTTGAGTTAAGTCAGAGCATCTCAAACAGGACCCGAGTGGTTTTAGGGCCCAGGAGTTTTTCCATTAAGAAGGAGGCTGCCTGGGCGATGTGTTGAGCAGGGGTTGTATATAAGTCACTTTCTGTAGTGGCTTTATCGCTCATACACTTGGAATTTTTTTTTTTTTTTTTTTGCAAAAATTCCTTTTAGAAAGAAAATGCATCTTTCGTGCAAGGCTGGGTTTGCACCTATAGGGTTTTGGGTTAGGTGGGCTCTGCCTATTTTTCTAGCCCTCTGTAGCCAGGCCATAGAAGAGACTCAGATATTATTTAAAGGAAGAGGGAATGATGGGGTGGTTTTCTTCCAATTCTTCCATTTTCCAGAAAAGGAACTTCATTGACATTCAGAGGGAGGGGTTAAGTGACTTACCTGTGGCCTCGGGTGAGCTATTGGCATCTCTATCCCCAACCCCATCCTATCTCGGTCAGTTTAACAGCCTCTCAATTTAGGACATTTTGGGCTTTTCTGCTTGTCGTCTTCCTCATTTGGCTAAGCTGCTCACATCAAATTCCTTCTAATCTTTGCTGCTCCTTGGATCCTTCCAAGGGCTTGTTGTTTCTTCTGTGCACGCCTCCCCCATAATCTGGTGTCTTCTTAGGGGAGCCTTCTGCATCGGAAGTGGCCTCCGCGCTGTTTCAGAGAAGCAGAAAGTGATCTGAATTAGCCCTTGTAATAGGTTCCATCCAGAGCCTGAGGAAGTGAACTTAAGAACAAGAATCATCCTTCTGTCCCCCCCCATCCTCCCTTACACAACAATGTGCTTAAGAGTCAGACTACACAGGCCTCCTCTTTCTGGCCATGTGACCTTAGACAAATTACTTAACCTCTCTGTTCCTCGATTCCCTTGTCCATCCATCAGTTGGGCATACTAATATCCACCTCTTAAGGTGATTCTGAAAATGAAATAAAGTTCTGTGCACAGTGGCTGGCCTATAATAGTCAATAAATGTTAGTATTGTTGTCATCATAATCATAATTGTTCCACTCTGGGTTTTAGAGAAGAAGGATGGAGGAGAAACAGGGAATAGGAGAGATTTTCAGTCCATAGAGTAAAAGAGAAAAAAAACTTACTGCATTCAATTTCATGTTTCTATCATATTCTTAATAATTGCTTTTTTTTTTTCTAAATATCTACAACATACCTAATGCCTGTTATCTCATTTTCTCTTTTCCACTACATAGTCATTTTGGCTATTTTATAGAGAAAGAAGCTGGACTCAGAGATAGAGCCTTCCTAAGGTTACACGGTCGATAGGAAGCAGAGCTGGGATTTAAACCCTAGTCTGTATAAAATCAGAGCTGGCATTTTATTTTTATGTTTTCCTCTACGAGAGGCTGCCTCTCTCTTTCCCCTGCTGTCAGAAATGTTATTCATAGATTTCTGGATCTGACCTTAGAAGTCATCTAGTCCAAATTCCCGCTCAGTGCATCAGTCCCCTCCCCGCTCACCAGGCTCTCCCTCATTCAGCTTCTCCTTGAAGACCTTCATTCAGCGAGAGGGAGCTTTGACGTGCATACTCTTGGCCAGCTTGTGTTATTAGAAAGCTGTCAGGTCATGAGGCACGCTTGCCCCTCCTGTTGCTATGCCACACTTAGGAGACGTCACCTTGGTGCCAGGAGAAATTGTCTGTCCATGGGCCGCTGCCCACTTGGCTTCCTGAGCCGTATTTGGGGAACTGGAAATGGTGAGAGGCAGCCTGCACCAGGCTCAGAGCTGGGCAGGACCAGGCTGTCAGGTGCCATCATTGGCCAGAGATGAATTGCAGCCTCTGGGGCAACTTGGTGCCAGGCAGTATTATGATCAAGAGATGCAGTGGAAATTCCCCAGCCACCACTGCTCCATTCTTCATGGGAGCAAATTCCTCTCCATCCTTCTCATTTCTTCCTGATTGGCAGATGCTCCCCCACTTCCTTTGCAGCCAGAAGTAAATGCCTTCTGGCTCCCAATATCTCTTAAATTACATCACTACCACCACCATCATCATCGCCATCATTGCCATCACTATGGCAACTCTATTTATTCACCTCCTCTTGCCATGCCCTAGCCACCATGCGGAGCACTTGATGTGTATAACTCATTTACTTGTCGCAGGAATCCTGTGACTAGTCATGATCGTCTCCCACGGTATGGAGAAGGAAACTGGAGCACAGAGAGGTGAAATGACCTGCCCAAGGTCACACAGCAAGCAAGTGGCAGAGCCAGAATTTGTCCCTAAGACTGTTTGAGCCCAAAGCCAGCAGACTAAACTGCCTTTTAAAGTTTTTTTTGTTTTGTTTTGTTTGTTTTGAGATGGAGTCTCGCTCGGTCGCCCAAGCTGGAGTGCAGTGGTGCATCTCGGTTCACTGAAACCTCCGCCTCCTGGGTTCAGTGATTCTCCTGCCTCAGCCTCCCAAGTAGCTGGGATTATAGGCGCCCGCCACCACACCCAGCTAATTTCTGTATTTTTAGTAGAGATGGGGTTTCACCATGTTGGCAGGCTGGTCTTGAACTCCTAACCTCAGGTGATCCACCCGCCTCGGCCTCCCAAAGTGCTGGGATGACAGGCGTGAGCCGCCGCGCCCGGCCTGCCTCTCGGAGTTCTGTGCCACCTGCTGCCTCCCCACCTTCCTGGGTTATGCCATCTCTGAGCCAAGTGCAGAAGATTCAGCCAGAGACAAAAACGCTGACTCTCTGCAGACACCTCCTGAGACTGGTTCCTGGGTTCGGCCAGTCACTGTCATCTCAGGCATGCTTTGATCCACTATCCCAGACGGGAAGGTCTCTTGTTCTGCCTCGCTCTAGTCTTGTCTCGCTCTAGTCTAGGTCCTAGAAGTCTGAGTGAGTGAAGCCGAGGCTCTGAATCACAACCGTTTGGGATATCAAACTGGGGGGGGGCCCTCGGCCTGTCTGACATCCCTTAAGTTCTGGGATCACCTAAAATGGGCATTTATGGCACTCATCGAACTTGGCCCTGGAACTGAGTTCCTTCACCTCCAGCCTGAGAAGCTGCTTCCCCTTTGAGGAACCAGAATACTGCACCACCCTCTCTAGCCTGGAAGGGGCTTAGGAAGATGGAAGGGAGTCTCGGTCTGTAGCCCCATAGGGCTTTGGGGAGAGGAAGCAGGAGAGGACATGGTGGGCAGGGGCTTGTTCTGCGTCTCAGCCTGGAAGGACAGGCTGCCCCTAGGTTTTGGGATGTTCTCCTAGGCAGGGCCTTCTTTGCCTTGGAGGAATCTGGCTGCAAGTAGAATGCAGTAGGATGGAAGGATAGGGTGCGCAGACCTGCAGTTCTCAGACAAAGACGGCCCTCAGGGTTTCAGCTCCTGTCGCTCCTTGGGAAGGTCCTACTCTAGCCAAATCCCCCCACATTGAAGGAAGGTATGCCGGCTCCAGGCTGAAGGCAGAGTGCAGGAGCTGGATTCTGGAGGGGCACTGGGCGTCCCGGGAGGTCGGGGCGAACTGAATGTTGTGTCTGGATGCTGCTGTTGTCCTAAGGGGAAGGTCTGTGGGCAGTGCTGACTTTTTATAGCTGCATGGGAACCTTCAGGGCGGAGGACCGGCTGGTCAGGGCCTGGGAGCACAGCTATATTAGGTAAGCAGAGAAGGCCCCTGCCTTAGCCTCTAGAGGTCCGGCACTCTGGGCCAGGCAGGGAGCCAGGGAAGGCGGGAGGGAGGAAAAGAACTGGTGGATGGCAGAGAATATCTAGTCTTGAAATCACAAACTGGCTGGAATCCTACCTACAGCTGTGCCTTGTGTGGCCCACCCGGTGCTTTAAATCAGATCTGGTTACACTGGGCTGGAGTTAAGTAGTGCTACCTCTTCAGAGGGGGCACCATCTCAGGCTAGGTGCAGTGGCTGATGCCTGTAATCCCAGCACTTTGGGAGGCTGAAGCAGGAGGATCACCTGAGGTCAGGAGTTTGAGACCAGCCTGGCCAACATGGTGAAACCCCATCTCTACTGAAAATACAAAAAAAAAATAGCCATATGGTGGCGGGTGCCTGTAAACCTAGCTACTCGGGAGGCTGAGGCAGGAGAATCACTTGAATCTGGGAGTCAGAGGTTGCAGTGAGCCGAGATCACACCACTGCACTCCAGCCTGGGTGACAGAGTGCACTAGCCACCAAAAAAAAAAAAAAAAGGAGGGGGCACCGTCTCCACTTTGCCCCAGTCCCCCCCCTCACATCCTGCCTGCTTCATTTATGTCAGCAATGGCACCTGCGTGTGCAATCTCCGGTCTGGCAGACCAGCCAAGCCTGGTCTCCATGCTGCCAGCTCCGATTGCCCTCACAGCCTTCCAGCGGGGATCTGGCTGGGGTAGGGCAAGTCCGTTTGGGAGCTGGGAGGAATGACTTAGCCCTGGAGATTGATTGAACTGGGATGTTGGGAGCATTTTGGAAAAGGATGTTGTTTCACTAGGCTCTGAGTGAACACTTGCCATTGATGAGAATAGAAGCCCCCCGCTGCTCCTGTCTCTTCATGCACATGGGTGTGTGAGTCTGTGCATATGTGTGTGCCTATGTGTGTGTGTGTTTGTGCACGTGCGCATGTGCCACACAGAGGGCATCACATTCAGCTCTCGCCGGAACCACCATTTCCGTCAAGGATTGGAGACTCTGTCTGTTGGACCGATTTGATGCCTGTGCACGCTCAGGGCTCTCTGAACCCCACTCCTTGACTCTCAGGGTCCCCTCTTGCGGAAAGCCCCTCCCGGGACCAGGAGCCAGGCTGGGCAGGGAGGTGACAACCTGCCTCTCTTTTGCATTTGCTTGGTGTTGGCTGAAGATGTGCCAGGAGGAACAGACCAGCTACATGGTGGTTCAGACGAGCGAGGAGGGGCTGGCGGCCGACACCGAGCTCCCAGGACCGCTCCTGATGCTGGCCCAGAACTGCGCAGTCATGCACAACCTGCTGGGCCCTGCCTGCATTTTCCTGCGCAAGGGCTTCGCTGAGAACAGGCAGCCTGTACGTAAGTTGGCCCAGTGGAGCCCGCTGAACTCGGCTTCACAGGGCGTGAGGAGGTGCTGGGAAGAAGAAGGAGTCTATACAGAGCTCACACCCCCAACTTGTGAATCTGATCCCCAAAGTTTTCCACTCATGGCTACAAAGTGCTGGTGAGTCCATATCCACCAGCAGGATAATAATAATAAAAATAATATCAGATACATTGTTATGAGCACTTACTAGGTGAGCCCTGTGCCTAGTGTGTTGGCGGACTGCCTCATTTAAGCCTCAGAGCAACTCTAAGGGGTAGGTGCTTTTATCGTCCCCATTTTACAGATGAGAAAACTGACTTGGGCTGGGCACAGTGGCTCACACCTATAATCCCAGCACTTTGGGAGGCCTAGGTGGGTGGATCACTTGAGGTCAGGAGTTTGAGACCAGCCTGGCCAACATGGTGAAAGCCCATCTCTACTAAAATACAAAAATTAGCTGGGCGTGGTGGTTCATGCCTGTAATCCCAACTACTCGGGAGGCTGAGGCAGGAGAATCGCTTGAACCCAGGAGGCAGAGGTTGCAGTGAGCCAAGATCACGCCACTGCACTCCAGCCTGGGCAGCACAGTGAGACTCCATCAAAAAACAAAAGAAAGAAAGAGAAAGAAAACCGACTTGCAGAGGTCACATCCTCAAGGTAACAGCTTGGTGGTGGTAGAGGTAGGGTTCACACTTGGATAGTCTGACTCAAGAACCTCTTGTGCTCCTAACGACAACTCTGTATACGTGGCACTATCCGGTAGAACTTTCTACAATGATGGAAATATTCTAAATTCCGTGCTGTCTGATACAGTAGCCACTAGCCACATGTGGCTATTGACCACTTGAAATGTGGCTAGTGCAACTAAGGAACTGAATTATGGATTTTATGTTATTCTTACTCAAATTTACATAGCCACATGTGACTAGCGGCTACTGAATTGGCCAGCTTTCTACAAGTAGCTAAATAGTTCAAAGAGAGGAGAGGACTAATGAGGATGTTATAGAGGTAAATATTTGTAGGTTGCATTTATTGAATGCCACATGCTAAACATTTTAATAGCTTGTCTCACTGAATGCACACTAAGGCCCTGTGAAGTGGGAAATGGTATTAACCCATTTTACAGATGAGGAGACTGTGGCTCAAACAACAGAGTGACCTGCCTGAGGAAGCAGATCTGAGCTTCATACTCAGGTCTGTCTGCCTCTAGGGCCCAAGTGTGTCTCCCCAACCACATGAATTGGGGAGAAAGGCATGTTCCTGCACCGCATTCCCACCTGACCCTGAGTTGCTGCATGTGATCTTCCTGGCACATTAGTGGGCATCCCTGGCTCTACTCCAGGGCAGAGAACACACATTGCTACTGCTGTGCCCGGGGAGTGTGATCCGAGGACCAGCCATCAGTGCTCAGCAGACCGGCTCTGGTGGCGGGCACAGGCCGTGAAGGGGCACCCGGCTTTGGTGCCCCCTGGGCTCTGGGTGTACAGGAGGAACGGAAGGGGCTGCGATGGAGTCAGCAATGCCTGTTCCTCCTGAGTCCTGCAGAACTGGGCCCTGGAGAAGTGGGAGGCTGCTTAAAGCCTGATGCGTGGGGTCCTCGGGGGTGTGCTCTGCACGTCTGTGTACACACGTGCTTACTCGCTCGCTTTCACTGACTGCCGGGATGACCCGTTGCACAAAACATCCTTTTTGAATGGTTTTTCCAACACATATGGGTTTGTGCTGGAATGACTGCGACCTACCCTTGAGCCAGGCACCATGACCAGCTTTTTTTGTTTGTTTGTTTGTTTTTGAGACAGAGTCTGACTCTCTTGCCCAGGCTGAAGTTCAGTGGTACAATCTTGGCTCACTGCAATCTTCACCTCCCAGGCTCAAGTGATTCTCCTGCCTCAGCCTCCCGAGTAGCTGGGACAACAGGCATGCACCACCATGCTTGGCTAACTAAAACAGGTGTTTTTTTTTTTTTTGTAGAGATGAGGTCTCACTATATCGCCCAGGCTGGTCTCGAACTCCTGGTTTCAAGTGATCCTCTTGCCTTGGCCTCCCAAAGTGCTAGGATTACAGGCGTGGGCCACCATGTCTGGCCCATGGCGAACTTTATAGGCGAACGTCCATGCAGTCATCTCAGAGACACGCCTCCCTTCGGGTGACTCCTACCCCCGGCCTGGCGGAGCTGGGAGCTTGCAGTCTGCTCCCTCCAACGTCACACACACTCTCAACGCTGTCCTGCCACACAGAGCCACGTCTGAGCTCTTGGTCCTATGCACCTGGTTGTCCCATGAGATGTGACTCAGCAGCCCTTCCCTTTCTAGATGATCTGCAGATTTTCTGGTGTTGTCTTTTGTCCTGGGGCCAGTTTGGAGTGACTGTCTCCACCCACCCTGGCCCCGTTGGCTGGAACGGCCTGCATGCACAGTGGAGGTGCCACACGCTCACTATGGTATGCCTGCATGTCTGTGTTCACGAGAGGTATGCCCACAGCTGTGCGAGCCTCTTCAGGATGGGCACACCTGCCTGGTGTTCTCCCTGCCCAAAGGCAGAGAGCTGCAACACGGGGGAGGCTGGACGCTGAAGGCCACTTTTAGAGTGTACTAACCAGGTCCAGCTGGGCACCTGTACCCATTTCATGCCCGTCTGTCTCCCTCCTGGGCAGGCCTGGGACAACTGGCACCTCACCAACCTGAGCTTCCTCCAGGCCTGCTCCTCGGAGATGTCTCTGCCATCTGTTCTGACGCCTGGATTCGGGGTTGCCTTGATTGCGCAGGAGACCTGGGCACTACTTGAGGTTGGAGACATGTGCTTTTTGGACCCTGGCTGCAGCCAGAAGCACTGGTGGCCCCTGGGGTCCTATATGGTGTCCTGTGACAGGGCAACGTATAAGGATGGGGCTCAAATTGGAGAAGGTGGGGCTGTGCCTGCTTCCCAGGCACTGCCCCATTCTGCTGCCACGTCTCCTCCTGATTCCTCCCTGTCCTCCTACCCCCACTTCAGGATGGCCCTGCCTTCTCTCCCCTCCGGCGCCTCATCTGTTGTCTTGCAGCCTCTGTCGCCCTGCTCTTCCTGTTTCATTGGGTGGTGCTCTCTTCTCCCTGTTGTGGCCTCCCTGGACCCTGTTTTATTTGCAGGTTTTTGCCACCAGACCAACTCTGTTCCCTGACTCATTCTTTTTTTTTTTTTTTTTTTTTTTGAGACAGGGTCTCACTCTGTTGCCCAGGGTGACAGAGTGCCATGGTACCATCACAGCTCACTACAGCCTCAAACTCCTGCTCATCCATTCTTGTATCTGGAACAAGGGGCTGGAGGCGCAGAGGTTCTGTGCCCAGACTGGTGGGGCTGGTGGCTCCTTGGGAATCTCTTGTTAGCGGTCCAGGAGCTTCCATGTCTAAGCGAGATGTGGGGCTTTCTTTTCCCTTCAAGGATCCGATCCAGGCACACTTCTGCTGCATCCTCGTCACCTCCTACCCAGTGCCTGCTGCCAGTTGGATGGCCCCCAGGTTAGATATTTTGTGACTTCCAGGTCCCTTGTCGTGGCTAATAGGACATGTTCTTTTGTTTCAGGATAGATCACTGCGACCAGAGGAAATCGAAGGTAAAACTTGGCCCCTTGGGGGAAAGGACTGCCTAACCCTCCATGAAGGTGTGGGAAGGGAGGTTGATGGGAAGAGAGGCCCCCGGGAACGGGCTATCTTCTGTGAAACCAGCTGCTGAAGGTGTGCACAGAAGGCAAGAGAAATACCCCAGCATCCTGGGAAGCTCCTGGGCCCCTCTTTCCACGCTGGTGGGCCTTTGGGCTGCCTTTGCCCACAGAGGATCTGCAGGTCCTACCCCCAACGACATCCACCTTTGCTGACTTCCCCAGAGCTCCGAGAGGCCTTCAGAGAATTCGACAAGGACAAGGATGGCTACATCAACTGCCGGGACCTGGGCAACTGCATGCGCACCATGGGCTACATGCCCACTGAGATGGAGCTCATCGAACTGTCCCAGCAGATCAACATGAACCGTGAGTCCCTCTACCAGGCACCTGTGTCCCTTCCGGTCCTCACCCTTGCTGTCCTCTGCAGTCAGACAGGACTGGCTTCAAATTCTGCATCCACCTCTTTCCAGCTCTGTGATCTGGGGCCAACGACTTACCCTCTCTGAACCTCAGTTTCCTCACCTGTAAAATGAGGGCCGAATTGGAGGAGTGGAGCCCAGAAAGTAGATTAGGGAATATCTGTAAAACAGCCCAATAACTGGCTCACAGGAAGAACTGAACAGAGGGCTCCTGTTATTATTAAGTTTTTCTCTGTCTGATGAGCAGTTCAAGGAGGGGTTGCCCATTCTGTCAGTTGTCTACTTGGAGACAGGGAATGGGTATTATCGGGGATGACCTAGCCCTTTCCTCTTTTTCCAGTGGGTGGCCACGTAGATTTTGATGACTTCGTGGAGCTAATGGGGCCTAAACTCCTGGCAGAGACAGCAGATATGATTGGTGTAAAGGAACTGCGAGATGCTTTCCGAGAGGTAACGGGCAGAGGCAGGCAGGCATGGGGGCAGCTATTGGAATCCTATCTGCAGGATAAATGCTTCAAAAGAAGCCTGAGCCCCAAGTCCCAGATCAGGGGAGGGAGCTTGGGCAGAGAAAGGTCTCTGGTAAAGGGGGAAATGACACTGGAGAAGGAGCTCAATTTTGGGACCTGATGCTGCCAATCGCCATGTTGGGGCAACCTCTCCTTCCTTCCTGCCTTCTCTAGTTTGACACCAATGGTGATGGGGAAATAAGCACCAGTGAGTTGCGAGAGGCTATGAGGAAGCTCCTGGGCCATCAGGTGGGACACCGAGACATAGAGGAAATTATCCGAGATGTGGACCTCAATGGGGATGGACGAGTGGACTTTGAAGGTAGGTGGGGCTTGAAAGTGGGAGAGAAGCAAGCCAGCAGTGGCCATCCATGGAGCCCTCCGATTGTGTATCCATCATGTAACCTATCAATCCACTCTAACTTTCCAACCCCCAGCCCTTTCATCCTCCTATCCCTCCACCCACGCCCCCCTCTAATCCACCTCCCATTCCTTCCCCATGCATCTCTTCATGCATCTATCCATCCATCCTCTATCCATCCTCTACCTTTCCATCCATCTGTCCATTTATCCATCCATCCATTCATCTACCTATCTGTCCATCATCCATCCATCCATTTATCCATTCATCCATCCATTCATCCATCCATCCATCTACCCATCCATCCATCCATTTGTCTACGTATCTATCCATCTGTCCATCCATCCATCCATCCATCCATCCATCCATCCATCCATCTATCCATCCATCTGTCCATCCATCCATCCATCCATCCATCCATCCATCCATCTATCCATCCATCTGTCCATCCATTCATCTACCTATTCATCTATCTGTCCATCTTTTCGTATCTGTCTCTCTGTCGCTCCATCTTTTCTTTTTTTTGTTTTTTTTGAGACAGAGTCTTGCTCTGTCACCAGGCTGGAGTGCAGTGGCACCATCTTGGCTCACTGCAACTTCTGCCTCCTGGGTTCAAGCAATTCTCCTGCCTCAGCATCCCAAGTAGCTGGGACTACAGGTGCATGCCGCCATGCCCGGCTAATTTTTGTTTTTAATTTTTTTGTATTTTAGTAGAGGCGGGGTTTCACCATGTTGCCCAGGCTGGTCTCGAACTCCTGAGCTCAAGCAATTCACCCGCCTCGGCCTCCCAAAGTGCTAGGATTATAGGCATAAGCCACCGTGCCCAGCCCTATCTCTCCATCTTTTCATCTGTTTATCTTCTTATCTGTCCAGATGCCTATTTATCCATTCCTCCATCTCTAAACAATCATTCCTGTAGCCATTTATCCATGCATTTATCTGTCCATTCATGCATCTATTAATTCTTCTCTACATTCATCCATGAATCTATCCACATATTCATCTACTCATATCGATCTCTCTATGCATTCGTACTTCCATGCTTCCATTCACACATTCACGTGCATATACTTCTACCCATACTTGCATTGATCTATGCATCTATCTGTTCTGTCATTTCCCCATCTATATCCAGCTACTCATCCATTCACCCATCCCTGTGTCCATCTGCACCCATCCTTCTCTGTCCATTTGTCTGTCTACCCACTCATGCATCCATCCACAGTAGGTGTTTTCTGAACATTATGTTCCTCAACTTAACACTCAGGCTCCCTAAAATCTGACCACAGCTCACCTCCCCAGCCGCAACTCACAGTCCTTCATTCGCACTCCACCAAAATACCTGTGACCAGTGAACCTGCTAGGGTCTCTCTTGAATACTCTGATTTTTTTGCCAGGAGGGCCTTTTTTTTTTTTTTTTTTTTAGACAGAGTCTCACTCTGTTGCCCAGGCTGGAATGCAGTGGCAGGATGGTGGCTCACTGCAAACTGCATCTCCCGGATTCAAGTGATTCTCCTGCTTCAACCTCCCAAGTAACTGGGATTACAGGCTCCCACCACCATGCCCAGCTAATTTTTGTATTTTTAGTTGAGACGGGGTGTCACCGTGTTGACCAGGCTAGTCTTGAACTCCTGACCCCAAGTGATCCACCCGCCTCAACCTCCCAAAGTGCTGGGATTACAGGCATGAGCCACTGTGCCTGGCCACCAGGAGGGCTTTTATCCTATTCTTCACCTGGGCTAAGTTCTGTTAGCCCAAGGGACATTCTTCATGACCCGACAGTGGGACTCCTTCCTCTAGCACCTTCCCTGGTTCCTCAAACTGAACTTCCTCTTTTCCGGGTTTTCACAGCACTTCAGACTCACCTGTTCTTCACACTGACCCCTAACTGCTGGTTAGAGTTGTCTTCCCAATTGACTCTGAACCTTGAAAGAAGAACCCTATTTTTTAAATATCTGCATTTCCTGCGTAACACAGCTAGTGTTCAGTAAAAGCTTATTTATTTATTTATTATTTTAAGACAGGTCTTGCTCTGTCACCCAGGCTGGAGTGCAGTGGCATAATCGCGGCTCACTGCAATCTCTGCCTCCCGGGTTCAAGTGATTTTGTGCCTCAGCCTCCCGAGTAGCTGGGACTATAGGTGCCCACCACCATGCTCGGCTAATTTTTTGTATTTTTAGTAGAGACAGGGTTTCACCATGTTGGCCAGGCTGGTCTCGAACTCCTGGCCTCAAGTGATCCACCCGCCTTGCCCTCCCAAAGTGCTGGGATTATAGGCATGAGGCACAGCACCCAGCCTCAAAGGCTTTCTTTTTAAAGAATCAATAATAATCATAATAGTTATCATTTACTGTACACTTATGTGCAGTCATTGTACTAAGTAGCTTTACACATACTATTACATTTAATTATCACAGTGACCCTATGGGTTGCATTATTATAACCTCGCATTACAGATGAGGAAACTGAGGCTCAGAGAAGTAATAGAACTAGCTCAAGATTGCCCGCCTATTAAGAGGCAGAGCTGGGGCACAGCCCCAGGCCTGAAATCACAGCAGAATGCAGTCTTGTGCATGACACCATGCGAGGCACTAGGGGATACAGGGAAAGGGTAAAATGTTGACTCTGCGCGCCAGGAACTTGCATGCTGAGCAGAAAGACAAGAGAAGCATGTGCCAGAGATTGTGAGTGTCCAGAACACAAAGGTTGGGAGGTTTTCTCTCAGGAGCAGTCAGCCTTCAAGGCCGGGGAGCGTGGATAGTTGGATAGAAGGCCTTATTGTCACCAGATCTGAAAATCTCAGGTCTCCCTGTATCCAGGTAGTGCCCACCACAGATGATAGCCTTGCTCTTGAAAGCCTGGCATCCCCCATTCATCCTACGAAGATGCATTGTCAATCTGCTGTGTGCTAAGATCTGGTCTCTGCCTCGAAGCACCCAAGCCCAGCAAGAAAACCAGAGAAAACCATAGCATAATCCATGTGTGCTGGGGGAAACACAGGGGGCTGCGACAGAGGGGGCACCTGTGCCAGGCTGCAGAGAGGGATTAGGGAAGACTTCCTGGAGGAGGTTATAAACAATCAGAGCCCCCCAAAATGAGAAGAGCCATCAGGTGAGAGGGAAGGGCAGGTATTTACCCAAATGAGTTGAAAACCTATATCCACACAAGTCTGTACGTAGATGCTTATAGCAGCTTTATTCATAATTGTCCAAACTTGGAAACAACCAAGGTGTCCTTTCAGTAAGTGACGGATAAACTGTGGTACATCCAGACAATGGGATATTGCTCAGTGCTAAAAAGAGATGAGCTAGGCTGGGTGCGGTGGCTCATGCCTGGAATCTCAGCACTATGGGAGGCCAAGGCGGGCAGATCACTTGATGCCAGGAGTTTGAGACCAGCCTGACCAACATGGTGAAACCCTGTCTCTATTAAAAATACAAAAAAATTAGCTGGGTGTGGTGGCACGCACCTGTAATCCCAGCTGCTTGGGAGGCTGAGACACAGAATCACTTGAACCTGGGACGCAGAGGTTATAGTAAGCTGAGATGGCACCACTGCACTCCAGCCTGGGCGACAGAGCAAGGCTCTGTCTCAAAAAAAAAAAAAAAAAAAGAGAGAGAGAGAGAGAGATGAGCTATCTAGCCATGAAAAGACGTGGTGAAGAGGGGACACAAATGCATATTACTAAGTGAAAAACCAATCTGAAAACACTGCATACTATATGATTTCGTCTATATGACGTTCTGGAAAAGGCAAAACTATGGAGTCAGTAAAAAGATCAGTGGTTGCAAGGGGTTACAGGGAGGGAGGGATGAATAGGCAGAGCAGAGAGGATTTTTAGGGCAGTGAAACTATTCTGTATGAGGCCAGGTACAGTGGCTCATGCCTGTAATCCTAGCATTTTGGGAGGCCGAGGCAGGAGGATCACTTGAGGTCAGGAGTTTGAGACCAGCTTGGGCAACATGGCAAAACCCTGTCTCTACTAAATACACAAAAACAAAATTAGCCAAGTGTGGTGGCGTATGCCTGTAGTCCCAGCTACCTGGAGAGTTGAGGCGGCAGGATTGCTTGAGCCTGGGAGGTCGAGGCTATAGTGAGCCGAGATTGTGCCACTGTACTTCAGCCTGGGTGACAAAGTGAGACCCTGTCTCAAAAATAAATAAAAAGAAAAAGAAACGATTCTGTAAGATACAACAGCAGAGGATGCATGTCATTATACGTTTGTCCGAACTCATAGAATGTGCATCGCCAGCAGTGAACCCTGATGTAAACTGTGGTCTCCGGGTGATAGCGATGTGTGGGCGTAGGTCGCTCAGTTATAACAAATGCACCCTCTGTGTGGAATGTGGTCGGGGTGGGAGGCTATGCATATGTGGCGACAGGGGTTGCAGACAAAAATCTCCATACTTTCTACTCCATTTGGCTGTAAACCTAAAATTGCCCTTAAAAAGAGAGGCAGGCGCGGTGGCTCACGCCTGTAATCCCAGCACTTTGGGAGGCCGAGGCGGGCGGATCACGAGGTCAGGAGATCGAGACCATCCTGGCTAACACGGTGAAACCCCGTCTCTACTAAAAACACAAAAAATTAGCCGGGCATGGTGGCGGGCGCCTGTAGTCCCAGCTACTCGGCAGGCTGAGGCAGGAGAATGGCGTGAACCCAGAAGGCGGAGCTGGCAGTGAGCTGAGATCGCGCCACTGCACTCCAACCTGGGCAACAGAGTGAGACTCCGTCTCAAAAAAAAAAAAAAAAAGAGAGAGAGAGAGAGAGAGAGAGAAGGGGCTGGGCACGGTGGCCACACCTGTCATCCCAGCACTTTGGGAGGCCAAGGCAGGAGGATTTCTAGAGCCCTGGAGTTTGACGTTAGTGAGCTATAATCATGCCACTGCGCTCCAGCCTGGGCGACAGGCGAGACTCTGTCTCTACATTAAAAAAAAAAAAAAGAAGAAGAAGAAGGGAGGGGGTACAAGTTGGGCTTTCAGAAAAGCTGAGAGGAGACCAGCCTGGCCAACATGGTGAAACCCTGTCTCTACTAAAAGTACAAAAATTAGCCCAATGTGGTAGTGCACAGCTGTAGTCCCAGCTACTCCGGAGGCTGAGGCAGGAGCATCGCTTGAACCCAGGAGGTGGAGGCTTCAGTGAGCTGAGATTGCATCACTGCACTCCAGCCTGGGTGACAGAGTGAGACTCCATCTCAAAAAAAAAAAAAAAAAAAAAAAAAAAAAAAATGCTGAGAGGTGAGAGAGAGAGAGAGAGAGGGAGAGAGAGCGAGCCAGCTGCATTGAGGGGCCAAAAAGATCTGCGTAGTTGGAGCACATAGGTTGGGAGTTAGCCTGAGAGAGATGGCTGGAGATGTCAGCTAGGGCCAGATCAGGGAGGGCCCTGAGGCTGTCAGGAGATTGGAGATTTTCCAGTGGAGAGCCGTGGGACGTTTACGCAGGGGTCAGATCCGCAGATTCGAACCCTCTAGCTGGCTGCTGTGTGGATGGATTGGAGGGGGCGGAATGGATGGGGGACCAGCACAGAGTTGGGGCAGTGGCAATGGGGAGGGGTCTGAAGGCAGCACCCTGGGGAGGCCTTTGGCTGCCGCTTGCTCCCCAGCTGCTCCTCTACCCTTCCAGAGTTTGTCCGGATGATGTCCCGCTGAGGCCGCGGGGGCCCCTCCAGGACTGCCAAGCTCCCAATGGCGGGGCGAAGAGGAGCCAGAGCTTGCCTCACCCGCCGTAGCCGCCGAGAGCCCAGGATGTATTGGCGGATGGGGCCTGCCTGCACCCCGGGGAGGCGCCCACCCCGGACCCCCACCCCTCCGCACTGTGAAAGACTCACTCCTGCAACTGGAAAGCGGGGGCGCCCGCCGACGAGGAGGCCACCGTGCCAAGCCGGCAGAGGTCATGCCAGGCGCCAAGGGCCATGTGCCCAGCTGCTGCTGGCTGGGTGGGCCAGGGAGCCCGCCAGCAGATCCCACACAGCATGTCCGCCCCAGGGCAAAGCCTCCCACCTTCGCTCTGCGCCCCTCCCAGCTCGCCTCAGCCCTGTTATCTCAGAACCAATAAAAATATTTCCAAGAGCAAGACGGCCGTGATGGTCTTTCCTCCTTGGGCCTGGTTAGATGACCCTCATGTTTCCTGAGCACCAACTGCATACCCAGAACCAGCTGTCCTGAGCACCAACTGCATACCCAGAACCAGCTGAGCATTTCTGCATTTGGCATTTTTTATTTGTTTATTTATTTCAAAACGAAGTCAGATGAGGGTTCTTTTGACCTTCCTATGTTTTCTGTTTTGAGACAGGGTTTAGCTCTGTCACCTGGGCTGGAGTGCAGTGGCATGATCTCGGCTCACTGTAACCTCCACTTCCCAGGTTCAAGCAATTCTCCTGCCTCAGCCTCCCAAGCAGCTGGGATTACAGGCGCCCGCCACCATGCCTGGCTAATTTTTGTATTTTTAGTAGAAATGGGGTTTCACCATGTTGGGCAGGCTGGTCTCAAACTCCTGACCTCAAGTGATCTGCCCTCCTGGGCCTCCCAAAGTGCTGGGATTCCAGGCATGAGCCTCCTTGCCTGGTCAACATACATTTATTGAGTACCTATTATGTACTCGGTGACTTCCATTCTCATCCGTTGGCCAGAACCTGGGACTGCTAAGGGAGACTGAAGAATGTAGTCAGTTATTTAGCTGGGTACTCAGCTTCCCCAAACAAAATCAGGTTCTATAAGAAGAGAAGCATCCAGCAGGGTCTGTATCACTTCTGACTTTCTGGAACTTCCATACTGGTTGGAGAGACAGACATGAGAGAAACACATCATATAGGATTACAAATTGGGATACTGCTATTAAGTAAAAATACAGGGACCTTTGGCAGGCCTGGCCTCCTCTAGGGAGGTCAGAAAAGGCTTGGCTAAGGAAGTGAAGACACGGGTTTTGCCCTGGAGGAAATCCCAGTGTGTGCGGACAGACAGATATAGATACAGCTACCATTGTCCAGGCACGGTGGCTCACGCCTGTAATCCCAGAACTTTGGGAGGCTGAGGCGGGAGGATCACTTGAGTTCAGGAGTTCAAGACCAACCCGGCCAAATGGTAAAACCGTGTCTCTACAAAATAGAAAAATTAGCCGGGCGTGGTGGCACGTGCCTGGAGTCCCAGCTACTTGGGAGGCTGAGTCAGGAGAATCGCTTGAACCCAGGAGGTGGAGGCTGCAGTGAGCCAAGATCATGCCAGTGGGTGACAGAGCGAGACTCTGTCTAAAAAAAGAAAGAAAGAGCTGCCACCCTCTCTGCTGCGTGGGAAGATGTGTAGCCGATAGGCCCAGGGTTTGCTTGCTGTGTGACTTAGGGCCGGTCGCATCTCCTCTCTGAACCTCAGTTTCCTTATGTGTAATGTGGAGATGATAAAGGATGGGGTCAGTGCATAGCAAATGCCCTCAGGGCATTGCATGGCATCGCACACCCCAGGAACTGCTATTCAGACTACAGTGGAATCATGCCATTGAAAAGACCCCTTGTAATTCATTTCTATAAGCGAAGTCTTAAAGGAGCCCAAAGGAGAAATTTGTGGTTAGAAGTTGTTCAGAGTCTTAGGTTTGGGGCACACTTGGGCAGGTGTGTGGGGTGGCCGGTGTACTCAAGCCATTGGTTCCCAAACCTTAGCATACAGCAGAATCGCCTGGAGCATTTGTGAAGCCCAGATCTGGGCCACCCCCGCAGTGA
Source organism: Mandrillus leucophaeus (assembly GCF_000951045.1). Taxonomy (NCBI): domain Eukaryota; kingdom Metazoa; phylum Chordata; class Mammalia; order Primates; family Cercopithecidae; genus Mandrillus; species Mandrillus leucophaeus. The sequence goes on from NW_012107585.1 coordinate 6,035,080, forward strand.
TTCTGATCCTATGTCTGGGGTGCGGTCCATGAATGTGCATTTCTTACAAGTTCCCAGAGGATGCTGATGCTGCCAGTCCGTGGACAACAAGCTGAACAGCACTGCTGTAAATCCTAGACACAAGGGAGGCTGGTGTGCCTCCAGGCAGCCAGGGGAGGCTGCGGGGCTGACGGCTGGGGGTGGGAGGTGGGCAGAGCATCTCCTGCCCCCTGTGCTGCCGCAGAGGGACGATGCGTATTCTCAGACCTGGCAGGGAATGTGGAGGATCGTGGGCCCCAGTCAGAGGCCCGGGTAATCCTCATGTCCCCGAGGTCAGTGGGGCTCGGAGCTTCAAATTCACTTTAATAATCCAATTCTGAGACTAAGCCCTTGGCTCTGTGCCCTGCTAGGCAGGCCTGCAGCCCTGCCTGCCTCTGTACTAGCTTGGCTCTGACCAGAGACTCCAGAGTTTCACTGTTTCAGAAACACAGTGGACTTGTAGGGCAATTTGCAGGAAGAGGGCTTCTGTAGACATCTCTATCAGCTGGCAGGGTGAGCCCCCAGGAGCACCACTCAGGATAGACTTAGGGATAAACTAGGACTCCTTTGTCCCCACTGTGTGGCTGCCTAAAATCAAAGACGTGGGAAGCCTGGTCAACATGGTGAAACCCCGTTGGTACTAAAAATACAAAAATTAGCCAGGCGTAGTGGTGCCTGACTGTAATCTCAGCTATTAGGGAGTTTAAGGCAAGAGAATTGCTTGAACACAGGACGCAGAGGTTGCAGTGAACCGAGATCCCACCACTTCACCCTAGCCTGGGCAACACAGTGAGACTCTGTCTAAAAAATAATAATAAAATCATAGATATGCCAGTTGTGATGAAGGAAGTGGAGAATGTAGCCAGGCTGCTGTCCAGAGGCCCCTTCACGCTCAGGGTAGGGGGGCCCAGGGCAGGCCTCCTGCCTTCTCCCATGCTGAAGCCAGGACTCCTCCCCATTAATTTGTCTTTTTGTTGGTTTGTTAATTTTAAAATTATTTTTGTTTGCTTTTGTTTTTTGTTTTGGCTCCTGCCAGAAAATGATCTTTTGTTTGTTTGTTTGTTTGTTTGCTTTGCTTTGTTTCTTTGTTTATTTGAGAGACAGGGTTTCACTCTGGCATCTAGGCTGGAGTACAGTGGTGGGATCATAGCTCACTGCAGGCTTGAACTCCTTGGCTCAAGCGATCCTCCTGCCACAGCCTCCTGCATAACTAGGACTACAGAGACACACCAGCTGATTTTTACATTTTTTTGTAGAGACAGGATCTCAGTCTCTTGTCCAGGCTGGTCTTGAACTCCTGGCCTCAACGGATCCTTCCACCTCAGCTTCCCAAAGTGGTGGGATTACAGGTGTGAGCCACAGTGCCCAGCAACTTGTCTTATATGTGGGGGTTCCTAGCATGATTGTTTGAAGAAAGGGCTCTGAGACTTTTCCAGGACTGAGACGTACTTTCCTAGGCAGGAGTTCTTTCTGCAACCTGCACCACCACCTTCCCTGGAGGGAGCTCTGCGTGTGTCATCTTAGAAAAGCTCTTTGTCTAAGGCCGAGCGAGGTGGCTCACGCCTGTAATCCCAGCACTTTGGGAGGCCGAGGTGGGTGGATCACTTGAGGTCAGGAGTTCGAGACCATCCTGGCCAACATGGTGAAACTCCTCTACTAAAAATGCAAAAATTAGCCAGATGTGGCGGTGCATGCCTGTGATCCCAGCTACACAGGAGACTGAGGGACGAGAATCACTTGAACCCAGGAGGCAGAGGTTGCAGTGAGCAGAGATTGCACCACTGCAGTCAGCCTGGGTGACAGAGTGAGATTTTGTCTCAAAACAAAAACCAAAAAAACCAGCTCTTCCATTGTGCCTGGGTTTGCCTCCTGGGTTTGCCTCCTGCTGACTCATAAAGGCCAATTTGTCTGCTCGTTCATGCACACATGCACTTGATGTTTATTGAGCTCCTACTGTGTGCCAGGCCCCATGCAAGACTTCTTATCCTCAAGGAGTTCAGACTCTAGCAGGGGAAATAGATCAGAAACCAGACAAATATAATCTAGTGGCCTAAGTGCTACTTATTAGTAGTACCCACTAGGTTAGCCTAGAGCCCCGGAGGTACATAAAAGGCACCCAATTCAATCTGGTGCCTGGTGTGGGGAGGAATGGACAGATCTACTAGGACCTCAAGGATCAGCAGTGCTTAGTTAGGAGAGGTGGGCAGGTGGGGTGGGCATGGTGGCTCACGCCTGTAGTCCCAGCACTTCGGGAGGCCAAGGTGGGCGGATCACTTGAGGTCAGGAGTTCGAGACCAGCCTGGCCAAATGGTGAAACACCATCTCTACTAAAAATACAAAAATTAGCCAGGCATGGTGGTGTGCGCCTGCATTCCCAGCTACTCGGTAGGCTGAGGCAGGAGAATCACTTGAACCCGGGAGGCAGAGGTTGCAGTGAGCCGAGATTGCGCCACTGCACTCCAGCCTGGGAAACAGAACAAGACTCTGTCTCAAAAAAAAAAAAAAAAAAATGAAGAAGTAGTGGTCAGGGGCACAATTTCTGGTCTGGGAACAGCATATGCAAAGGCCCTGAGGTAAGGGAGAGTGTGGCCCTTTTGGGAAACTAAGTGGAATTTTGTCTAACTGATGTACTAGGTTGGAGAAAGGAGCAGAGAGAGGTGACGCTCAACAGAGAGGCAGGACCCCATCCCTCCACAGACCTTGGAGTGTGAGAGGCTCAGATGGGAACTCTGAGGGGCTGCCTTCTGGCATTAGCCAGGCCCACGGCCACAGAAGCGCTGGAGCTATGAAGGGCTCATCTTTGGGGACAAATCTGTCCAGAAGATAGAAGAAAACCCAGGCAGCTGGGGGTAGCCGGGAGGTGTCCCCATAGCAGTGTGGTTAAAAGCATTAGCTCCGATCAAAAAGCAGAGCCAGGCTGGGTGCAGTGGATTGCGCCTGTAATCCCAGTGCTTTAGGAGGCTGTGGTGGGAGGATCACTCGAAGCCAGGGGTTCAAGACCAGCTTGGGCAACGTAGTGAGACCTCATCTCCACAAACAATTTTAAAAATTAGCCAGGTGTGGTCGCATGTACCTATAGTCCCAGCTACTTGGGAGGCTGAGGTGGGAGAACTGCTTGAGCCCAGGAGTTCGAGTCTGCAGTGAGCTATGATCATGCCACTGTAGTCGCCACTGTAGTCCAGCCTGGACAACTGAGCAAGACTCCATCTCAAAAACAAACAAACAAAAATACCAGAAAGCCAGACATTAGATACCACAGATGAGAGAACACACCACCAACCCCTGGGGTTGCTGAAGGGATCAAATCTGAATCTGATCATGCCTTGAGATCCAGCTGACAATTTGCAAAAAATCCAGGGGCAGAGAAACATGTTGAACTGTACCATGAGGAGGACATCAGTTTTTGACATCCACAAGCTCCAAACTGGAAAAACAATACAGGTCAAATGACTCACATTCTTCAAAGCAAATTACAAGAAAAAGAAAGAGGCCGGGTGCGGTGGCTCAAGCCTGTAATCCCAGCACTTTGGGAGGCCGAGACGGGCGGATCAC
>NW_012107585.1:6040878-6046469 GCF_000951045.1 Mandrillus leucophaeus
TGAGCCACCGCGCCCGGCCTATTTTTAGTTTTTTTAAACATCAGGTTTTTTTTGTTTTTTTTTGTTTTTTTTGTTTTGAGGCAAAATCTCACTCTGTCACCCCTGCTGGAGTGTAGTGGTATGATCTTGCCTCACTGTAGCCTCTGCTTCCTGGGTTCAAGTGATTCTCCCGCCTCAGCCTCCCAAGTAGCTGGGATTACAGGTGTGCACTACCACGCCCAGCTAATTTTTTGTATTTTTAATAGAGATGGAGTTTTACCCTATTGGCCAGGCTGGACTCAAACTCCAGACCTCAAGTGATCTGCCCGCCTTGGCCTCCCAAAGTGTTGGGATTACAGGTGTAAGCTACTGCGCCCGGCCATTATCTGTTATTAATGATAATAATATCATCTATCCTGTGGGGTGGATATGAAGAAATAACCCTTGCATAATGCTGAGTGGAGGGCCTGGCTCAGGGCCCTCACACATGCTGTTCCCTCTGCCTAGAGTGCTTTTCCCTGCACTCTTTGAATAGCTAGATCCTTCTCATTTCTGGGGTTGAACTTAAATGTCTTTTTCTTGACTTACCTATTGAAGGAAGGAAGGAAGTCACCACCACAGTTTATTTGTATTCTTCAGAGCACATATGAAATCTCTGGCCTGAGATATTTATTATATAACAATATGTTTGTATTTGCTTGTTGTTTGAGGCTCCCTCCCACTTACTAGAATGTAAGCTCCATGTTGGCGGAGAGCATTTCTACCTTGTCCAGCATGGTATCTTCAGTGTCTAGTAGGCACTCAGCAATGATTTATTGTATTGGGCAGGCACAGTGACTCGCACCTGTAATCCCAGCGCTTTGGGAGACCAAGGCAGGCTGATCACCTGAGGTCAGGAGTTCGAGACCAGCCTGGCCAACATGACAAAACCCCATCTCTACAAAAAATACAAAAATTAGCCGGGCATGGTGGTGGGCACCTGTAATCCCAACAACGTGGGAGGCTGAGGCAGGAGAATTGCTTGAGCCAGGAGGCAGAGGTTGCAGTGAGCTGAGGTTATGTCACTGTGCTCCAGCCTGGGCAACAGAGTGAAACTCCATCTCAAAAAAAAAAAAAAAAAGATTTATTGTATAAATGAACAAAATCCATGAATATATAAGTAAATAATTTGTTCACTTCTGTATCATGTGTCTCTCCAGGCTGGCTTAGGAGGAACACAAGGGCACAAATCTTGTCTGGCTTGTTCTCTCCTGTGTCTCCTGAAGCCCTTGCACTGTCCAGGTGCATACAACGTGCTCAGTAAATCTCATCACATGGATACGAAGCTCAGGGTGTGGTGCGGTAGCGGGATGAGGGCGATGACATTTGCGACCACGGCCCTCAGGTACAGGAAGGGCTCCAGGCCCCCTCCCTGGTGGCTCTCCTGGCCTCAGGTCTCCCTCTGCTCCAATTCTGGCTCTTTCTAAATCATTTCCTTGTGCTTGTGCTTCAGGGGCCTCAAAGTCACAGGCAGGGCCATGAAATGGGCAAAGGTAAAGAATTGGGAACTGGACAGACCTAGATTCTAGTTTTTTGTTTGTTTGTTTTCAGAGACAGGGTCTCACTCTGTTGCCCAGGCTGAAGTGCACTGGTATGATGTTGGCTCAGTGCAGCCTCGACCTCCTGGGCTCAAGGGATCCTCCCACCTCAGCCTTCTGAATAGTTGAGACTATAGGCATGTGCCACCATGCCTGGCTAATTTTTTGTAGAGACAGGGTTTCGTCATGTTGCCCAGGCTGGTCTCGAACTCCTGATATCAAGTGATCTGTCTGCCTCGGCCTTCCAAAGTTCTGGGATTACAGGCATGAGCCTCAACACCTGGCCTAGATTCTAGTTCTTGGTCATTTACAGTCGCTGAGACTTTGAGTCAATTGCTGAAGCCTCAGTTTCCTTATCTGTTCAAAGAGAGATAATAATCAAAATAACAATAACAATATATCTGCCAAATAAGGTGTTGGTGATCAGATCGGGTAACAGACATGAAAGCCCAATACACATTGAACAGTCTCATACACATGTGTTGTCCCTGTTATTAGTAGCTACAAATTCTTTTTTAAAAATTGTATGTATTTAAGGTGTACAACATGATGTTTTAGTATAGCAGTTACAGATTCCTGAAACAGCCATTGAGAGCCAAATTCTAGGGTAAAATTGGAGTTTTAGGGAAGGAATGTTAGGTGTCCCCCAACATCTGTTCTTCTTATCCTCCTTAGTGACAACAACTCTCAGTTTCTACGACATTTTGAATCAAGATTATATTTCTCAGCTTCCTGTAGAGCTAGGTGTGGTCTCGTGCCCATGTTCTGGCTAATGGAATATGTCTTAAGTCTGTTTTGTGTTGCTATAAGAGAATACTTATGACTGGAAAATAACAATAGAAGTTTATTTGGCTCATGGTTCTGGAGGCTGGGAAGTCCAAGAGCATGGTGCTGGCATATGGCAAGGGCCTTCACGTTGCATCATCCTATGGCAGGAGGCGGAAAGGCAAGAGAGGGTGAGAACTAGTGAGCAGGAAGGGGTCCAAACTTGTGTATATGAAAAAGCCACTCTCATGACAACTCACTCACTCCCACAATGATGACATTAATCCAGTCATAAGGGCAGAGCCCTCATGACCTAATCACCTCTTATCAGACCCTACTTTTCCACATTGTTGCATTGGGGATTAGGTTTCCAACACACAGACTTTAGGGGACACATTCAAACCACAGCAGGATAGAAGCAGTTGTGTGTAACTTCTGGGAAGCATCCTCTTTAAGGAGACACCTAGTCTCCTTTGCCTTCCTTCCTCCTTGCTGGCTGAAATGTGGTTTTGTTGCCTGGAGCTTGAGCAGCCATTAACCATGAGGAAGAAGTCAGTGTTGAAGATGGGGGAACAACGAATTGAAGGACCCCCAGTCTCTGACAGCTTCTGGAAGCCCCCCTAAAAGCCCTGCAGTGCTCCCTTCAGATTCCTTTATAAGAAAAATAGAAGACATTTCTGTATCATTTAAGCCCTTATTACTTTGAATCTTTCTGGCACTTGGAATCAAACTTAAATAGAACAAAATTACTCTTCATAAGACTTACCAGCTATGTGCCAGGCATTCTATTAAGCCCTTTACAAATATTAACTCATTAATTATCACAATAACTTTATGAGCTAGCAACACTATTTTCTCCATTTTACAGGTAAGTCTTGGATATTTCAGGGAAAGAGGAAGGAAACAGTTCTTAAAATGTTTTCTAGGCCAGGGACAGTGGCTCACATCTGTAATCCCAGCACTTTGAGAGGCCAAAGTGGGAGGACTGCTTAAGCCCAGGAGTTTGAGACCAGCCTGAGAAACATACCAAGACCTCATTGCTACAAAAAATAAAAGCATTAGCTCAGCACTGTGGCACGTGACTGTAGTCCCAGCTACTTGGGAGGCTGAGGTGGGAGGATTATTTGTGCCCAGGAGATCAAGGCTGTGGTAAGCAGTGATTGTGCCACCGTACTCCAGCCTGGGTGACAGTGAGACCCTGTTTCAAAAATCAAAATAAAATTTAAATGTTTTATTTTTAGTCCCTGTATCAGTCTGTTTTCATGCTGCTGATAAAGACATACCCAAGACCGGGCACTTTACAAAAGAAAGAGGTTTATTGGACTTACAGTTTCACATGGCTGGGGAGGCCTCACAATCACGGTGTAAGGCAAGGAGGAGCAAGTCACATCTTACGTGGATGGCAGCAGGCAAAGAGAGAGCTTGTGCGGAGAGACTCCCATTTTTAAAAACATCAGATCTCATGAGACCCATTCACTATTATGAAAACAGCATGAAAAATACCAACCACCATGATTCAATCATCTCCCACCTGGTCTCTCCCACACACATGGGAATTATGAAAGCTACAAGATGAGATTTGGGTGGGGACGCAGAGCCAAACCATATCAGTCCCTGTCTCTGTTCATTCTTTCATTCAACAAATATACACTGAGCACCTATCTTCCAGGTCCTCTGCTGGGTGTTAGGGATATATGAAAGAGAAAAAAAAAAAAAAAAGGTCCAGTGCGGTGGCTCATACCTATAATCCTAGCACTTTGGGAGGTCAAGGCAGGCGGATCACCTGAGGTCAGGAGTTCAAGACCGGCCTGGCCAATATGATGAAACCCCATCTCTACTAAAAATACAAAAATTAGCCGGGCATCGTGGTGGGCACCTGTAATCCCAGCTACTTGGGAGGCTGAGACAGGAGAATTGCTTGAACCTGGGAGGTGGAGGCTGCAGTGAACTGAGACTGCACCACTGCACTCCAGCCTGTGTGACGGGAGCGAGACTCCATCTCAAAAAACCAAAAACAGCCTTGATTCCTAGTCTCATGGAGATAATTGTCTAGACTACTCTGTCCAATATAGTAGCCACTAGCCATATGTGGCTATTTAAATGAATTAAAGAATTAGTTCCCCAGACACAGCAGTCACATTTCACCTGTTCAATAGGCACATGTGGTGTGGATAGACTACCTTCCCATCGCAGCAGAATGCTCTCGTCTGCAGGGGCAGCTGACAGGTAACCTGGCCATTTATAATTCAATGTGCAGGTGCTGGCTGTAGGACTCCTTGTTACCTGCCAATGTGTCCGGATCTAGGAAAGAAACTGAAAAGAATAAAACAGCTGCTTTCTTTTTTTTCTTTCTTTCTTTTTTTTTTTTTTTTTTTTTTGAGACAGAGTTTCGCTCTTGTTCTCTAGGCTGGAGTGTAATGATGTGATCTTGGCTCATCACAACCTCCGCCTCCCGGGTTCAAGCGATTCTCTGGCCTCAGCCTCCCGAGTAGCTGGGATTACAGGCGTGCACCACCACACCTGGCTAATTTTGTATTTTTGGTAAAGATGGGGTCTCTCCATGTTGGTCAGGCTGGTCTTGAACTCCCGACTTCAGGTGACCCGCCTGCCTCAGCCTCCCAAAGTGTTGAGATTACAGGCCTGAGCCACCGTGCCCGGCCAGCTTTATTTATTTCTGAGTATGTGTACTTTAGTCCTTTTTATTCACCATCTCACTCTGTCTTTACACCTCATTTCCAGGTGAGGAAACTTAGGTTCAGAGAAGGAATGTGACTTGCCAAGCTTACACTGACATTGGGTAGTAAAGACCCTCCTGGCGTTCCTGACTCAACAACTGTGTCCTTAACACAATGAGAAAAGTCTGGGAGACGATGATACAGGCAGCTAACAAGCCGAGTGCAGTGGTACACGTCTGTAATCCTAGCTACTTGTGGTCAATTAAGGCCAGGAGTTTGAGTGCAGCCTGGGCAACATAGTGAGACTCTGTAAGTCTGTAAGGCATTCTCTTGAAGTCTGTGGGGATTTTTTTCTTTTTCTTTTTTTTTCCTGAAATAGAGTCTCACTCTGTTGCCCAGGCTGGAGTGCAGTGGCGTGATCTCAGCTCACTGCAACCTCCGCCTCCTGGGCTCAAGTGATTCTCCTGCCTCAGCCTCCCGAGTAGCTGGGACCACAGGCGCCTGCCACCATGCCTGGCTAATTTTCGTACTTTTGGTAGAGACAAAGTTTCACCATGTTGGCCAGGCTGGTCTTGAACTCCTGACCTCAAGTGAT
>NW_012107585.1:6046600-6048009 GCF_000951045.1 Mandrillus leucophaeus
CCACATACACGATGGTGGTCCCGTGAGATTATAATATTGGCTATATATAGGTATATATATGTGTATATATATATACTTTTTTTTTTTTTTTTTTTGAGACAGGGTCTCACTCTGTCACCTAGGCTTAAGTGCAGTGGTGCGATTTCAGCTCACTGTAACCTCTGCCTCCCGGGTTCAAGCAATTCTCCTGCCTCAGCCTTCTGAGTAGCTGGGATTACAGGTGCGCCCCCACCATGCCTGGCTAATTTTTGTATTTTTAGTAGAGACAGGGTTTTTCCACGTTGGTCAGGCTGGTCTTGAACTCCTGGCCTCAAGTGATCCACCCACCTCAGCCTCCCAAAGTGCTGGGATTACAGGCATGGGCCACTGGGCTGGCCAATACTGTGTTTCTACTATATCTTTGTTTAGATACACAAATACTTACCATTGTGTTCAACTGTCTGCAGTATCCAGTAAGGTAACATGCTGCACAGGTTTGTAGTGTAGGAGCTATGGGTTGGACCATACAGCCTAGGTGTACAGGAGGCTATCCCCACCTAGGTTTGTGTAAGTACACTCTGTGATCTTTGTACAATGACAAAATTGCCTAATGATGCATTTTTCAGAACGCATCCCTGTCATTAAGTGATGCATGACTGTATCTCTATTTCACAATCGAGGAAACTGAAACTCAGAGAAGTACATCACTTACCCAAGGCCACACAGTGGGTAAATGGGACTGGGCATGGGATGCAGGCAGCCTGTCTCAGATCCCATGCTCACATCCCATGTGCTGCCTCCAGGGTCTCAGAATTTATGTTTTACAGAAAGGACAGCCTAATTCATGAGCAGCTGGATCTCAGAAAGAGAGCCAGGCTCCTTGGTACAAAGATGGGCCCAACCATGAATGGCATCTGAAGGGTCCAATAACAGGAGCTAGCCGGGTATCTTCTCCACCCTCTGGAGTGACCAAAAACACGACGGACCGAGAGAAGGCCTTTAGAGGCCTCCCCCAAAATTTAATCCATTTTTGTGATTGTTTCTCCTGGACTAGACTGCCTTGAGGATGAAATAAACATGAGCTCCTGATGGCAATGCAATCCGTGAGTGGTACCTGGGTTCTGCAGGCTAACTACCTGGGAGGGAGGAAGTCCCATCACCAATACTGGTGTTTCTGTTCCCCATTTGCACCACACCCCTCCTTTGAGGGTAACTGAAGCCTCTGAGTTGTCAAGATCCTAAAAAGATGACAGTTTGAGAGAGAGAAGAGTAAAATTAGAAACCCCAAGAGGCCAGGTGTGGTGGCTCACTCCTGTAATCCCAGCACTTTGGGAGGCTAAGGCCAGTGGATCACGAGGTCAGGAGATGGCGATCATCCTGGCCAACATGGTGAAATCCGGTCTCTAATAAAAATTTAAAAACTAGTTAGG
>NW_012107585.1:6048059-6051935 GCF_000951045.1 Mandrillus leucophaeus
CGTGATCTCAGCTCACTGCAACCTCCGCCTCCTGGGCTCAAGTGATTCTCCTGCCTCAGCCTCCCGAGTAGCTGGGACCACAGGCGCCTGCCACCATGCCTGGCTAATTTTCGTACTTTTGGTAGAGACAAAGTTTCACCATGTTGGCCAGGCTGGTCTTGAACTCCTGACCTCAAGTGATCTGCCCACCTTGGCCTCCCAAAGTGCTGGGATTACAGGCATGAGTCACTGTGCCCAGTCTTCTTTCTTTCTTTCTTTCTTTCTTTCTTTCTTTCTTTCTTTCTTTATTGAGACAGAGTCTCACTCTGTTGCCCAGGCTGCAGTGCAGTGACATGATCTTGGCTCACTGCCGCCTCTGCCTCCTGGGCTCAAGTGATCCTCCCACCTCAGCCTCCCAAGTAGTTGGGACTACAGGCATGCGCCACAATGCCCAGCTATTGTTTTTATTTCTTGTAGAGATGGTGGGGGGTGGGGTCTCACGATGTTGCCCAGGCTAGTATTGAACTCCTGGGCTCAAGCGATCCACCTGCTTCAGCCTGCTAAAGTGTTGGAATCACAGGCGTGAGCCACAGTACCCAGCTGAAGTTGCTTTCTATTGTACTCGTTGCAACTCTAGGAGGTTGAAAGTTATCACCATCTCATTCACAGATGAGGAAACCAAGGTGCAGAAGGGAAATGACTTGTCCAAGGCCACCCAGATGGGCAGGCACTTGCTTTTTCTGTTCTCTGCCTAGACCATGACCACCCTGGGGCTGGCTGGCTTTTTCACTGTGACTCATATCCTCTTGGGGGAAGCGAAGACACGCCAAGTCCATTCTCTCTCCTGCAAAGTTGGGGACTTGGCCAGGTTTCTCAGTTCGAGTTGCACCCTGAGGGCCAGGACCAGCAGACACGGCGGGCTGGCTCCCCGCCTCTCTGGATGGCTCTGGTCCTTCTGTGGTCTAACTCCCAGACGCCCAAGATGAGCAAACTTGGTCTTGGGACCAGACCACCCACCTCAGTTTCAGGGCTGGCAGGACTGGCTCCCACCCCTGCCCTGTGTTTGCCTTTTGAACTTTAATTGTGAGCTTATTTTTAAGGGGGAAAAATATCCCATAAACTTAAAAATAGGCAAGACTTAATTAATAGTACTCTTTGTTCTTCTGATCCTTATCTGGACAGGAAGACACAACCCTTTTCAGTTTTATGGTCAAGGTGAAATTGCCTCGCAGGGCTCAAACACAGCTGCTTCATCTTCCCCTTTTGAACGCTGGCTCCCTTTGGTTTTTTCTCCCTTGGGGAGAAGGGTATTTCCCACTCCTTCGCCTCAGCACTTCATCAAGGTCTTTTCTATTTATCAGATCGTCAGCGGTACATGTTATAATTATTTCTTCATACATAATTAATAGCTTCTGTGCACTGAGGACTTCGAGGGGCCAGGCACTCTGAATGGCTCCTAACAGCCCCACATGGCAGGTTTTCTGATTATATCCATTGTACAAGTGAGACAACTGAGGCCCAGAGAGGAGAAATGACTTTCCAAGGGCCATACAGCTCTAAGAAGTGGAGCTAGGCTTTAAATCCAGGTCTCTATGCCCCAAACACCCACGACTATGGTTTACCGATCATTTAGCTATGCGCTCAATGGTCCCACAATGCTAATTTTACAAACCACTTCCTGGACGGGTGTGGTGACATATGCCTGTAATCCCAGTACTGTGGGACGCTGACGGGGGAGCAGATCACTTGAGGTCAGGGGTTCGAGACCAGCCTGGCCAACATGGTGAAACCTTGTCTCTACTGAAAATACAAAAATTAGCCAGGCATGGTGGTGCATGCTTATAGTCACAGCTACTTGGGAGGCTGAGGCAGGAGAATCACTTGAATCCTGGAGGCCGAGGTTGCAGTGAGATGAGATCACACCACTGCACTCCAGCATGGGTGACAGAGCAAGACACCATCTCCAAAAAAAAAAAAAAAAACCTTCAATTTTTTGTTCATTTAAAATGTCTTATTTTCAACAATCCTACAAGGTGGGCACAATTATTCTCTCCATCCCACAGATGAAGAAACTAAGGATCAGAGAGGTGAATTCATTTACCCAAAGTTACACAGTGATTAATGGCAGAGCTGTGATTTGCACCAAACTATGTTTGCTACATAGCCAGGCTCAAAGGAAAAGAAGTATTTTAGATGCCAAAACATTGGATTTTGGCTGTTCATTGTGTGACTTTGGACAAATTACTCAACCCTCTGAGCTTTAGCTTCTCATCTGCAGAAATGGGGACATGACCTATTTTTCCAATGTTTTGAGGCCATTAAGAGCATCAGATAAGTAGGAACCAATGATTATCGAGAAGCTGCTCTGTCAGGGCCTGGGTTTATATGCCTTATTTCAGTTTTGGATGAAATTTTAGTGAATTTTGGACCAGGCACCGTGGCTCATGCCTGTAATCCCAGCACTTTGAGAAGCCCAGGTGGGCGGCTCACTTGAGGTTCAGAGTTTGTGACCAGCCTGGCCAACATGGTGAAACCCCAACTCTACTAGAAGTACAAAAATTAGCCGGGCATGGTGGCACATACCTGTAATCCCAGCTACTCAGGAGGCTGGGGCAGGAGAATCGCTTGAACCCGGTAGGCGGAGGTGGCAGTGAGCAGAAATTGCACCACTACACTCCAGCCTGGGCAACAGAGTGAGACTCTGTATGGGGGCGGAAAAAAAATCTCTTCCATGTCGTCTGCATTTTCTACAAAAAGCGTATCTTTCTTTCACAGAGGAAAATAACTGCTGCCCATTTAAGAACTACCTATTTAGTCCTTACATCAATGCGACGTGCATTTCAGGAGAAAGGAGACTCAGCAAGAAAGGAAGTGATGTGACCGGGAAGCCGTTGAGGAAGGAACTGAACCCAATTCTGTCTGTCCTCCAAATTTTGGTTCCTGTTACTCTACCAAGGGCAAGTCCTCCATCCTGAGAGAGTGCTGGAGGATTTGCAGAAATGTTTGCATCAAACCAGCCCCAGCTTAAGGAGGGGAGAATGCAGCCACCCCAAGTGTTTCTGGGCTCTCAGATGGGGATGACCTTCCACAGCAGGGTGGGGAAATGGGAGGCTGGAGCCCAAACTCCTCATTGCCTACAGATAAATGGCCTGGGCCCAGGGCCACCTAGGGACTGACACTCTTCTCAGCTTTCGCAGGGCTCAGACTCCCTGCCTTCTGCATGATCCGTCCTGAGAGCAAACCTGGGGCTATCTGGGGACCCCTCTGGGTCAGTGCTTTTGGATATAATCCTGCCCTGGGTTCGGGCCCTCTAGCCTGACTTTGACCTTTTTGTCTTCTGCCCCCATCCCTATCGAGGCTCGTGCCTGTAATCCCAGCACTTTGGAAGGCCAAGGCACAAGGAGAGCCCAGGAGTTTGAGACCAGCCTGGGCTATATAGCAAAAGACCTCATCTCTACAAAAAAAAGAAAAAAAGAAGTTTAGTAGGGCATGGTAGCACAGGCATCTAATTCCAATTACTAGGGAGACTAAGGTGGGAGGATCCCTTGAGCCCGGGAGGTAGAGGCTGCAGTGACCCATGATTATGCCATGTACTCCAGCCTGGGCAACAGAGTGAAACCCTGTCTCAAAAAAAAAAAAAAAAAAAAGGTCCCGGCACAGTGGCTCACACCTGTAATCCCAGCACTGTAGGAGGCCAAGGCGGGCAGATCACCTGAGGGCAAGAGTTCGAGACCAGCCTGGCCAACGTGGTGAAACCCTGTCTCTACTAAAAATTCAAAAATTAGCTGGATGTGGTGACATGCCTGTAGTCCCAGCTACTCGGGAGGCTGAGGCTGGAGAATCGCTTGAACCCGGGAGGCAGAAGTTGCAGTGAGCCGAGATCGCGCCACTGCACTC
>NW_012107585.1:6052945-6054114 GCF_000951045.1 Mandrillus leucophaeus
ATGTTGGTCAGGCTGGTCTCGAACTCCCAACCTCAGGTGATCCACCCGCCTTGGCTTTCCAAAGTGCTAGGATTACAGGCGTGAGCCAGCATGCCCAGCCGAGACTTTCATTTCAGAATAACAATCGGTTGAGTGCCTTGGCTTGTGCCAGGCACGAATCTGTCAAAAATAAAATCAGATCAAGTTAAAATTTCAGGAGTTAATTGTGCATACAAAGGAAGAGCCTGTGAATCGGGAGATTACAAGATTGGCAAGAAGTCGGAATTGACAGCAGTTGTAGCACAAGAGGAAGTATTTTGACCCTTTTCATGATTGGCTGACATATTTTTTCAAAGACAAATAGAGCTCTTTAAGCTGATTTGTCTATGGTTGATTGGTTTAATTCCGTGGAATCATGCTAATAAGGGAAGAAAACTTATTCTTGTGCTTTACGTTTAGAGTTAGCATTTTGGAAAATCAGGTGCTCAAGTTTTGGTTATGTGGCTATGGTGGTTGTTCTCAGAGTATCTAAACAATTGTTTCAGCTCTTATTTATCAATTCTAATGACTTTATTATATGCATTACCATCTTCTCCTCCTCTTCTTCATGTGGTTGTATTACCTTCTTTAATCCTCACGTCTGCCCTCTGAAATAGAAACTATTCCAGGCCAGGTGTGGTCACTCACACCTGTAATCCCAGCACTTTGGGAGGCCAAGGCAGGTGGATCACTTGAGGACAGAAGTTCAAGACCAGGCTGGCCAACATGGAGAAACCCTGTCTCTACTAAAAATACAAAATTTAGCCGTGCATGGTGGTGCATGCCTATAATCCCAGCTATTTGGGAGGCTGAGGCACAAGAATTACTTGAACCCAGGAGGCAGAGGTTGCAGTGAGCCGGGATCATGCCACTGCACTCTAGCCTGGGCAACATAGTGAGACTCTGTCTCAAAAAATAAGTAAGTAAAATAAACGATTCCAGTCATGTGCCACATAACATTTCAGTTAATGATGAGCCACATACACGATGGTGGTCCCGTGAGATTATAATATTGGCTATATATAGGTATATATATGTGTATATATATATACTTTTTTTTTTTTTTTTTTTTTTTGAGACAGGGTCTCACTCTGTCACCTAGGCTTAAGTGCAGTGGTGCGATTTCAGCTCACTGTAACCTCTGCCTCCCG
>NW_012107585.1:6056389-6066304 GCF_000951045.1 Mandrillus leucophaeus
AAAAAAAAAAAAAAAAAAAGAAACACCTTTGACAGGAAACATGTCTATGGGAGGAAGTAAGGCCAGATGCTTGCAAAATAGGGGGGAAAGTGAGACCGGGAGGGAACACTTCCAAAAGTTACCCCCGTGGCGTCTGAATTTGGAGCCGGGGGAAGGAATTTGGGTGCATTTAGATCCACCACTGATAGTCCGTATTTTGGCACCCTGTTTTGTTCCTGTATAGCACTTATCACCGTTCTAACTAAACAATTTCATTACGGGTTGTGCAAAGTCTATGATTCTCATGCGGGACCCCAGGTGTGTTTTTTGTTCATGTAGCACAAAGTTCGTTGCCTAAGTAGCAGGTAGGATTGTCAGATAAAATACAAGAAGTCCAGTTAAGTTTGAATTTTAATAAACAGTGCATTTATTTTAGTATAAGTGGGTCCCATTTGCTTATCTGAAATTCAAATATAACTGGGCTTCTCATACTTTATCTGCCAAATCTCACACCCTAGTAGTAGGGACTTGATACATTTTTTTCCTTTTAGGGAGAATTTCTAAATCGACCAGTATTTATTTATTTATTTATTTATTTTTGTCTTGACTCTGCCCTACACTTGCGATGCGACCCTTTGGCAACATTCAGTCTCTTTCTGGGCCTCAGTTTCCCCATCGGAAAAATGGGAATTTGAACAGCGACCGAAGCGCAGGGATCGCCAGTGTGGGAGAGCTCCAGGTGAACTGTGAAGGTGCAGGGAGGTAGCGCGGGCCGTGTCTGTGCGGGACGGTCCCGGCCTCCAGTCTGCGCACCGCCGGCAGCCACTCCAGCCAGCGCCTACGGCGCCCCGGTCCCGCCCCTACGCCACGGAGGCCGGCCAGAGGCTGTCGCCATGGAGACGCGGGCAGCCTGGCGCCCCCACGCTCACAAAGCCACGCGTTTCCGCTGCGTTGGAGCCTTCTCATTGGACGGCCGTCTGGACGCTACCACCCGCCCCGAGCCCGCTAAGGGGAGGGGGCGGGGCCTTATCCTCGTGGGACTCGTTCCCTGGAGAACTGTGTCCGCGGCCTCTCTGGGAAAGCATGGGTCGTCTCCCTCACGCGGGGAAAAGGACTGAGTCTCTTAGGTCTGGAGAGTGTCCATTGCTTCTCCTACTAGAATTTATGCTCACGCTTCTCCCTGAGAAAAGAGGGGGCGGGAAAGTCGGCCACGCCCCCTCCAGAGCCTATTTGGTCTCAAGAGCGGGAGCACCGGAAGTGCTGGCGACGTGTCAGTGCGCCCTACCCTAAACCTTCCTCCCCAGGCCACCTTTCCCATTCAGCTGTGGGATTCCGGGGCCGCCTGGGCGCTGCACCCGCCACTTCCGCATCGAACCGCCGCTTCAACCGAACTCACTCCCTCTGCGCGCGCTCCATCTCGTGCCCGACTGCTGGGCCGGCGCCTGGGAGAAGCCACGCCCTTTCCCGCGCCTGACATCCAATGAACGGGCGCTTCCCGGCGGGGTGGTGGGTAATTAATGAGGGCCTGGCGCTGATTGGCTGCAGGGTCGTGGCCCGGGGCGGGCGGCGGGGTAGGTTGTTCCTGAGGTGGGAGGCGGTACCCGTGGCTGAGAAGAAGGAGGCCTGAGAGCGACATGTCCCCGGCGACTCAGGCGGAGCGGTTCGTGGCGCTGTTTTTCTGAGTCCGGGGTGGCCTGGCAGCCGGCCGAGGACGAGGGTCGGCGGGGGCTGCCCCCGTGGTGGTGGCCGCCATGCTGGGAGCCTGGACGGTTGAGGGAACCGCTGTGGCGCTCTTGCGACTGCTGCTGTTGCTGCTACCGGCGATCCAGGGACCGGGGCTCGGCGTGGCCGGCGTGGCTGGCGCGGCGGGGGCCGGGCTGCCGGAGAGCGTCATTTGGGCGGTCAACGCGGGCGGAGAGGCGCATGTGGACGTGCACGGGATCCACTTCCGCAAGGACCCTTTGGAAGGCCGGGTGGGCCGAGGTGAGAGTCCCCCTGCCGAGCCGCGGGATCCGGGGCCTGCTGTGATGGGCGCAGCCGGCCGGGGGCTACGGGCCCCGAGCCCCTTTCGACCCTGGGGCCGCGTCTCTGGAGCGAAGTTTCTCTGCAGCTTCCTCGGGGCCCCGCTCTGAGCTCAGGGCCTGGCACTGGCTCCAGGGTACCTAGAGTCATACAGGCAGAGAGTTGGTGAGAAGTTAGTTATATTTGGATTTCTCATCCTGCATTTTCTCAACCCCTCACTCCCATCCAAGCTGGGAGAGAAATGACGAAGGCGGCCTTTTGCCACCTCCAGGCCTCGCGGGTTGTAGGTCATGGGTGCCCCTGCTTCTCCTGGCGAGACAGTTCTTGGGAGATTCTTGTCGACCCAGGAATCGGCCGCTTTCCTTGCCCCTTCTGCAGGAGCGGGGCTTGATTCTTAGCCAGAATAGGAAGGAATCTTCGAAGAGGATGGGCCAGGAAAGTTTGATTGTAGCCTGCTCCCCCGCCCTCTTTTCGAGCGAAGAATATGTGTGCTTAAAAGTAGAATCTGCAGGCCGCCCCCAGAGGGTGGTTCTATCGAAGCCATCCTGCACGTGAGGCTGGTGGCTGTGGGTGAACTGGGTCAACCAGTGTAAGAATCCGAATGGCCTCTCAGAGAATGCTTACAACCTCCCCTAGGTGAGCCTGAGAGTTCTAATTCCAGCTTAGGGGGAAAATGATTGTGATTTGTTGGGCAACAGTGGTTTTTAACAGAGCCGCTCCCTTCCCAAAGTTAGTGTGTGTCAGAATTGCCAGGGCAGCTGCTTAAAAATGCAGATTCCTAGTCCCCACTCGAAATCGATTATAGTAGATTGAGCTTTTTTGCTGGGACCCAGGTTTCTGCACCAGGGGCTTGTGATGTAGGTTGCCCCGAGACCACTGTTTTGGAAGATCTGCTTTATAATCTTTGTTTCTTCTGTTGGAGGGATTGGAAAACAGGTTTCAGAAGGAAGTTCTTTGCTTCGTGTGTTGGAAGGAGATTGACGCTGTATACCGGGTTCAGAGGCAGCCAGATTGGCAGTATGCCACCTGCAGACAACCAGGAGACAGACTCACTCTTCACTTTCTCTCCCTCTTTTTCTGCGATGCCCAGATTTGGCTCTTGCTTTTACTAAAGGAGTTAGTTCTTCCCAAATCGATGGCAGTGTTCTGAAATTTGTTATATTAAGGAGTTTATTGCCTTTCACACATGTGAGGGTCTTGGGACACAGGGCTGTTTTCTGAAGTTCTATGTTTGTCTTGGAATTTGTTGAGCCCTGGCATGTAGATCACAGTAGCCTGGGTTCAGCTGACTCAGGGCTCCAGTCTTTAGCAGCGGTAACAGCAGCCAAAGCCAGACTTTATAGCAGGAGGTTATTACTATCTCTATCCTAGACCCTTCCTCTTTCTTCACCAGCGTGGGCAGGGAGGAAGGAGCCCTTGAGGAAACTAGACTGTTTGTGGACTTTGTCTCTTGAGATAGCTGTGGTGAGGGCACTGAGCGGATGGTTTCTTTTCACTTAGCAGATACCAGGCCTTACATTGGTTACATCGTCCTATTTGGTCTGTTGTGCAGAGGATAAAAGCTGAGTAAGACCACACAGGTTTAGTTCCCAGATACTGCCCTTACTCAGAAATTCTGGTTTTAATTTGCTAATGCAGGTGGTGTGTGTGTGTGTGTGTGTTTCTTTGGCCTGGTCAGCAGTCAGCCAAGATCTCTGTCCTTGGGTTATTGGCTCATGGTTGCAGTTCCTTGGGAGGAGTTTATTGTAGCAGGTAAAATTACATGAGACCTACCAAAGCTCGTGTGTACTGGAGTCCTATTTTGGACACTGGCCCTTGGGGAATTGTATAAATGAAGGTTCCCTGCTAAGGTTCCCCTCTCCATTCTACCAATCTGGGTAAGAATTGGAGCAGTATTAAGGCATAGATGGGGAATGGGAGGTGGCGCTTGTCAGCTGCAGTTTGGACCAGCTTGTTGCAACATTGCACTTACCAGGTTCCTGAGAAAGGCATTTTGCTGGCTTTAGATCAGGGCTGAGATGTGCATAAGCTTGCACTCTCAGAAGGCAGCTCTCTCTATACTAAGGAGTCAATCGCACCAAGGAAAGTCCAGCTGTTCACGCTGCCTTTCTTCTGGGCCTGCTTGGATAAGGGTGTGCCAGGTATTTGGAGACCCTCGCCTCGTGCAGCTATTTACACTGATTGCAGTAGGAACTGTATGCCTTATTTCTTTTCCCACCTGCCTGTGATATTGTTTCCAGCATGCTGAGAAAAGTTGATTTTATGTTGAATGAATTCAGGTATTTGTTACTAAGTTAGTCCAGATAAGGGTTTGGTTTTCTTTTGAACTTGCTGTTTCTGTATAGTTTCTTTGTAGTTCAACATTCTTGTAATTGTGTGTGGCCCAGGGCACGTAGTGGCTTATGCTTTCAAAAGCAGTTCAAAATATTTATTGAATTTCATTTTTGCCTTGAGGATAACTAGTGCTTACAGCCTGGGAAAGGCTTTTTCAGCCTGTATGCTTCCACAGATGGGAGCACCACTACAGAAAGTGGTGGTTTAGAAGCGTTCACATTGGGGTTTTGGTATCAGGCACATTCCAGGGGTTTCATTTATTTACTTAAAATTTTTTATTTTGTTTTTTATTGTAGACACAGGGATCTCTTTATGCTGCCCAGGCTGGTCTTGAACTCCTGTCCTCAAATGATCTTTCCACCTTGGCCTCCCAAAGTGCTGGGATTACAGGCGTGAACCATCGCGCCTGACCATGTTCCAGATTTGTAACTTGGTCATTCTGAGTTCCTCTTCACTCTGACTAGGAAAAGACCTGGTTATTTGACCTGAGGGCATAGAATTTTGCTTGAATTTAGGGAAGGCTATTTCCTCTTTATAGAAAGATGCCTGCTAAAGTTGCTCGGCCTTAAGAAACTTGCTTTGCGTCTCAGCCTTGTTTTCCTTCTCAAAAAAAAAAAAAAAAAAAAAACTCATGCTTTAGACATCTCTGATAAGGCTGTAAACTCTCCTGTCCAGAGTAGGTTAAAGTGTCTCTGTCACTTTTTTTTTTCCCTTGATGACCTTTTACATGGAATTAAAAATAGGGCAGAGCATGGCTCCAGAGGGGGAAAAAGCTGGCTGGGTACCAGAGCCTATCAGGTTGCTAATGCTGTAACTGTAAGGAAGACCCTTTCCTGGGC
This sequence comes from Mandrillus leucophaeus, assembly GCF_000951045.1. Taxonomy (NCBI): domain Eukaryota; kingdom Metazoa; phylum Chordata; class Mammalia; order Primates; family Cercopithecidae; genus Mandrillus; species Mandrillus leucophaeus. Next base: position 6,061,564 of record NW_012107585.1, read on the forward strand.
TGCCTTCCTTTCAGCCGGGGAAGGATTTGGCTTTGGGGAGATAAGAGCTTGGAAGATGGGATGAGAGAGGAGTCACTGCTGCCTCTGATTTGCTCAGAGCCATGGGATTTGTTTAGAATTCTCTGCCTCTACTGTCACCTAACAGGCAGTCTTCATCTGCAGGCCCTCCAAGTAGCGGAAGTTCACAGGGAGAGAATTTAGGCCCCTGAATCCATGGGTTCCCTGTCTCAGCCCATTCAGAACAATTCTTTAGGTACTGGCCTCACTTAAGAAAGAAGTGATCCGGAAGAACAGTCTAGTGACCAGGAGATCTGAGGGCGGGGTGGGGAGTGACGCTAGAGCACCAAGGGGAGCTCTACAGCTGTGGTATGGAGGACGGGCTTCTGCTCATTCTGGCTTTCCCGCTCTTGTGGTTCCCAGTTGCAGTTTTCCAGTTAGTTTTATTACTTCCTTTTCTTTTGATCCATTCCCTAAACTCCCTTGAGTGGAGACATTTATTTAGTGCTTATCACGTGCATATTCTTGCCTGGCTAGCATACCCATGTTTCTGTGTCTCTCTCTGTGTGAGGCATTATATTGAGCTCTTTATACGGATTGTTTTATCCTTACCACAATGCTGTGGGATAGGTGGTGTCCCCATTTTATAGGTGAGAAAACAGACCTAGAGAAAAAACTTGTTCAGCGACCCTTTGTGTCTGTCTTTTCCTGAACCCTGTGCTGAATTCTCCAAGGAGTCTAGTTACTACATTGTCTAAAACTAAGAAAGAGCAGACATAATGTAGGCCGTTCGGCCCTCTTCCTTTTTGGTTAACTGAGTTATATTATGCCAATTGCAGCAGTATGCTGACTGTCCACTTCATTGTATTTTAGAGAAATCTGTTTCGCTGTGAATGCATAAAGGCTAAGGAGGGAAGAAAAATCCTTATTTGCTGCTGCATCTCTTGGGACTCGGGCAAATTCAACTTTGCATGTGGCAGATCTCTTGGGAAAGCCACCTGGGCTTTAAAGGGAAATATTTTAAAGGTAATTCCAAGGTTGTTAAGTAATTTTTATTCACATGGTTGAGTTTTCTTCACTGTGGGACTGAGACTGCCACAGATTACATTACTGTCAGTTTCTCACTTTTTCCACTTGGCAAGAGAAAAAAAAAGATTCGGCCTGGCGTGGTGGCTTATGCCTGTAATCCTAGCACTTTGGGAGACCGACGCGGGTGGATCACCTGAGGTCAGGAGTTCAAGACCAGCTTAGCTAACATAGCGAAACCCCATTTCTATTAAAAATACAAAAAATTAGCCAGGCGTGGTGGTGTGCACCTGTAATTCTAGCTACTTGGGAGGCTGAGGCAGGAGACCCCCTTGAACCTGGGAGGTGGAGGTTGCAGTGAGCCGAGATTGTGCCATTGCACTCCAGCCTGGGCAACAAGAGCGAAACTCCGTCTCAAAAAACAAACAAACAAAAAACTCTCTGCACATGCACACAATTTTCTGTGTATCTATAAATCAAATGTAGTTAATGTTCCAGATGTGTAAGGATCACGGTCCTCATGGAAGAAGGAAATTCTTAAGAGCTCAGTTGGAAGAGAAATAGCAGTCTTTCAGTCTTCATAGGTTTGTATCCCAGGGCAGTGGTTTTCCAAGGCTGGAAAGGAGGGGGAGCATGTTAGCAGTACATCCTTTGTATGCATTGCTCAGTTACTTTTCTTTGATTTCTTGAGGAGAAATAGGAAGAAAAAAGTCTGAAGACAAAGTGCAATGAGTTTCCTGTTCCATTGTCTCATCGGTCCATCTGATCTCGTGGCTAATGTCACTTACAGGAACCGTTAACAGTTATGTTTATTTTTTTGAGGTCTTGACCTCAGCCACTGGGTCTTTTTGTTCATCTTTTACCTTTTGCCATGTCCTCTCCCTTGTTGGTGATTCAGAAGATAAAGCTCTGGGGATGACAGCCCCTGGCTGTCTCCCAAAGGATCGAGTTGCCAGATGTCTTCATGGTCACCATGTGAGATTGGAAGGCAGTCTTGAAATCTTAATTTCATGCGGGAGGAGAGACTACATGACTGCTACATCTGTAGTTGGGAAAGTATATTTATGGAGCACTGGAAAGCCTTGCTGTGTTTATAGGATAAAGGAGTCAGGCTACTCTCTGGAGGAAGCAGAACTATTTATCTCTGAGACTGAAATGTGATATCTTATATTTGCACAAAAAAGATTTGGCCTGGCGCAGTGGCTCATGCCTGTAATCCTAGCACTTTGGGAGGCTGATGAGGGTGGATCACCTGAGGTCAGGAGTTTAGTTTGTTGTGCGAGAGGAAGAAGAAAACATATATACAACTGTCTTATACCAAGGCTGGGAGAGGGCCGGGGGCAAGAGAGGTTTTCTACTCTTCTGATACTGACCCGAGGTAAGTAACTTTTTACTTTTACCCTCTCTCATTCCTTGTCAGTTTGTGAAATGTGAAAGGTGACTCCTCTAGGACTTGGACATCTTAGGCCGATTGTCTTTCCCTGCAGGATGCTCTGGCCTTGTGGACAGAATGGCATGGCTTCACTGCTTTGCAGGCACCTCCTTCATTGTCATTTGTTCATTCAGCAAACTGTATGAGTGGTGACTGTGTGCCAGGTCCCGTGCTAGGCACTGGAGGTGCAGTAGTAACTTTTTTCTCTACTGTTGGTTTATCTAAGTGAATGTTCAAGTGAGTAGGTGAGGAAGAGTTTTGTGAGTCTGTGGGAAGTAAGGATATTAGCATCACCCCTTTCTTTTGTATGCCTGTTTTTACCAGCTTTGGAACTTTTTGAATGAAAATTATAAAAAAAAAATGCAACAACTAAAGCTGGAATTTTATTAGTAAGGACAATGAAGAATGACTTTCCGAAGCAGATATCCTGTTTGTTTTAGACTCTGGGCTTTTCTGAATGAGAGAAAACATTCTTTGAACTTGATCATCTTGTATGGAGTTCCTGGCCATCCCCTTTGTTTTAGGTTTCTCTGAAGCCCCCCCTCTTGGGGAACCAGGCAGCTGCAACACAGCACTTTCTTCTGATAATGAGTTAGACTTGTTCTCCATAGAGTCAGGGGGAAAAAGTCATTTTAATGTGCTTTTAGAAAGTTCTGCTCTGAGGTTTATAGGGCCTGTTGGCCTGATTCGTGTTTAGTTTCTTTCATTTTGCTCTTCCATAGTAATGGCTGTATGATTCCTGCCTTTGTTGGAGCTCTGTTTGGAGCCAGGTGCAGAGTGGGTGGCCCTTTATATGGAGAGGGTTATTAGCATTGCCCTGGAAATGCCTCTGGCTGTTCTGAGGTCTTTGCTCTTCTTTTGTGTCTTGCCTCTGATGTGCTTTCTCTTTGTCTTTTGTCCTCAGCCTCAGACTATGGCATGAAACTGCCAATCCTGCGTTCCAACCCTGAGGACCAGATCCTGTATCAAACTGAGCGGTACAATGAGGAGACCTTTGGCTACGAAGTGCCCATCAAAGAGGAGGGGGACTACGTGCTGGTCTTGAAATTTGCCGAGGTCTACTTTGCACAGTCCCAGCAAAAGGTGAGGCCTAGTCAGGCTGCTGCTTGACCAGTGGGACATTGCTGCTCTTGGACAATCCACTATTATGGGGATAGAGAGTGTGAGAGCCTCTCCAGAAAGGAAGAACAGATGAGCTCTAGAGAAGCACGTTCCATAGTCCACAAGGCTGCATTTGCCTTGGGGGTTAGTGACAGAAAGCAAAGCCAGAATCCTTGTTTTGGTAACTAACAGATCCTGTTAAGGCCCTCCTGGCTACTTCCCTCCATGGTTTGCCGCACCTTCTTGCTTTTAGCCTTATTTTTCCTCTGTCCCTTCCTGTGAATTTCCTTTTTCCTATGCTAAGCTTTTTGTTTGTATTCTTTGTTCCTTAAAGCCAGTGTAAGACCTCCTGGGCAGCGAAGGAATATGGCTTTGATTTGACCCGGGTTAAGGATGCTAGCCACCCTGGATATCCAGACCCATCATTTCTTAAATTATTTTTGAACTTGAAGCCCAAAAAGGTGCATGATGCCCAACTGCTTGAAAGGATGTAAAGCTGATGGTTTTGACATTGTTTCCTTTTCTTATCCTGGAAGGTATTTGATGTACGATTGAATGGCCATGTCGTGGTGAAGGACTTGGATATCTTTGATCGTGTTGGGCATAGCACAGCTCACGATGAAATTATACCTATGAGCATCAGAAAGGGGAAGCTGAGTGTCCAGGGGGAGGTGTCCACCTTCACAGGGAAGCTCTACATTGAGTTTGTCAAGGTAATTCCCCTATTCTGCCCATTGCTGAAGAGAGTGGGTACAGGGGAAGTTGTTTGCTGCTGTGTGGGGTTGACTACTGTTTCCCTTTTTCTAGGGGTACTATGACAATCCCAAAGTCTGTGCACTCTACATCATGGCTGGGACGGTGGATGGTAAGTTGTGTTTTGACCTGCTTTTTTGACTTGGGTGGAAGGATATGGTTGAGGAAACCCTTGGGAGGTAATTGAGCTGATCACTATTTTGGAAACACTTAAAGCTAAATTGTAGGGGATTGGCCGGGCGCGGTGGCTCAAGCCTGTAATCCCAGCACTTTGGGAGGCCGAGACGGGCGGATCAGGAGGTCAGGAAATCGAGACCATCCTCGCTAACCGGATGAAACCCCGTCTCTACTAAAAAATACAAAAAACTAGCCGGGCGAGGTAGCGGCGCCTGTAGTCCCAGCTACTCGGGAGGCTGAGGCAGGAGAATGGCG
>NW_012107585.1:6066617-6080595 GCF_000951045.1 Mandrillus leucophaeus
TTTTTTGTATTTTTAGTAGAGACGGGGTTTCACCATGTTAGCCAGGGATGGTCTCGATCTCCTGACCTCGTGATCCACCCGCCTTGGCCTCCCAAAGTGCTGGGATTACAGGCTTGAGCCACCGCGCCTGGCCAAGTCTACATATATCTTGTTGCTGCCATTTAATCGGATGTTTGTCTTGGATGGATGTTTCTAATTTCCCGATAAATTGGGATTAATAATGGTACCTATTGGTGTACCTTGACCTTTGTAGTCATTTGGGATCATCTAAAACTTGTCCTTATTTTGTTTGTTTGACATCTCTTTCCTAGGGGAAAAAAAGGTAAAAGGAGGAGTCCTGTAGGGTTTTGGTATGCTCGGAAAGATTCCAGCATTGCTGGACTGCACTGGGACAAAACTTCCTTTGTTTATGTCTCCTTATCCTTGGGATCAAGTCTTAGAGTGTATCTCTTTCTCAGGGTTTAGATTCTCCTGGCTGCCAGCATCTCAGGCTGATTTTTGCAGAGAAAGCTGCGTCTTTGTGACATTTCTCCCCCACTCCACTTCTGTACCTTTTCCCAACTTATCTTGAATGCACTTAGGATTTCATCCTATTGTCTTGATGTCCTCCAAATGCTGATATTATGACATCTAGGAGGATGGATGTCTTACCACCAAACAGACCTGTGTTCAAGTCCCTGAGAAGGAGGCAGGACAGAGGGACAGTGTGTGCTGGGAACCCAGAACTCTCTGGGTCAGCTTTTCTTCAATTGTTGTGTGAATCAAAAGGGAATGTGGGCTTGTGGGAGGAGGCGGGATTTGGAGACGTTACAGTTTAGGCATCGGGTCATTGTCCCTGTCCAGTCTGGTCATCTTGGGGCTCTGTCAAAGTAGAGCAGAAGGTGAGAGAGTGAGCCTCCCTATGAGCAGGGCTTTTTCTACTTCCTAGTTAAATCTCAGGCTTTTGCAGGACTCTACTGTTCTGTAGACCAGAGGCTATTTCTGCTACTTCTGGTCTTTTCTCTGGACCTGGGCTCACTCAAAGGAATCTCTTTATTGTGGCTTATTTGCTGCTTTTAAGGGTCTCTCTTACTTACATGCTATGGGTCTTAACAGTGTTTTCTTCCTTGTGTTAGATGTACCAAAGCTTCAGCCTCATCCAGGATTGGAGAAGAAGGAAGAGGAAGAAGAAGAAGAAGAATATGATGAAGGGTCTAATCTCAAAAAACAGACCAATAAGAACCGGGTGCAGTCAGGCCCCCGCACACCCAACCCCTATGCCTCGGACAACAGCAGCCTCATGTTTCCCATCCTGGTGGCCTTCGGAGTCTTCATTCCAACCCTCTTCTGCCTCTGCCGGTTGTGAGAACAAATGACCATCCTGAACAGGGTGGAGGGGTGTGGGAAAGAAACCAGCCATATTGGTTTTGGTTTCTATATTTTTCACAATGATTAATGAAAAAAAAACAAAGACAAAAAAAAAACCAATTAAAGGAGACAAAAAGAGGCAGAGCGAGTAGAGAGCAGCCCTCATTCACCACCTGGTCCCAGACCTGCTTAGGTCCTCGTCCTCTCTTTGTGGCTGGCTCCCAGCCGTCTCTTTCCTCTTGAGGATACTTAGGATAAACTGGATCCTTCCTGCTCAAGGATCCTCGTTTGTACACCTAGTGGAAAGGACTCTGAACTCAGAGGAGTCACTGTTCCTTTTTTTAGGTTAGAAATTAACAGCAGGGAAATGCCATCTTATTACCTGAGATGACCAGCACTGGGAGTTAGGTATGTTCTGAAGTTATGTCTAGATAAGACTTCAGATGTCCTGGGATCGAAAGAATGTGTGTGAAGGGGTGGAAAAGTAGGGAGATTAAAAAAAAAAAAAAGAAGAAAATGCTTCCTTATCTGGAAGCCTTTCTGGATTAATCCAGTGATGGTCCCACCTTTAGTGTTGAGCTTTGTCATTGCTTGTCTCCCTGGCATGTGCCAGTTATAGACTGTCCGGCATCCAAGACGATTAGGTTATGTTGGATCCTCAGATCGCCTCTGACTTGTTACCACAACAAATCATTTTGATTTCAGTGCCTGTTGGGGACTTGATTTCTTCTCAGTTTGTTTGTTTGTTTGTTTCCTTAATCTGGCTCATTTGAAATTTCTTCTCCCCCTCAACCATCCCACTAAGTTATACCCAAGAAGGGAAGGAGACACGGGGATTTGGGGTTCTCTGCTTGAATGTCTTCTCCTTTACCACCTCACCTTGTTGGTACCTCCCTCCCTGGATCTCTGAGCCAGCAGCCAGGAGGACCTGACCCAGCAGTTCTTTACTGGCCCCTTTGTAGGGTCTTGCTGCCAGGGGGCAGGGATGCTTTCCAGCCTGCAGCAACAGAACACTTGACCTTAAAAGTCTCTTCTGGTCTTTGGATTAGAAAAGGCTTATGTTAGCATAGCTTAAGAGCAACCTCAGAGACTTGAGCCCTACTAATTGACTGACCACTGTTCAGAGTGTCTGGTATCTGATGTTCATTTATTCCCATGTTCTTGTGTGTCACAGTTCAGCCAGTTTTGGTTTATGCCTAGAGCTACTTCAAGGAACTAGACTAATTAGCTATATAGACCCAGTGACGCTTCTTATTGATCTTAATAGTATGCCCCTCCCTCCCCTATCCTTTCATTTCCCTGTCCAAGTAGCAGTCAGGTTCTTGGTGTGATGGGACTGAAAGAATTCCAGTCAGCCAGAGCCTTGGCAGCTCTGAAGCTAATCTTAGCATCTAAGTGTCGGTCTTAAATTCCCTGAAAAAATTTCTGTAGGAAATGAAGCTTCCCTAGTCCCCTCCTTTCTGGTCACTGTCATCCATTTCCCAGTTAGGGCAACAATGAAGGAGGACCCAGCCAAGCTAAAAGGAATTTTGTGGATGGGAGACAGCAGGATTCGCTTCAGCTTGGGCTGGAGCAGTCAATATAGGATCTCAGGCCAGGCCCATTTTTCTAGAATGTGTTTAATTTTGAGTTTGCTTTATTAGATATGTTTTTTAAGAGCTCTATATATTTGAACTGTTCCTTATGTGACAAAATAGGTAGCTCTTGGGCTCATGTCCTGGGTTTTGGCTCTTTAATGATTACTCCAGGCCAGCATTTAGTCATTTGAGAATTGTAGCCTGTTGTTTTTGCTGTGACTTGGGTCTCAGTGCTGGGGTGTTGAGTCAGGCAGCTGGAGAGTTGTGGCCTGAGGCTGCAGTCAGAGGTACACTTCCCATAGTGCTTCACATAGCTCCCCTGCTTCTAAAGGATAAGGTACTGTAGCCTTGGTCTTTGGGACCACCTGCCTGGGGCAGTGGACATCCTAACTAAATAGGCTTCTGGCAGTAGCTTTGGTTCCTGTCCCATCAAAATTCCCCAAAGCCACTGTCATTGGATTAGTCAAGATGAAGGAGGAGGACTGGCTGCCTCCATTTTGCCTTGTTTGTTAGTTTGCCTGGGTCTGTCTGAGGAAGGAGGGGGTCCCGCCTTCCAACTCAACACATCCCTTTAGTGACTCAGCGTCTCAGAAGGAAGCCCTGACTCCTGGGGCCATTTCCTAATGGTACTGTAAGCCAAGCAGCCTTGCTTCTGCCTCTGTTTCCAAGCCCACCCTTTTCCCCTGAGCTCAGGGTTAGGGATGGGCGCTTTCCTCTCTGGTTGTGTCCGAAAGGAAGGAACATCTTTCTATGGCTAACAAAAACTAAAGGGGAAGTGAGGAAACAGGAAGAAGTATGGTGGGGGCTGGGGTAGACTCCCCTGGAGCCAAGCCTATCCAGTTAACAAGAGCTTGTTAACCTGGGGCTGGCCACAGCTGGCTCATGATGCTGAACTTGAAAGTGTTTTTGTTTTTGTTTTTGTTTTGTGGCTCCTCCAAGATACAGGTACATGAAGTTTAGGTTAAAGGGGTGGGATTATTTTTATTTTTGTACTGTATGTGTCAAGAATTACTCTGTTGTTCACCTTTTGCTTTTTGCACTGTTTGTTCCCCTATCTGCATTTTGAGCTTAGCGCTGGGACTGAGAGGCTGCACCATAGGGAATGCATGGGAGGTGGTGAGGGGTGCGTGGAGGAGAGGCCCGGGCTCCTCTACTGGATCTACACTCTGTCCTAGGTTTTTAGATCTCACTGAGCCCAGCTGGCTGAAAACTAGGACAGTCAGGGTGAAACTTCTTTTGCCAGAAGTGTGGCCTGAGTTGAATTTCTGGGAGGGTGATGCAGATGTCTGCTGCAGAGATTGGCTGAGAGTTCTGCAGTCTAGCTTTGAGGCCAGTTGGTCTCTAATCGGACTTTTTTGGGTCTCATGCTTACTGAAACATCGTGCCAAGAAACTCTGTGGGATTTGTGTCCCTTAAACCAGATTCATTTTTCTGAAAAATCTCTATTGTTGAGGAGAGGCTGCTCAGTGGACACCATGAGTTCTTATCACTGGGAAGATAGTTTTCTTCAGGTGTCAATGGCGTTAGACTTCCAGGAAGACTAGCCCTGCCTACAGGGCCACCTGTTGGTTTGAGAGTGTGTTCGTGTTCTCTTGCTGTCACTGCCTAAGAGCTACTGGGATCACGTTAGCGGACACTTAGGCTTTGATGAGAGGGCAAAGTTTGAGTTAGGTTTACCTCCCCCTTTCTGTGCCTGGGAACTGTTTGGTCCAGCTTTAAACTGTGGTTTTGACTTATCTCTTGGGAGAAGCTTCTGTTTTAAGGAATTTCTCTTCCTTCTTATCCTGCCTCTAGCCTCTCCTGGAAAGGCCTGGCTATGGTTTCTAAAATCTCAGCTGAGAACTTCAGAAAACAGCAGCAGTATTTTCCTTTTCCTAGTGCTAACATCCCTTTCCCTAGAAATTGGCTCACCTTGGGAAACCCAGGGAAAGAATCAGCAGGTTCTCTGCCCTCCCTGGGGGTTGGGGAAGGACCTGCCCCGGTCAGCACAGTGCCTTTTCCTCTCCTGCTCTGAGCCAGGGTGGGGCATTCCCTCTAGATTCAGGTCTGGGCAGGGGTCCTATAGTCCCTGCCATGGGGCTGCTTCCCTGTCCCTTCCCTCCCCTTTACTGGCCTACTCTGGCATAATTCAAGTGTCTTCTTGCCTTGAGGATCCTTAATGGCATCAAATGGCAACATGGAATATTGTCCTCCATGCCTCTCCAAAATGACCTAGGAGAGTAGGTGAGCTTTCCAAAGTGAGAGACGAATCTTTCTTTTTTTTTTTTCTCCAAGGGCAGGATGGGTATGCTTTGGGCCTTCTTCTGTGGCCCCGGAGGAAGGAGAGACTGAGGCAAGGCAAAGTGATAGTACACTGAAGCAGAACCAGAAACACCCAGGAACCGTTCAGAAATCTCAGAAGAAATCTGCTTCTCTTCGATGGAAAGATATAATTAACGATCAAAGAACTCTAAGAAAATTGCAAAGAAGCCTTAATGTTCAAGATTTAGAAAGATCAGAGCAATTTTTCTCTTTCAGTCCAAGCTATGACTCTCTGTATTTAAACCTCTCCTGGGGCAAGAGTGCTAGATTTCCTCATTTTGTTATGAGACTAGGTTGGTACCAATGGATCCGCTGCCTAGTGAGGGCGGGTTTCTTCTTTGCACCTGTGTGGCTTGCTTCCAGTCTGGCCTGTCCTTTCCAGCTGCCTTCTGTCTAGCTTACTATGGGGGGCCAGATTATCTTGATAAGAGCAGGTGATTTGGGGACTAGCTAGGTTGGCAGGAAAAGAGCAGGATGGATCTCCTGGGACGAGTTCCCCCAGGAGTATAAACACAAGGAGCCAGGATTGTGCTGGCAGCCAGGGAAACAGTAGCGCCTGTTTGAGTTGGCAGAGAGGGCCTTGGCACCTCTTGCATCCAGGCAGTCTTGTGAGATGGGGGCACATAGCACTGGGGAAAGCAGAACTCCATTCTCACCTCTATTTTGAGCTTCAGTGCTTTATTTCAGTATGAGGAAAAACAACAAACTGAAGTGCGCTTTCCGTCCTTTCAAAGGACAACTGTTGGGAAGGGGGAGCCGAGTTGGGAGGTAGGAGGGGAGCACTGGCAGGGAGAGACATTCTTGACTCCTCTCTTCCCTGGTGTGTTGTGATCCAGGGAATGAAAAGAAATTTGACCCTGGATTGGTTCTCTCCTTGAACTTAAGGAATGTTACCTTTTCCTTCCAAGAAGTTCTCCCAGGCTAGGACCAGCTGCCCATTCTGAGCTCAGGGCAGCCTCTTCAACCATTACTGACCTAACCTGGCTTGTCAGGAAACCAACCCCACCCTTCCACATTGGGCCTGGCTGTTCTATTCTGTATCACGTACTGGAGAGAAAGCGTCAAGTTCTTAGCCCTTGTAGCTTCTCTTCTAGTTTCCCATCCTCTCTCTGTGGAGGCCAAACCAACTCTTTGTCAGTAGCCACAACATGTGTTGACGGCGGCACAGTGAGATAGAATTGACGAACTTTGAACCTGGTTGGCCGGGGAAGCTGTAGGGGTGGATAGAGCTGGCTTTCCTTCTGGGCTGTCTCCATCTGACCCTACCCCTTCCATGTCCCACCCCACTCCCACCAAAAAGTACAAAATCAGGATGTTTTTCACTGTCCGTTGCTTTGTGTTTTAATAAACAATTTGCAGTGACACTCTGTGTTGGGACTGAGTTTGAACTTGATTACAAAGCGTTGAAGTGATGGGGTGGGAAAAAGAAGACCCAGGGGTTCACTTGGCTCCGAAGAGTTCTCCTGTGACAAGGCTGGGAACTGTTGTCCATTTAGCTGTGTGTCTTTTGCTTTTCTTCTCTCTGGGATGTTTGCTTAGGGGAATCATTCTGTAAAACCCTTCCTGGTCACTTCAACTAGCCGCACATTTAAGGACAAAAAATTTGTTTTCATTTTCACTGGAACAACTAGGCACGGACTGCCCCACTCTGAAGGCACACTGGGCCCATTGCTGCCTCTCCTCTCCATTCCCTTAGCCTCTGTGATAACCCACGGACAAGCTAGCTCACCTAAGCCATAGGAGATTTTTCTCTGCTTGCTCCTTTTCTGGTGTTTTGTCACTGTTGACTACACATTAGGAAGAGCAGAATGGAGGAGGGATTTTTTTTCCTATAATTTATAAGCCACGTTTTACAGGTGAGGAATGTTAAGCCATGCGTGGTGGCTTACGCCTGTTATCCTAGCACTTTGGGAGGCTGAGGACGGCAGATCGCTTGAGCCCAGGAGTTCAAGACCAGCCTGGGCAACATGGCGAAACCCTGTCTCTACTAAAAATACAAAAATTAGCTGAGCATGGTGGTGCATGCGTGTGGTCCCAGCTACTCAGGAGGCTGAGGTGGGAGGATCACTTGAGCCCAGGAGGTCAGTGCTGCAGTGAGCTGAGATTTCACCACTGCACTCCAGCCTGGGTGACAGAGAGCCTCTCTCACACACACAAAAAGAAACACTGAAGCTCAGAAAAGTTCAGTAACATACCCCAGACTAATTTAGTAAATGGTCAAGCCTGGGTTCAAGTCCAGTCTGTCTGCCATCAAAGCCCAAGCTCTTTAAAGCTGTGAAGATAATTACAGCTGTCCATTATTGAGTTCTTGGAATGGGCTGGACACAATGCCCAGCATTTGTTACAGATGTTGTCTCTTATCTTCAGCAAACCAGTTGGTATTCCCCTTTAAGAGACGAAGTGACTTGCACAAGGTAGCACAACCATCAAAAGGTGGAGCTGGGGTTTTAAACCAGGACTCCTGCTCTTAATCATTACCCTCTGCTGCCATCCATGTCTTCATGGTACTGGGTGGCATGGCTCCAGAGCCTACTTGTGGGATTTCTCCGAGTGGGAATGGAGACTGCTGGCTTGCAGGGCTGGGGAGGGGTGGAGGTGGAGGGACAGGAGTTTGGCCTACTTCTGTCGGTTATCCCGTGAAGGGCAGAATTCAGTGTACAGCTCCAAGAGTGAGGCCAGTGTTGATGGAGTCTGTTCTCAGGGCCCAAACAAGCCAGGAGGCCCACAGAGCCTCTTTCTTAGGCTGAGTGCCCCCATAACTGGAGTTCTTTCCTAATTCAGATTTCATTGTTACTATTTCAAGTAGCTTTGCATGAGCTGCCAAATGGGGAAGAGACCTGAAGAATTCCCGCTCTAGGGAGTTGCAGGGAGGGAAATTGTCTGACAGAAGATCTTGGGCCAAGTACCGGGGTTGGGTTGGACCACTCTGTGGGTCCAGATCTTAATCTTACTAAGGAAATCAGGCTCCCGGTTGGCTGGAGCCGGTGAGACCTTTCTCCGTACTTAGTACCCCCCATCCCCCATAAAGGAAGAGATGAGTTTTTCCAGTACTTACTGGAAAGCTCATTGCTATCACAGTGGTGAGGGGTCAAGGCAGAAAGGAGGCGGAGCATGGAGGTCCTGGAGCTCACTTGCCTCTGCTCTCCAACAACCTAAGGCCACAGGCATCTCGCTGCAGCGCTCTGGCCCAAGAGTCTCAGTTTTGTTTGTTCCTCACCACTTAACATTAGTATGAAATAACTCCACTTGCTTTCTCACTACACTCTTCCACCTGGCTCCACGGGCTTCTCCCTGCCCCGTGCGCCTGCCCTGTGTGCCTGCCCTCAACAGAGGGGGCCTGGAGAAAGAGGCCACTTGTATATACTGCTATAGCGACCATTCATGGGACACTCTTCCTGGCACCAGCATAGTGCTTTTTGGTGCCATTTTGTGTCTCCTCTTCATAACAATGCTAGGAAAGACCTGTGACTAGCCTGACTTGTAAATGAAGACACAAAGGCCTCAGGAGAGAAACGACCTGGCCAGAGTCACATAGCTGGTAAGTGGTGGAGCAGAGACTGGAACCCAATGCTGTTTGACCCCAAAATCTGTGCTTTTAGTGCCATGATGTATTAGTTTTAAAGAGGAACCTTTTGAGTATTGATAACTGATGAATCTATGTTTACATGGAGGTTTCATTATTTCTCCGAAAAAGTAACTTTTAAGACTTGGTGATATAAGGATCTATAAATATATACAGAAATAAATTTTTAAAAAAGTGGAGTGTAAAATGTGAAAAATCATTTTCTTTTCTTTTCTTTTTTTTTTTTTTTTTGAGGCAGGGTTTTGCTCTGTCTCCCAGGCTGGTGTGCAGTGGCAAGATCTTGGCTCACTACAGCCTTGACCTCCCAGGCTCAAGCAATCCTCCCACCTCAGCCTCCTGAGCAGCTGGAACTAGTACAGGTGTGTAGCCACCACACCCAGCTAATTTTTATATTTTTGGTAAAGACAGGGTTTTGCCAGGCTGGTCTCAAACTCTTGGGCTCAAGTGGTCCGCCCACCTTGGCCTCCCGGAGTGCTGGGATCAGAGGTGTGAGCCACCATACCAGGCCTGAAAAATCATTTTCTTCCCTATCCCTCTAATCCCTAAAGGATAATACAGAGGACAGTCTGGTGTGTATCTTTTATTTTAAATGTATTTACATATATATATATGTATATACACACACACACAGTCTTTTTAAACAAGTGGGAGTATACTATACATACCATTCAGTGCCTTTTTTTTACTTAATATGTCTTAGTTAGTTCATATAGATGGGTCAGTACATAGAGATTTTTCTCACTCTCAAGGGCTGTACAGTATCTTATGGTTATATTGTGATTGATTTTACCAGTCCCCTGTAGATGAACCTTAAGATACGCCCATTTTTTGCCAGTACAAACTGCTGCAGTGAACATGCTTATGCATACATCTTTGTGCATATGTGCAGGTGTTTCTTTAGGGAATTCCTTTAAGGAATTACTGGATCAAACAATATATGCATTTAAAAATTTGAAGGTACTGCCCTCCATGAGGCTATATGAATTTTTACTCACCAATCTTATGCTGTGACTTTGGAATATGCCAGCAATCTCTTTTGGAAAGAGGTAGGATATAAATAATAAATAATGCTTTTTAAAAACAGCCCTCTGGCTGGGCGCAGTAGCTCACACCTATAATCCCAGCACTTTGGAAGGCTGAGGCAAGTGGATCACGTGAGGTCAGGAGTTTGAGATCAGCCTGGCCAACGTAGTGAAACCTTGTCCCTACTAAAAAAGTAAAATTAGCCAGGTGTGGTAGTGCACACCTGTAATCCTAGCTATTCAGGAGGCTGAGGCTGGAGAATCACTTGAACCTGGGAGGCAGAGGTTGCAGTGAGCCAAGATCATGCCATTGCACTCCACCCTGGCAATAGAGCAAGACTCCATCTTCAAAAAAAAAAAAACAGCCCTCATCCAGATAGTGGAGTCACTTGGTACTAAAGAAATTACTAGTTCTTAGTCCCAGACCACAAGGCATACCTGCAGTCCCAGCCATGACTTGCTAATTCAATGCATGCCATCTCTAGGGAGGCAGCAGAAAGCAGGACTGAACTTTCAGTCTTGGCAGAAAAATGCCAGCTGATGATGTCTTGCTTACCTTGGTTACACCAGCTCTGGGCCCCACCTGCCTGGCCTGATTTGAAGGCAAACTGCCTGGCTACTCTGGGACTGCCCTGGAAAACAGCCACTGTCACACCTCTTACGGGGAGGAAAACAGCCAGCTGGAGGGAGTCAGCTCTGAGCTGGGGGGAAAGGAAGGCTGGCCCTTCTGCTTTTGGTGTCGGGATTACTATTTAATGCTGTAGTCCTCTGTTTTCCTTCTTCCCCCAAATAAAGTGTGAGTATATGTAATTTTCAAAAGACATTTTACAAGAGCCTTTCCCCACACCTCAAAAAATTTGATGTGGAAAGACAGATTGGAGGTTACACCCCTAATTTTTCCTACCCCTTTAAAAAATGAAATTATAGGCCCGGCGCGGTGGCTCACGCCTGTAATCCCAGCACTTTGGGAGGCCGAGGCGGGCAGATCACGAGGTCAGGAGATCGAGACCATCCTGGCTAACACGGTGAAACCCCGTCTCTACTAAAAATAGAAAAAATGAGCCGGGCATGGTGGCGGGTGCCTATAGTCCTGGCTACTTGGGAGGCTGAGGCAGGAGAATGGCGTGAACCTGGGAGGTGGAGCTTGCAGTGAGCCGATTGCGCCACTGCACTCCAGCCTAGGCGACAGAGTGAGACTCCGTCTCAAAAAAAAAAAAAAAGAAAAAGTATACAAGCAGCCCATGATTATATGCTTGAGATAAAACAGTACAGAAAAAAACAGTACAGAAGTAGTTCTAAAATGTCAAAAGTGAATATATTTCCTTTAGCCTCTTCTGATACTCTCCTCCCCAGAGGTAATCAAGGTTAATGTTTTAATGTATATCCAGACCTCTTCCTTTACAATTACAAATACATATTTATATCTATATCTATGTCTGTCTGTCTAGTTTTTTTTTTTTAGATGGTCTCACTCCCATGGCCCAGGCTAAAGTACAGTGGTGTGATCACAGCTCACACAGCCTTGACTTCCTGGGCTCTGGTGATTCTCCCACCTCAGCCTCCTGAGTAGCTGGGACTACTGGCATGCACCACCACGCCCAGCTAATTTTTGTATTTTTAGTAGTGACGGGGTTTTGCCATGTTGCCCAGGCTGGTCTCGAACTCCTGGGCTCAAGCAATCTGCTCACCTTGGCCTCCCAAAGTGCTGGGATTACAGGCATGAGCCACCACACTCAGCCCACATCTAAATATTTATATACTTTCCATGTTAAATAAATGGGATTCTCAGCTGGATGCGGTGAGCTGTGATTGTGCCACTGCACTCCAGCCTGGGTGACAAGAGTGAGACCCTGTCTTAAATAAATAAATAAATAGGATTCTGTGCCTTGCTTTTTGCCCCACTTAGTATATGTTTGAGATCTTTCCATACATATATATATATATATCTCATTTTTAAAAAACAGTTCTATGTAACATGAATGGATACAAATGTAATACATTGAAATTTGTCAATATTATAAATCTCTGTGCATACATGTAGGGTATATTCCTGGATGTGGAATTGCAGGTGAGGAGGTTACATTTGCCATCATCCCTAGAAAGAGAAAAGCCAGGGTCCAAGTAACTAATCTTGGTGCTATGAGAACAAAGTTTCCGTAAACAAGTATATGAGAAATGGCCACATGCTAAACCACCCTCTTGGCCATTCACAATCAAGTAGCATATTAAAAGTTCTGGAAATTCTTCAGTAACCACTCTGTTGAGTGGTTTAACAAGAGTTGTTTGCAAAAGGAAAGACTTTAATTCTTTGTACACATTTATTAAAGTCTCCCTGAACAGTTAGTTAAATGCCACCATATGCTAATCTCTCAAAGACAGTACAGCATTTGGGTAGGAACTTGGCCACACACTGTGCCACCCAGTTGGGCAGCTGGGGTGGGGTCAAGTGTGGACTTTGTCCAGGAACCAAGAGATGCCTGTCTTGGTGGCTTTGGTGAGAGGGACTCAGCAAGGAAGGCCTGGCAAGAATGTCAGGAGGCTCTAGGGGAGGGTTGCAATTTTACTCTAGCCTGGCTGAGAGGCGACATCAGACCTAGCAGACACACTGCATCAATCAGGCCCAGGCCTCCAACACAGAGCAGCACAGATCTAGAATCCCTAGAGAAGGAGCCCCTTGGGGTGGAAAAGGGTAGACCATATCCCCCTGTTGACCCACTTCTGGCCAACTGGTGAGGTCATGGCTAACTTTCAAAACTCAGTGTGGATGTTGCCTCTGTGAAATCTTCCCAAGCCCTCAGGCTGTTACAGCCCGGTCAGTATAAACCACTCCTGTGTGTTCTCCTAGCACCTTTGCTGCATCTCTTAGTGCAGTCAGTGAGTCTAGTTTGTCTTCCAGTTCATACTAACCTGCCTTGTGAAGAGGAAGGGTCACATAATGAATTGTGTGCTTCACAGTCTTCTCTAACAAAAGTGGGAGCTCCTCCACAGTGGGATACTGTCCAGGCTCTCATTCAGTCATTACTGAGCACCTACCACTTGTCAGGCATTAGCTGAACTGCTGGGAATTCAGGGGTGAGGCAGACCCAATCCCTGCCCTCACTCTTACATCTCCTGTAGCCTAGCCCAATGTCTAGCCTAGGGCCTGGCACAGTGGGGCTTACAGATGGCAATCTCATTGGAAAGTTTGTTTTGAAACTGCCTTTGCAAAACAAGCAGTGCTTTAACTTACCTTCTATGCTAAATGTATTAAGAAACATTTTGTCAAGATGCATTGTCCACTAATAGTTTAGTGTTGAAGAACAGGCCTTGGGTCAGATGGACCTGGATTCAAATCCTTGTTCCCTGCTCTTACTGCTTGAGGGACTTTGGACATATTACTTGACTTCTCTGAACTTGAGCTTCCTGATCTGTAAAATGGAGACAGTAACACCTCACAGAGTTGTTGTGAGGGGAGAAGCCTGCCCTATAGCAAGTGTCCTGCCATATAGCAAGTGAGCAGTAAACACTGGCCATTCTTCTTGTTGGTGTGATTACTGGGAATTGGTTGCCATTGTGATGTTGGGACTGGTGATGGAACTCTTGGATTGAGAATGCCGAGATGGTGCACTGAAGATTCTGTGTGCTCTTTCAGACCAGGAGGAGGATGAGGAGGAGGAAAGTTTATATGACGTAAATTCATTTGACCGTAACATATATATTTAAACATCGTGAACGACCTTGGGGGCCTGATGGGGAGTGGGGATGCTAAGGCTCCAGCCACCCCTAGGCCCTCCACCTGGCAGGACCAAAGTTGGGGCAGTACCCGCAGCACCGCCCCCGGGGCCCCGCAGGAGTGTGCAGTCACCTTGTTAGGCCTATGTTGGCTGGCCCATCACTCCTGGCCTGCAGTCTCCCAACCCTGTGGCGGCAGCAGCAGCATTCCCTGAACGGATCAAAGGCTGCCTTGGTGTCGTCTGCTGAGTTGCTATAGGAGTCAGCCCAGGGCTGCTCACGTGCACCTCAGGTTGCTGATGGCAGCTCTAGTTATTTGGCGATGGAAGTTTGGGAGGCGTGGGCCTTGGTCCATTCTGTGCGAAAGGGAATTCCTGTCTCTTATACACATCTGTCCATTCTGTGCGAAAGGGAATTCCACCGCCCACCGGGCCCCC
>NW_012107585.1:6081200-6087929 GCF_000951045.1 Mandrillus leucophaeus
CGCCGGCCGGGCTCTGCCCCCGCCACGCTCACGTCGCTCTGGTGGGGAAGGACTCTCCTGGGCTTGACCTCATTCCTGTGAGTCCGGCCACGCTAGGATGCCCCTCGGCCGGTCGGCTCCCCAGTTCTGGCGGACCTGTTTGGGTAGAGGGCCCCGTTCAGCTGAACTGAACCCTCCTGAGCCGGCCGGGGGCCGAGGTCCCCTCATAAATGGGCCCTTGGACCCTCAGCCTGGAACCCCCGGCTATCAGTGAAGTTAGCGCTCAGCCAGGCGCCCCAGCCCTCTGGCAGGCCAGAAGCCTTACCTGCTTCCTCCGCCGGCCCCATTGCAGCCCGGCCCCATTGCAGCCCTCCCCCATTGCAGCCTGCCGGGCCTCCCTCCCGCTTTGGGTCCGGAGCGTTGCCCCTTAGTGTGCAGGTGGGTTCTTCCTCAGACACATAGCCGTGGCATTTCCTGCTCATTTAAAACTGTGCCACATTAAAACAAAAATAAAGTTTCAGTTTGTGTACAAACTCCGACGTGTGAATCCTGCTTTTGACATTCTCGTGAATTAATGATTTCAGGGTTTCAGAAATGCGTTTCCTGCACAAAAGGCAACCATCCTAAGCTTTTTCGTTGATAGGAGGATGGGTGGGAAGAAAAATGTTGCCCAGTCCCTGTCCTGGGTGATCTGGTGATCTCCCTTTTTCTGTTCTCTGCCAAGCCAGTCCCCGAGTTGACGTCTTTTCTCTTGCTGCTGTTTTCCCTGCAGGAGTGTGCACTCACCTGGTTAGGCCCATCTTGGCCTGCCCATCACTCCTGGCTTGCAGTCTCCTAACCCTGTGGCAGCAGCAGCATTCCCTGGATGGATCGAAGGCTGCCATGGTGTCTGCTGAACTGCTATGGCAGGCAGCCCAGGGCTGTTCAGGTTCACCTCAGATTGCCGAAGGCAGCTCTAGTAATTTGGGAATGGAAGTTTGTGGGGAGTGGGCCTTGGTCCACCCAGCGAAAGGGAATTCCCATCTCCTAAAAGAGTTTTAATTTGATTCTAGATATTTGGATGCCCCCATTTCCCAACACTGTTTGGGTTGGGACTGTCTTTAGCAGGCCTGAGCATATCTTTAGACATTCTTGCTATTTAGACATTCTTGCTAGTTTTATTGAAACAGTGAGTGTGAAAAAGCTTTTTTTCTGAACCAGTTTTCATTTGGGGCTCTGAAAGTACACAACATGCTCAGCACCTGGTCTTGGTAACCTCATGCCCTCTCTTGTCACCCAAGTGAATTAGGGTTTTCTGTGCCTGGCCCTAAGCAGGATTCTCAGTGGGCACTCAGATCCTATCTGGGGGCTTGGGATTGTTGCTCATTGTCCAAACCCACCTGTGCAGCTTCTTAGAGAGAGCCTGGCAACCTCTTTGTTACTCTTCTTAACGTCTTGTTCATTCTATCCAGCAGATATTTGAGTACCCTCTAAGGGTCCAAAGCCGATGTTAGCCTTTTTAGCAGTTACAGAATAATCAGTAGTTGTCAAGTTTGCCATCTTACTAAAGAGACAACTTGTAAAACACGAAAACAACTAACTCAAGCAATAAAAGATCAAGTATCAAAATGAGTTGTGGAGAAGGTGCTATCCAGAATAATCCTAGAAAGAAATCAATGAAATTTGCTGTGATTAGAATTATTTGAATTTGCTGCTCAGGTTATAGTCGTTTGGGCCTAATGCCTTCACCGGCAGATGTATCCTCTTGCCTGGATATGTATAATATGTATGGTCTACTGTATGATTTTGTGTAACCCACAAACTAAGAATGGTTTGTACATTTTTAAATGGTTGAAAAAATCTTTAAAATCTTGAGACACGTGGTTATGTAAAATTCATATTTCAGTGTCCATAAATACAGTTTTACTGGAATATAGCCACATTCATTCATTTGCGTATTGTCTGGATGCTTTTGTGGCTACAATGATAGAGTTGAGTGGTTGTGACAGAGACCATGTGGCGGCAAAGCCTAAATTATTTCAAATCTGGCTCTTTACAGAAAAGTTTGCTGATCTCGGCTTTCTTACACTGACAGTTGGCAAACTAGCGTTGTATTATCCGCTAAGTCGGTTTAAATGTCTTAGATTGGAATTCTATAAAAAGTTCTCTGCCCTGTTGTGACATCCAACTTGATAGATAATGAAAGATTTTTAGGTGTTTCCAAAGAAATCCACCTTTTCTATCCTAGTTTCTAAAAGTTTTGTAATTTTTCATCCAAAGCAAGTCCTTGTTCTTTTTTTTCTTTGTTAGATCCCCTATTTCTGTCCATACAACTTCTGCTGGTGATAACACATGACAAAATTTTTGGGAGTATTTTAAGTGTATTATGTAAGAAAAAAATCTGAGTTTGCTTCAAAACTTGAGAATTAAATAAATCGTAGTTTTGGAGGATTATTTAACAGTGTTGGTTTCTCTCTTGTTTTCAGATTATTTATGTAAACCCGAAGACAACATCTACAGTATTGATTTTACCCGCTTCAAAATTCGAGATTTGGAGACAGGGACAGTACTTTTTGAGATTGCCAAACCTTGCGTTTCAGGTAGGCCTCAACGTTGTAGTGACCAGTAGACAGTTTTGAGCCAAAGGTCTTTGAAACTCAAATCTTGGTGTGCCACTGCATCCTGTTTCTTGGACTCCAGTGTGTCCCTCTTCTGTGACTTCTTCCCGTAGCCTGGCCTGCCAGGCATGGTGGTTTGAAGCTGTGTTCAGAGGCTGATGTTTGTTGGATGTCTATTCTATGCTGATCACTGTGTTCCACATCTTTATGCACGTCAGTGTATGTAATCCTCACACCTCTGTGAGGAATTACTGTTATCTTCATTTTACAGTGAAGGATCTGAGGCCTAGAATTCCCAAGCGACACTTTCCTAAGGCCCTGTGCTGGTTCATCTTATGTTGCTTCCAGTTGGGAAAGGAATCCTTGAAATTAAACTATAATGAGGAAAACTCACCTGAGCTTGGAGCCCTCTTGGAGGATGATAGGGAGGATTCAGGTCCAGACATGAGGCAGTTTGAGCCATCTTCTCACTCTCCTTTACGTAGTGCCTTGGATTTCCCAGACCTGGTTTGGATTTTAATCTCAACCATTTTCTGGAAGAACAGACCCAGGAGCTCAACTACTTGGGGTTCCTTAAATTAGCCTCTGATAACTGCTTCCTGTGCTTGTGATAAAAAGTGCAGGGGTTATTCATTCCGACCAGGAGACCACAGAAGCCTTTGGAGCACCTCACTGGAGGTTTAGCGCCCCCTGGAGTTAGTCATTTGTTAGAATACTGGTACAGATACTCATAGTATCAGTGTGGTTTCTAAACTTACTTTGCAGTGTTTCTCATCTGATTTGCTACTTAGAGCCTGCAAATTTGATAAGGCCCCGATTTCACCCCTACCTGGTGGTATTTATGCCATCATAATCTAATACTGACCAAGGCACCTAAATGCTCAAGTTCATGGGTAGTTTTTGTTGTTGTTGTTGTTGTTGTTTTGTGGGTTCTTTTGTTGTTGTTGTTTGTTTTGAGACAGAGTCTTTCTCTATCACCCAGGCTGGAGTTCAGTGGCATGATCTCGGCTCACTGCAACCTCCACCTCCTGGGTTCAAAAGATTCTCCTGCCTCAGCCTTCCAAGTAGCTGAGATTACAGGTGCCTGCCACCACGCCTAGCTACTTTTTGTATTTTTAGTAGAGACAAGATTTCACCATGTTGGTCAGGCTGGTATCGAACCCCTGACCTTGTGATTCACCTGCTTTGGTCTCCCAAAGTGCTGGGATTATAGGCTTGAGCCACTGCGCCTGGTTGCTCATGGGTGGTTTTTTATTGGGATGGTCACATCAAGACCAGCTAGCTTCCTGGGTCTATGGTGTTCTTATCCCTAAGCCACATATCACAGTACCTGGGACATTTCAAGGACTCCAGGCCTACTACAGGTATGTGGTTTTGGATTAGACTCAGAGTTGTCATTTCAGTATAAGACAGAACTGTTTCAAGAAGGTCAGCTAAAGATACTGTAAAGTATCTTGGTTTTCAGTCTTTCTAGTTTTTACATTTAAGGATCTTGATTCACTTGGAATATTTCCCGCATTGAGGCTGGGTGTGGTGGATCACACCTGTAATCCCAGCACTTCAGGAGGCTGAGGCAGGCGGATCACTTGAGCCCCAGGAGTTTGAGACCAGCCTGGGCAACATGGTGAAACCCCATCTGTACAAAGTACAAAAAAATTAGCCAGGTGTGGTGGCACATGCCTGTGGTCCCAGCTACTCAGGAGGCTGAGGTGGAAGGATGGCTTGAGCCTGGGAGATCAAGGCTGCAGTGAGCTGTGATCACTCCATTGCACTCCAGCCAAGGTGACAGAGTGAGACCCTATCTCAAAATAAAGCAGTAAATATAAACAATAGAATATCCTCACACTGAATCAGTACCTTTCTGCAGCACTTGTTCTGATGAATTTGAATCCCCAAGATTTGCTCTAACTCTCTCTGAATCACATTGTTGGAGCCAGGGTTTTAGAGTCTCTGGGGTTGAACCCCTACTCAGCCTGGTTGCCCAGTCGCTCTTGGGCTTGTCAAAGGCAGAGATGTTTGATGCTGAAAAAGACTTCTCTTATGTTGTACCCATGTACGGCTTAGACCTGGAGAAAATGTCCTCACTGGACACTGGGGGGTACTAACTCCTATTCACATTAGAATTAGAATGCTTATTCTCTGATTCTTTTTTTTTTTTGAGACGCAGTTTCACTCTTGTTGCCCAGGTTAGGGTGCAATGGCGCAATCTCGGCTCACTGCAACCTCTGTCTCACGGATTCAAGCGATTCTCCTGCCTCAGCCTTCCGAGTAGCTGGGATTACAGGCATGCGCCACCACGCCTGGCTAATTTTGTAGTTTTAGTAGAGACAGGGTTTCTCCTTGTTGGTCAGGCTGGTCTCAAACTTCTGACCTCAGGGGATCCACCCGCCTTGGCCTCTGAAAGTGCTGGGATTACAGGCGTGAGCCACTGCGCCCAGCTCTCTGATTAATTTTACAAATCTTTCATCTCCTGGGTTCAGGAGTGGACTAGACCGGAGACCAGCATTAACCATGTAGAGTCAGAGGCCCC
The DNA here is from genome assembly GCF_000951045.1 of Mandrillus leucophaeus. Lineage (NCBI taxonomy): Eukaryota > Metazoa > Chordata > Mammalia > Primates > Cercopithecidae > Mandrillus > Mandrillus leucophaeus. Next base: position 6,086,307 of record NW_012107585.1, read on the forward strand.
CACATCTGCTTCACCCTTTCCCAGGTGGTCAAAGGGTTAGGCCTGGTATGACCTAGAAGTAGACATCAATTAAGGAACTATAGTATCCCAAGGCTGTAGGTCAATGTCTCCTATTTAAATAACAAAAGTATTTTTAGTGGTTTATCTTTGCAGCCTGTCAGAAATTTTTGTATTCATTGAAATAACTTTCTTGATAAGTGTCAACTTTTGTAGCCTCATTCTTTTAGGTTGGTGCTAGCGCTTCAACTTGATTAGCTGCAGACCTAGGCTGTATCATATAGACCGTGTCAGGGGCCCATTTCCCAGCTTGTGTTTCAGGCTTCACCCTTAGGATATGGCGTAAGCTCTCAAACTATTAAAAAAGGCTAATCGCTTAGTGTTGAAGAATAGGCCTTGAGTCAGAGGGACCTGGATTCAAATCCCTGTCCCCCCCTCTTACTGTTGGAGGGACTTTGGACATGTTACCTGACTTCTCTGAGCTTGAGCTTCCTGATCTGTAAAATGGAGACAGTAACACCTCACAGGGTTGTTGTGAGGGGAGGAGCCTGCCCTATAGCAAGTGTCCTGCCATATAGCAAGTGAGCAGTAAACACTGGCCATTCTTCTTGTTGGTATGATTACTGGGAATTGGTTGCCATTGTGATGTTGGGACTGGTGATGGAACTCTTGGATTGAGAATGCCGAGATGGTGCACTGAAGATTTTGTGTGCTCTTTCAGACCAGGAGGAGGATGAGGAGGAGGGAGGTGGAGACGTGGACATCAGCGCAGGACGTTTTGTCCGCTACCAGTTCACACCGGCATTTCTCCGCCTCCGGACAGTCGGGGCTACGTGAGTACCATTACTACTTGAGGGGAGAACGTTCTGTTTGTTCACAGAGAAGAGTGTTTTCTGTTGGGTTTTGGGGTGGCTTTAGAGGAGGGAGGAGGCAAAGTCAGGCTTACAGAGATTTATTTTCCAGGGTGGAGTTCACAGTGGGAGACAAACCTGTGTCAAACTTCCGGATGATCGAACGGCACTATTTCCGGGAACACTTGCTGAAAAACTTTGACTTTGATTTTGGCTTCTGCATCCCCAGCAGTAGGAACACTTGTGAACATATCTATGAGTTTCCCCAGCTTTCGGAGGATGTCAGTATGTATCCCCTGACTCTTACAGCACTCTAGATTCTGAGGGCTACGAGGAACAAACCTTGAAACCCATCTGGTCCAGCGCCCTGGCTTTGTCTCATGGCAGTGCTGACATGTGTATCTAGTCATTTGACCTCAGGCTTCTCATTTCCTATTGCTCCTGGCTCGTGTTCCAAACTCTGACTCGGCCCCATATGGGAGCAGTGAAAGGTTTGTTTGTTTTTGTTTTTTTCTTCCCCCGAGACAGAGTCTTGCTCTGTCTATCGCCCAGGCTGGAGTACAGTGGCATAATCTCGGCTCACTGCAACCTCCGTCTCCCGGGTTCAAGCGATTCTCCTGCCTCAGCCTCCTGAGTAGCTGGGATTACACCACGCCTGGCTAGTTTTTGTATTTTCAGTAGAGACGGGTTTTCACCATGTTGGCCAGGCTGGTCTCAAACTCTTGACCTCGTGATCCACCCGCCTCAGCCTCCCAAAATGCTGGGATTACAGGTA
>NW_012107585.1:6087979-6105203 GCF_000951045.1 Mandrillus leucophaeus
CCCCCCTCTTACTGTTGGAGGGACTTTGGACATGTTACCTGACTTCTCTGAGCTTGAGCTTCCTGATCTGTAAAATGGAGACAGTAACACCTCACAGGGTTGTTGTGAGGGGAGGAGCCTGCCCTATAGCAAGTGTCCTGCCATATAGCAAGTGAGCAGTAAACACTGGCCATTCTTCTTGTTGGTATGATTACTGGGAATTGGTTGCCATTGTGATGTTGGGACTGGTGATGGAACTCTTGGATTGAGAATGCCGAGATGGTGCACTGAAGATTTTGTGTGCTCTTTCAGACCAGGAGGAGGATGAGGAGGAGGGAGGTGGAGACGTGGACATCAGCGCAGGACGTTTTGTCCGCTACCAGTTCACACCGGCATTTCTCCGCCTCCGGACAGTCGGGGCTACGTGAGTACCATTACTACTTGAGGGGAGAACGTTCTGTTTGTTCACAGAGAAGAGTGTTTTCTGTTGGGTTTTGGGGTGGCTTTAGAGGAGGGAGGAGGCAAAGTCAGGCTTACAGAGATTTATTTTCCAGGGTGGAGTTCACAGTGGGAGACAAACCTGTGTCAAACTTCCGGATGATCGAACGGCACTATTTCCGGGAACACTTGCTGAAAAACTTTGACTTTGATTTTGGCTTCTGCATCCCCAGCAGTAGGAACACTTGTGAACATATCTATGAGTTTCCCCAGCTTTCGGAGGATGTCAGTATGTATCCCCTGACTCTTACAGCACTCTAGATTCTGAGGGCTACGAGGAACAAACCTTGAAACCCATCTGGTCCAGCGCCCTGGCTTTGTCTCATGGCAGTGCTGACATGTGTATCTAGTCATTTGACCTCAGGCTTCTCATTTCCTATTGCTCCTGGCTCGTGTTCCAAACTCTGACTCGGCCCCATATGGGAGCAGTGAAAGGTTTGTTTGTTTTTGTTTTTTTCTTCCCCCGAGACAGAGTCTTGCTCTGTCTATCGCCCAGGCTGGAGTACAGTGGCATAATCTCGGCTCACTGCAACCTCCGTCTCCCGGGTTCAAGCGATTCTCCTGCCTCAGCCTCCTGAGTAGCTGGGATTACACCACGCCTGGCTAGTTTTTGTATTTTCAGTAGAGACGGGTTTTCACCATGTTGGCCAGGCTGGTCTCAAACTCTTGACCTCGTGATCCACCCGCCTCAGCCTCCCAAAATGCTGGGATTACAGGTATGAGCCACCGCCCCCTTGCCCTATCGCCCAGGCTGGAGTGCAGTGGCGCGGTCTTGGCTCACTACATCCTCTGCCTCCTGGGTTCAGGTGATTTTCTTGCTTCAGCCTCTTGAGTAGCTGAGATTACAGGTGCCTGCCACCATGCCCGGCTAATTTTTTGTAGAGACGGGGTTTCACCATGTTAGCCAGGCTGGTCTCGAACTCCTGACCTCGTGATCCGCCTGCCTCGGCCTCCCAGAGTTCTGGGGATTACAGGCGTGAGCCACTGTGCTAGGCCTGAAGGTTTTTCTTTTTTTTTTTTTTTGAGATGGAGTCTTGATCTTGACGCCCAGGCTGGAGTGCAGTGGCGCAATCTCGGCTCACTGTAAGCTCTGCGTCCTGGGTTCATGCCATTCTCCTGCCTCAGCCTCCTGAGTAGCTGGGACTACAGGTGCCCACCACCATGCCCGGCTAAGTTTTTGTATTTTTAGTAGAGACGGGGTTTCACCGTGTTAGCCAGGATGGTCCCAATCTCCTGACCTCGTGATCCACCCGCCTTGGCCTCCCAAAGTGCTGGGATTACAGGATTGAGCCACTATGCCTGCGTCTGGCCAGCCTGAAGGTTTTAATAATACAGGCCATCCTTTTAGTGCCTCCTGTGGGAAGACAGTGCCTAAGGGAGATAAAAGGAGGCCTGTGACCATCCCTGGGACTCTGATCAGATAAAGCACCTCTCCTGTGCACTGTTAGTCATGGTTTTCCATTGTTTTAGTCATTGGCCCTTCACTTTTTTCTTAATCAGAGCTAGATGTGAAACTGCAGGCTAAATAGAATCAAGGCCCGAGGACTTCTTTTCCATTCCCTGCAGGATAGACAGTTGATTGGATAAAGTGTTGAGATAGATCCAGCAGGAAGGAATGGGGCTATTGCAGATTTTGGGGCAGGAGTGAGGTGGTGGAAGTACTGTCTGAGGAAGAGTGGCCTAGACCTGGGGAGAGCACCAGAGGGAGAAGGCTGCTGCCATGTAGCCTCGGCAAGGGAAGATGGGGACCAAACGAGAGAAAGAACAGGCCTTGTCAGTTTCTGCGACTTTGGCCTACCCACCTCAGGATCACATCCTTTGTGAACACATAGGGAAAATTCAAGGCATTTATGAGGGTGTGAATGGAATCCTGTGACTAATGATGCCTTAAGTTGCTTTGTCGGCATCACTGATTGTTCCTCTCAGAATCCCAGGTCCTTAGGAATTGTCATATTCTGAAAATCAGATACCCTTTACTCGTGTGGCAGTGCGGTTCCCAGGTAAAATGAGGATTGCTGAGATGTGGGGCAGGGTGTTGACGACAGCATCTGATTCAGACTTGAACCCCTCCTCCCAAGCTGACTGGAATATGTAGATACTTGCAAGAAAAGATGATGTATAGTGATTTTTTACCCATGAAGCTAAATCAGCCTGGAGGGCAATATTCTGCGTATAAACCAAGTAGTTTTGGCATTGGTGGGTTCAAAGAACTTTAAAAAATCAGTTTCGCTTTTTGAGAACTGTGGTGAGCAACAGCACTTCCTCCAGGGGACTCCGAATGGCATGTAATCATTAACTCACAACTGATCAGAGGTAGTATTATCTTTACTCTCCAGTATGGTTATGGCATGTAATCATTAACTCACAACTGATCAGAGGTAGTGACTGTTAATTATCTTGCCAGTATGGTTAAAGAGGTCTGGGCAGTTGCTTGAACAAACAAGACTTTAGATCCCAAGACAAGCAGACCTATTGCTGGATCATTTGCAAGTTAATACCCAAAAGGTGTACGGAGAAGGCTCCCTGCCCTGTGTTCCTTGCACTCATTCCCACGTAGGATTCCTTGGGGTGTCAGGGGTGTGTGTGGAGGTGGGCACAGTGAGGCTCAGATTTCTGAATTTGGACTGGAATGTCTAGAGGTGGTCCACTGACCAGAGGCCAGGGCTGACTTTGGTCAGCTGAGAGCACTGAGTAAATAGGTTGGTGGGGTCCATGTTGGGAAGAGGGTGAACACATTTCCCTGGTATCTTGGCTGAAGAACCAGGCTGGAGATGACAGACGAGGCCATGGTGGAGAGTTGATTGCATCCTTACGCTGAAATGGAGATCATGTTCAGTTTGGGGGCCTCTGTGGTCTCCCCAGCTGTCAAGGACTGCCTCCTTGTTTTCTGATCTCATTATTCTGGCAGAGTATACTCTGAAGCGCTGGCTTATTTTGGAGGGGATACAAAGTTTTCTCCCACCTACCCTGTGGGGCAGACTCAAACATAATTCTTTGCTTTTTTTCCCCCTTTGCCTGACTTGCAGTTCGTCTGATGATTGAAAATCCTTACGAGACCCGCTCTGACAGCTTCTACTTTGTTGACAACAAGCTGATAATGCACAACAAGGCTGATTATGCCTATAATGGAGGCCAGTAAGTGCTGCAGTAGTAGATAGGGGAGGTGCTTTGCCGCGGCCACAAGATCTGGCACATGGAGGCGATTGAAGCTGCAATTTGTCAACACACATCTGGAACCTGGCCCCAGGAAGCCAAGGCTGGGGTGGCAGTTTCCTGTGCGCCAAAGGAGCTGCCAAACTGTGCTGTGTTTTCTTCCCCAGTATTTTTTCTTCCCTTTTTTTTTCCCCTGCCCCTTAGGTTGCAGAGGTACTATAGTAAAGTAAAAGGTTAGGATAAGGCTGCTGGAATCCAGACAAAAAAGTTTATTTTCCTGTGGTCTGGCTGCCTGTTGGTTGTCTTGACAAGCCTTTGTGTCTCCAGGCATAGCTGTGCCTGGTGAGAAGGCTCCGGCCAGGCCCACCAGCAGTTCAGCAGCTTTTAAGGTTCCTGGGTGCTCTGGGAAGTGGAAAGGTAGGCCTCTTCCAGGTAGCTCCTCCTCTCACCTCTGGCATTGCCATCAGTGCAGTCTGCCCTCGGTCTGTGTGAAGTCTTAAACCAACTGGAAGAAACTTGAAAGGGTGGGGAGGGAGGGGAGGTGCCAAGAGTGGAGGCACCAAGGAATGGGTGATGCTCCCAAGCTGAAGGGTCTACTTTGTGGAGAGGCTGCTGCTCTGTCTGACTTCCAGGGTCTCAGCCAGCCCCTCTGGGAATAGACCAAGGTTTCAGCCTGGCAGTACCTTCTGTTCTCATTTTGGAGGACGGACAAGCTTGCTCTGCCTCTCCTGGCTCCTCCCTTCTGAGTCTCATGAAATAGAATGTGTCAGCTCTGCTCACGCAACAGTAGTATCTCTTGAGGCCAGAGCAGGTCTTGTATTTTGTTTTTTTATTTCCAGACTTCTTTTAGGGAGGTTTTATAAAATGACAGTGGTGTTCCCAGCATATGTGATACGCGGTTAGACTTCTGATAGTATTAATCAGCTTCCTGGGGCTAATCTGGCTTACGTTGGGAGGATATGCTTACGAATCAGCAGCAGCTTTCTAAGGAAGAGATGTGACTTTTCTCTGCACTGTGCAGCCTGGAGGATCGGCTTTTGATGGGGATTTGACTCCGAAGCTCTTTGTAGATTTCTTTTTTAGGAGGGTTTTCCTATCTACCGTTCTACTGAAGTAGTTTCTGGAATTATCCTGATGGATCAGAGTTAAGTAATGCAGTCTGATCCTTCAAACTGCTAGTTAGAATTGTTTTAGGTGTTCAGGAAGGATAAAATAGGCTGAGGTGGCTTGTCAGAGTGATGTGTTCTCAAAAAAGTTTACCTGCACATCTGTGGGCTGCTTTTGTCCTCAAGACGCTTAGTGGACAGACTCCACAAACCCTCTGATGAGATGATTGATGTGGCCAGGGTCCGGTTAGCATCAGTAGAAGGATGTCACTAGGAAGGGACCAGGTATCTGGTAAGTGACTGTGAGGTGTCACAGTACCTGTGACAGGAGAGTGTCCCGAAGTGCTTGGGAGAAAGGCTGTATGGGGGCCAGGGACAGGAAAGACAGTATGTGGCCACAGAAGTTCCTGTGCATCCACCACCAGTGCTGCCCCCTGTGTGGGCTCTAGAGAAAGTGGCCCCGAACCTTGGCCCAGTGCTTTGTACCAGGCCAGAGTCTTGGTGATGCCACGTGCTGGCAGCTTTCTCACTGAGAAGGTCCTAGCTTACCCCTGTGTGCTGGCCTTGGATTCAGCCCTGAGGGAGGGAAGAGACCATGCCTCCTGTGGAGTGGGTTCCTTATCACCAGACTGGCCACTCTCAGAACTGGCGTCCACTGTAAATCCAGGTGCCTTACGTGTGGCTCTGTCCCTTATGCTGCTGGGGAAAGCTGCATTGCCATTGTTCCCACCTCCTCATTGGCAGATAGATGCCAGCACTGTTAGCACTGTCTCCTCACCTTTTGTTTCTCATTGTGGCTCCTCAAATGGGATTTGCATGTTCCTGTCAAGCTTAACAACAATCCCTTCTCTCTTTGACAGAGGCCCACGTGGGAGAGTTTCTATTATTTGATATTTGAGTATTATCTGGGATGTGGTTCTAGAGCTGCCCAGAGCTGTGCTCAGTAGAGCGTGTCTTGGAACGTGCCCCTGGGCAGACTGTATCTAGTACACTGGTGGGCTATCTCTTATCTGTGGTGTTTGCTTTTGCTAGGAAGAGGATGTGGAGGAAGGAGGAGGTGGGCAGTCTGGCTTGAGTTGTGCTGTATCCTCTACCTTGTTAGCTTGCCTTAGTCTCACTGGAGACCATTTGCGGATAGTGCTTGGTCCATGCCCAGCAGGACAGGGCTTTGCTGCTTCTGAAAGTCTGGTGTTCTGTATCTGGGGCTGTGGATTCCTGTGTCTAGCTGCTCAGGAAATCTTGAGAAGCATTCCACTCTGAGGTGTTAACCAGTATGAGTTTGAAATTCAAGCCTTTGTACCTGAGTTGGGGAGAGAATTGCAAGGTATACTTTCTCTGAAAGTAATAGAACCAGTCAGGCTGCCATGTTATTAAGGAATCTGAACTGTTTATAGCAGTTACCTTGTGGGTGATACAATGGGAGGGGGCAAAAAAACTACCTGCATAGGGGACCCTGCCCTCTATCAAGAGCTGGGAGCACATTTCATCAGAGTATCAGGCCTACCTGGTGCCACAGGGCCTGCCCTTCCTGCTTCTATTCCTTTGCCTTGCAATCTCCTGGAGAGAGCCTCTCTTCCTGTACAGCCTTTGGGCCAAAATGCCCTTCTAGCTTCTCCAAAGAAGATCCTAGTTTATTTCATTCTATGTTTTAAAAGGTAAACAGGACATAATAAGTAAAAGAAGTTTTGGGCTAAAGTAGGGTATGTCTCCTTATGTATTAGCCCAATACTGTTTTGCAGAGAAAACATTTTTCAAGCATGTACTTCCTGAAGACATGTCGGTCTTTGGGCCATTTGATTTCCAATACATAGGGTGGAAGCATGTGATTTGGGGCTGACCATAAACTGGAAATTTGTGAAACGGCAGTGATTGGGCAATCTTCAGTTTAGTTTTTCAGTTGAACTGGAACTCATTTCTGGAATGGATTTAATAGGCCGTGTCTAATGTACAAACTGGGTGAGTCCTGCCTTAGTGTGTCCTGCCCCACCAGTACGTGTCCAGGATACTCTTTTTTTCCCCTCTGTAAAGTCACTTTCTTCTGATGGCCATTGTCACTATGATGTCAGGTTTGGGGATGAGGACAGTGTGTCCTGAAATTCACAGGACTGACTCCTCACCCCAGTGCACGAGGATTCCTGTGGCATAAGGTGCTGCTGTACCTAATGTAGGAGCCTAATCATTGAACCATTGTGTTACATTCCATGTCACAGAACATCTCAGCCTCAAGAAGGATTTGGTGGAGGTGGATTTACCCCTTGTTTTACAAAGGACCGTGTAAAGTCATTGAAGTTGTGAAAGTCTATTTTTTTTCCTGTAAATCTATTTTTTACAGAATATAAGAAACATCAGTGACCTGATCTGTCCTTCCTCCTCCTTCCCGCTTCCCCCAAAATCACATTCCAGTTTTTATTGTCTTTGTGTCCAAAGTAAACTAGGTGACTTATTTGTATAAAATGTTATTTTGCCACAAGAGACAGTAATAAAGATTTTCACAGTACGTCTCCCTCATCCTGTCTCCTGATTGTTGGGGCACTTGTGTTGCTGAGGGGAGCAGGGGCGGGTGGGGCCTCCAGGTTTCTCTTACTTTGGCTATTATGTGGCCCTTCTGTAAGTAGTTTAACTAGAGTATAGCTGGCTTCTAGGGTGATTGAGGAATTGTACTGGACTTTAGGCTTAATATTTTTGCTTTGTATTTTTCCAGGGTGAGTGGCTTTGTAAATTGAAAGTTTACATGCACATTTTAAAGGTAGGCTTTTTTTTTTTTTTTTTTTTTTTTTTGAGATGGTATTTCACTCTTTTTGCCCAGGCTGGAGTGCGATGGCACGATGGTGGCATTGCACTCCAGCCTGGGCAAAAAGAGTGCAGTGGTGGCTTACTGCACCCTTTGCCTCCCGGATTCAAGTTATTCTCCTGCCTCAGCATCCCAAGTAGCTGGGATTACAGGCATGTGCCACCACACCCGGCTAATTCTGTATTTTTGGTAGAGACAGGGTTTCCCCATGTTGGCCAGGCTGGTTTTGAACTCCTGACCTCAGGTCACCAACCTGCCTCGGCCTCCCAAAGTGCTGGGATTACAGGTGTGAGCCACTGTGCCTGGCCGTAAAAGTAGGCTTATAAGGAATACTTTACAGTAAAATTTACCTCACTTAAGAGTACCAATGCATTTTGACAAATGAATAGTCTTATTACCCATCACAATCATGATATAGGACATTTCCATCGTGCCCACTTAGAAAGTTCCTGAGTTCCTTGTGTTTGCAGCCAGGTGCCTTCTCCCACCTTAGCCTCTTGCAACCACTATCTGATTCTGTCTCTGTTGGAAAACTTGGATGCTTTTAAAATGAAATTTCACATTCATATTTACAGTCACAATTCTCAAGAGTCTCATTTAGATGCTCTGTGGCAACTGAAGCAATTATTGGCCTCTGCTCACAAACACAACTCACTCATTTCTCCCTTTTCTCCTGCTTTTTCATAGTTTCTTCCACCCAGGGCTGGTGCCCAGGTGGGATGACTGAAAGGTGAGGAAGCCCTTAGAGCATTTGCCAATGGGAGCCATTCATTTGACTTTAAAGTACTGAGAATTTAGAGGCGTGCTTTTAAATGCATTATTTAAAAAGAAAGGTAACACATTAAGGACTTTGCTGCATCTTTTGATTGGCTTTCCTCTAGGAAGTAGTGACCGAGGTTTCCACTTTCCTCCAAGAGGAAGAGACAGAATTTTTGGCAAATAGGTCAATGCTGGGAATATCCTGACTGGCTGAGTGCTGGGAAAGAAAGGCAGTTGGAGGGATATTTGGGTTCCTGGGAAGGCGTGGGTGGTGCCCAGGAGGCTATGGGAGTCAGAATCACACTTGCACAGGAGAAGACCCTTATGGGACAAGTAAAATCAGTGTAGTTTCTTGGGCGGGGCAAAGGCGTCCTGATGAGGATACTAGGGGTCAAATGTGTGGCTGGGCTCTGCCCCAATCAGGAGTGAGACAGACAGGACTAAAGTGGAACCAGAGGGGTAGCAGCAAGACACAAGACAAGGTCCTTGAGCTTCTTGGAGCGAGTGGGGGAAGCAGATAATTTCAGATGCAAAGTGCCTTGAATAAACAGAACGAAAGATAGAGAGCCAGTGGGGGAGAAATGGCCTGGTGTGTTCAGGGCAGGCCTCCATGAGACCTGAATGAAGAGGGGGCATTCCAGACAAAGGGAACAGGGATCACAGAGGCCCCGAGTCAGGAACCAGCTAAGGGTCTTAGAGAAGAGCTGCCTCGTAAAGCTGAGCAACAATAACCAGGGAACAGTGGGCATGGGCCCTGATAGCCAAGGCAGGTCTTGGCTTTTTAAGCCATAGAATTGGATTTTAGGAGGGATGGACCCGCCGACAAAGCCAACAAAGTTTTAAGCCGAAGATCGCTATCTTATTTATGCTTTAAAAAGACCTCTGGCCTTTCTGCGAAGCTCTATCCTTAGCTTTGTCTTGTTAGCATTTTGATTAACAAATGAGGGCACGAACAGCCAGCTGACCAACCACGCGCGCAGTCGAGCGTCGGTTTATTGCCTTGGGAGGGACCCACTGGAGGCCCCGCCCCCGAGGCCCTACTGGCGTGGCCTCTGCCGCGGGTCCCGCCCCCCAGCCGTCCGGAACAGCGCGCTCGCCGCGGGAGGTCGTGAAGCCTGAGGCCGTGTTTGCCGCCCATGGCCGCCGCGCTGCTCGCCCGGGCCTCTGGCCCTGTCCGCAGAGGTGAGTGCGCTCGGACTCCGTACGGCGGGGCTGCGGCCCGCGCCTGGCCCAGCGGGCGGAGGTCCTGGTGGCCGGCTCTATCCGAGCCGCTGGCAGGCGGAGCCCCGCTCCGGGAGCGTTCACGGCCTTTGCCCCAGTTCTGCTGCTCCTCGCGCCGGACCAGCCCGGCCCTTTAGGCGTCCCCGGTTCCTGCGCAGACCCCTAGCTCCCCGATTGACCCCAGCCGCCAGCTCAGTTCTCAGGGCTGCATCCATATCTCCCTCCCCTCATTTCACCCCCACTAGAGGTTCAGGGTGCGCCCTTCCGGAGCCAGGCCTGGGATTGAACCAGACCCGCATCTGTGACCTTGGGCAAGACAGCCCCTCTCAGCCTCAGTTGGCCCTTGTGTAAAATGCCCACAGAGAATATCAGAGTTGTTGGGAGGATTAAATCACAGGGTATGTAAAGTACTTCATGCCTGCTGTCTAACAGGTGGTCCACAAATGCTCGTTCTTGCTGGTTAATACAGTACCTTTCCCATCTTACACGTCTCCAGCTGTAGCAGCCGTGACACATATAGCCAGAGCTTCCTTTGCCTGGCGTGAATTACAAGACGAACGCTACTGAGAACTGTATTAAGTGCTAGTTAGGCTTTCTTTAATCTTTGCACTCCCAGGAGTGGAATACTATTTTCCTCCACTTGTTATGGAAACGAAGGCTCAGTGACGTTTAAAACCCTTGCCTAAGGTCACAGAGCTGAGGTCTTATTACTATTGGTATTATACTGAGGACTGAAGGATGTCGTGTATGGAAATGTCTAGTGAGTATACTAAGCATTCAGTTAGTAGGGGGTTTTCAGTGGCAGCCATGGACATTTTGGGCTGACAGTTCTTTGTTGTGGGGGCTGTCCTCTGCCTTGTAGGATGTTCAGCAGGGATCCCAGGCCCCTATCCACTGGGTCCCAATAGCATTCCCCTCCTCTAGGTGAGACTACTAAAACTGGCTCCAGACATTGCCAGATGTCCCTTGGAGGGCACAACCCTCCCTGGTGGAGAACCACTGAGTTAGTGGGTCACTAGGATTCTTTGAGACCTCCTGCCTCCTCCTTCCACTCACTTCTGCCCTTGCTGGCAGCTCTCTGTCCTAGGGCCTGGCGGCAGTTACACACCATCTACCAGTCTGTGGAGCTGCCTGAGACACACCAGATGTTGCTCCAGACATGCCGGGACTTTGCAGAGAAGGAGTTGTCTCCCATTGCAGCCCAGGTGGATAAGGAACAGCTCTTCCCAGCCGCTCAGGTGAAAATGCAACCTCAGCAGCCCATGATGGTGGTCTGCCTCTGTTCCTGGATGAGTGGTGGCAGTGACAGCGGCACTTGGACTCTGGTAGAGGAACCCCAAAGCAGGGCCTGGAACCCAGAAAATGCTCTGGAAGTTTCCCTTGTCCAGCCTGTGGCCAGTAGCCAGTACTTAACTTCTGGAACAACAGTAATATGTGGTGGATGGTCAGTTGCTTGCTGTGTGCCAGCCACTGTGCTCATTCTAATAGTGCTTTTAGGGTGCTTGGCATGCGCTAGGCCCTGTTCTTGAGATGGGTTATCCCATCTGTTCCTCACAACAGTCCTGTGAGGTGAAGGTACTATTCTTATTTATTTATTTTTTTGAGACGGAGTTTCACTCTTGTGGCTCAGGCTGGAGTGCAATGGTGCGACCTCGCCTCACTGCAGCCTCCGCCTCCCGAGTTCAGGTGATTCTTCTGCCTCAGCCTCCCAAGTAGCTGGGATGTACCACTATGCCCAGCTAATTTTGTATTTTTAGTAGAGACGGGATTTCACCATGTTGGCCAGGCTCCTGACCTCAGGTGGTCTGCCTGCCTCGGCCTCCCAAGGTGCTGGGATTACAGGTGTGAGACACCATGCCCGGCCAAAGGTACTATTATTATATACCCCATGGACTCAGATTTGTGAACAAGGTAAATAATGTACCCAAGGTCATGGAGCTCATCAGCTGCAGCCTGCTTGATTTGTTTTCTTTTTTATTTACTTATTATTTATTTATTTATTTTGAGACGGACTCTTACTCTGTTGCCCAGGCTGGAGGTCAGTGACGCAATCTCGGCTCACTGCACCCTCTGCCAGGATCTTGAGTTCAAGTGATTCCCCTGCCTCAGCCCCCAGTAGCTGGGATTAGGCGGCTGCCACCACACGCAGCTAGTTTTTGTACTTTTATTAGAGATGGGGTTTCTCCATGTTGGCCAGGCTGGTCTTGAACTCCTGACCTTAGGTGATCTGCCTGCCTTGGCTTCCCGGAAGTGCTGGGATTACAGGCGTGAGCCACCGCGCCCAGCCTGCTTGAACTGTTTTTTGCCCTGAGCGCACTCCCTCCCGTGCCATTGTGTTCTTCCATTTGCATTCAGTCTGTCTGCAGCTACGCATTGAAGATGTTACTGCCGTACACTCTGGCCTAGTAAGATATCCAGCACCTGGTGTAAACACTCCGTAGTAGATAGCTGTTTAGTTAATGTTTTGTGAAAAGTCAGACCTCTCTGGCCTCTTCTCCTTGTCTTTTTTTTTTTTATTTTAATTTTAATTTATTTTTTATTTAAACATTTTTTTGAGACAGTCTTGCTCTGTTGCCAGATTGGAGTGCAGTGGCACGATCTTGGCTCACTGCAGACTCCACCTCCTGGGTTCAAGCAATTCTCCTGCCTCAGCCTCCTGAGTAGCATGCTGCCACGGCCGGCTAATTTTTTGTATTGCGGTAGAGATGGGGTTTCACCATGTTGCCCAGGCTAGTCTCAAACTCCTGAGCTCAGGCAATCTGCCTGCCTCGGCCTCCCAAAGTGCTGGGATTACAGGTGTGAGCCACCGCGCCCGGCCTTGAAAATGAGTTTTAAAAGGGACTTAAAACATTGTTTTTATTTTATTTTATTTATTATTTATTTATTTTTGAGACAGAGTCTCACTCTGCCGCCCAGGCTGGAGTGCAGTGGCGTGATCTTGGCTCACTGCAAGCTCCGCCTCCCGGGTTCACGCCATTCTCCTGCCTCAGCCTCCCGAGTAGCTGGGACTATAGGCGCCCGCCACCTCGCCTGGCTAGTTTTTTGTATTTTTTAGTAGAGACGGGGTTTCACCGTGTTAGCCAGGATGGTCTCGATCTCCTGACCTCGTGATCCGCCCGTCTCGGCCTCCCAAAGTGCTGGGATTACAGGCTTGAGCCACCGCGCCCGGCCAAAACATTGTTTTTATATGAGGAACCCACTAACTGTTTCCCAGATACGAAGGCAGCAGGTGCTGCAGGCTTGCTTTGTCTGTCACTGCTGGGAAAGGGGTCTTATACCCTTTCTTACGGTTTCTCTTGGGAGTCTGGAGACCACCAGGCTCAGCCTCGTCAGTGCTGCTGCCTCTTCTCAGGGTGCAGGTCTGGGTTGCTGGGTCACAGACACTAGGAACCAAGAGTGACCATTGCAGGGGGCTCTAGGAGGCCACCCCTTGACATAGCTCTGAAGGTCAGGCCTCCCTCTGTAGAAAATACTAAAATATTGGGACTGGGATGAGCCTGGCTGCTGTTAGTCAATTACTATCAATTTACACAGGTCAGAAATGACGGACAAACTCGAACCCATTTTTTTTTTCCCCTGGGCTGCTTTTCTTTTCTTTTCTTTTCTTTTTGAGATGGAGTCTCACTCTGTCCCCCAGGCTGGAGTGCAGTGGTGTAATCTTGGCTCACTGCAGCCTCTGTCTCCTAGGTTCAAGCTCTTCTCCTGCCTCAACCTCTCAGGTAGCTGGGACTATAGGCGCCCGCCACCACGCCCCGCTAATTTTTGTATTTTTAGTAGAGGCTGGGTTCCACCATGTTGGCCAGGCTAGTCTCGAACTCCTGACCTCAGGTGACCTGGCTGCCTCGGCCTCCCAAAGTGCTGGGATTACAGGCGTGAGCCACCGCTTAATTATATTTTGGGTTTCTTCTTTTTGCCTATCTCGTCTCTTCCATCCCCTGCCACCGCTTTTTCCTTCCCTCGGTGCTGGTCTCCCTGTCTCTTTTTCAGGAGGCCCTTTAACGAGTGCACATTACCACAGTTATTGATTTGTCCCCAGTTTTTTTTCTAGAATGTTGCTGTGACTGGCCACAGTATGTTGCCTGAAATCTAGAGATGAATTTCATAGTGAGAAAGCCTGGGAAACAGCCCCTGTCACCGCTGATAAAATGGGGTGAGGTGACTGTGTCCAGGCTCTGGGATGGGGTGGAGAAGGCTGTGCTCTCATGTGCTGCCCCAGAGCGGCGCTCCTCTCTTTTGAAATTTGCTGTCTCAACACCGGAGTGGGAGTGAGCAGAACTGCCATGTCTTTCACAGACAGAGGTAGATGCTTTATTTTTTTAATTATTTTTGTGTGTGTGTGACGGAGTCTCGCTCTGTCCCCAGGCTGGAGTACAGTGGTGTGATCTCGGTTCACTGCAGCCTCCTCTGCCTCCCGGGTTCAAGCAATTTTCCTGCCTCAGCGTCCCAAGTAGCTGGGATTACAGGCACACACCACCATACCCAACTAATTTTTGTATTTTTAGTAGAGACGGGGTTTCACCATGTTGGCCAGGCTGGTCTTGAACTCTTGACTTTGTGATTCGCCCGCCTGGGCCTCCCAAAGTTCTGGGATTACAGGTGTGAGCCACCACTCCCAGCTGGTAGATGCTGTAAAAGAAAATGCTGATGGTGAGAAAGGAGGGAGGACAGAAGCTGGGTGAAAATTGAGGGTGACAGTATACGCTAGTGAGGTCCTTTGGGGGCGGGAATTGTGAATTCTTACAACTTTTGATTCTAGCTTGTTGAGAAGTGTTGCATTAGCCAGAGGGAGGCGGTGCTGTGTAGAAAGGAGGAGGCTGGGGTTCTGTCTTGCCTCCTGGTGGCCTAGACCTGGCCACTGATGCCACACACCCTTTCTGTGTGAATTCCCTCATTTGTAAGAGGAATATGGGGTCATCCTCACCTTGCTACCTGTCAGGATGTGTGACCAAGCATTTTAGGTGAGTATGAGGAACTGAACGCACCTAGGAGAGTTTCATCCTTTTACTCTCTTTCTGGGAATTTGGGTTCCCACTGTGTGTCTGGGGATGAGATGGAGTTACGAAGCGATTGGCTCATGCACCATTTATTCCAGGGTTTTATACCAACAAGCTCTGGGGTGAAAAGGAGGGCGTGTCTCTGTGTCCGGGGAGATCTGAAGGTTCTTGGAGGGTGGGGCGGCTTGAGCTCGTTTAGCCTCATTCTGTCTCGCTGGCGGGCTAGAGAAAGAGGCTTTCGGTAAGGTTCACGCGCAGGCCTGACCGTGAGTCTTGGACACCTGCATATTCATTTTTGTTTTGTTTTTGTTTTTTTGAGACAGGGCCTCACTGTCACCCAGGCTGGAGTGCAGTGACACAAACACGGCTCACTGCAACCTCGACCTCCTGGGCTCAAGCGATCCTCATGCCTCAGCTCCTGCAGTAGCTGGGACCACAGGTGTCCACCACCATGCCTGGCTCATTTATTTTTATTTTTATTAATTTTTTGTGGAGATGGGGTCTTGCCATGTTGGTGAAGCTGGTCTCAAACGCCCGGACTCAGGTGATCCTCCTACCTCTGTCTCCCAAAGTGCTGGGATTACAGGCCTGAGCTATCACACCCTTTTAAAAAATTTTTTTAATTAAAAAATTTTCTTTCAGAAACAGGTGTATCACCATGTTGGCCAGGCTGGATTTGAACGCCTGGGCTCAAGTGATTCTCCTGCCCCATCCGCCTCCTGAGTCACTGGAGACCTGCGTATTTCTAGCACTTAGAGTACTGTCCGGCAGCAGAGGTGTTCCTTAATAAAATAGTTGTGTTTTTTTGGTTTGTTTTTTTTTTTTTTGAGGCGGAGTCTTGCTCTGTTGCCCAGGCTGGAGTACAGTGGCATGATCTCGGCTCACTGCAATCTCTGCCTTCTGGGTTCAAACGATTCTCCTGCCTCAGCCTCCCAAGTAGCTGGGATTACAGGCGCCCACCACCACGCCTGGCTAATTTTTGTATTTTTAGTAGAGATGGGGTTTTACCGTGTTGGCCAGGTTGGTCTCGAACTTCTGACCTCGTGATCTGCTCGCCTTGGCCTCCCAAAGTGCTGGGATTACAGGCATGAGCCACTGCACCCAGCCTTTTTTTTTTTTTTTTTTGAGACAGAGTCTCCCTCTGTTGCCCAGGCTGGAGTGCACTGTGCGATCTCAGCTCACTGCAACGTCCGCCTCCCAGATTCAACTGATTCCCCTGCCTTAGCCTCCCAAGTAGCTGGGATTATAGGCATCCACCACTACGCTGAGCTAATGTTTTGTATTTTTAGTAGAGACGGGGTTTTGCCATGTTGTCCAGGCTGGTCTCGAACTCCTGACCTCAGGTGATCCACCCGCCTCAGCTCCCAAAGTGCTGGGAATACAAGCATGAGCCACCGCGCCTGGCAAAGTACTCTGAAGTGTGGGCTAGAAAAGTTTTCTGTTCAGAGGCCACGTTTGTGCTGCCGCAGGTCTGCGTCTCCAGGTCCTCTTCCCAGTGAAATGCAGCAGAAAGCACTCTCTCCCTTGGACTTCCCCCTTCCCTAGTTGTTTCCTGCCTGCTGAAATGGTGCCTATTCTGAGCAGGCCCCCCCCTCCCCAGGTGTGTGGTGGCCACAGAATGATCTTCTTTTTAGTAATTCTCAAAATGATACCTCCCTGGTAGCTCTGAGTTCCCATTTGTCACTGTGGATGAGTTTCCTATTGCTGCTGTAACAAATGACCGCAAACCCTGTGGCTTAAAGCAATACAGATATATTCTCTGACAGTTCAAGACCAGCCTGGACAACATAGCAAGACCCCATCTCTATCAAAAATAAAATGGAAAAAACAAACAAAATCATGGCAGCCACTTGATGATAAATGCCGTTCACCAGTTACTCAACCTGAGTCAGGAATCCAGTGTGGGTCCCACAGTGCTAAATCAAGGCATTGGCAGGACTGAGTTCCTTCTGGGGGCTCTGGGGTAATCCGCTCCTGTCTTTTCCAGTTCTAGAGGCTGCCTGCATTCCTTCCTGCCAGAGTTCCTGGCTCTGCTTCCGTCGTCACCTCTCCTTCTCTGAGTCTGTGTCTGTCTTTCCCTTACAAAGACCCTGTGATGACACTGGGCTACTCTGATCATCCAGAATAACCCTCACATCTCCAGATGCTTCACTTACGTGTGGAAAGTCCTTGTTGCCACAGAAGGGAACGTACTCACGGGGCCTGGGATTGGGATGGGGACATCTTGGGGGGTTGCTGTCCTGCTGCCTTCCACACACTGGCCTCCTTCCCAGCTTCTCTGCCCTCTGACTGCAGCACAGCATCTACCTGGGGGCCACAGAGCTTGATGTGCACTTGCGGGGGTCATAGCTCAAGCCTCTCAGCATACACGTTTATGCCCCACATGTGGTACGCGTGGGAGACTCAGAGATGAGGACGGCCTGCCCCGTGCTTAGAGTCTCACAAGCGAGTTTCCCATGGGGACAGTTCAAGGAGGAATCAAGCAGTTTTACAGAGGGACACACGGATTGTCACGGAAGTGCTGCAGGCTCCTAGGTGCCCCCTCTTTTCCATATGTTATTATCAAAGTAAGAACCAGGCTTGGTGTGGTGGTTCGTGCCTCTAATAGCATGAGGGAGGCTGAGGCAGGAGGATCACTTGAGCCAGGATTTCGATACCAGCTTGGGCAACATAGTGAGACCCTGTCTCTAAAAAACAATAATTTTTTTTTTTTTTTTTTTTTT
>NW_012107585.1:6105895-6114795 GCF_000951045.1 Mandrillus leucophaeus
AAAAAAAAAAAAAAAAAAAAAAAAAAAGGAACCTGGCAGCTACTTGATGCTAGATGCTGTCCACCAATAACTCAGCCTGGGCCAGGTGCTGAGCTCTACATTTCATGTATATTATCTCAGTCAGGCCTCAGAACAGTCCTTTGAGGTAAGTACCGTTTTGGGGAAGGAGAAGGTAAAACTTTTATATTCACAGGAGTAACATTTATTATAGAAAAACAAGAACATATTAGCAAACATTCTTATTTATGTAAGTCACTGTAGTACAAGAACATGGTTGAGGCCAGGTGTGGTGGCTCAAGCCTGTAATCCCAGCACTTTGGGAGGCCGAGGTGGGTGGATCACGAGGTCAGGAGTTCAAGACCAGACTGCCCAAGATAGTGAAAACCTGTCTCTACTAAAAATACAAAAATTAGCTGGGCGTGGTGCTGGGCATCTGTAATCCCAGCTACTCGGGAGGCTGAGGCAGAGAATTGCTTGAACCTGGGAGGAAGAGGTTGCAGTGAGCTGAGATCACACCATTGCACTCCAGCCTGGGCAACAGACGAGACTCTGTCACAAAAATAAAATAAAATATAAAATAAAATAAAGTGAAATAACATGGTTGCAGGAGTAAAATTGTATAAAAGGGCTGGTGAAAAGCAACGGTTCCCCTCCCTGTCCCCGTCCCTCTCCCTGCTCTCCCAGAGGTAAGTGGTTTTCCTTGTTCTTTTTGAAGTTAGGTAGATTCTGTTGTGGTCCACATTTCCCATGTTACTCACCTGAGAGTAATAATACTATTGTTTTGTTTTTGGTAGAGATGGGGTCTTGCTATGTTGCCCAGACTGGTCTTGAACTCCTGGCCTCAAGCAATCCCCTCACCTTGGCCTCCCAAAGTGCTGGGATTACAGGTGTGATCACTGCTCCTGGCCCGCTCTCAATATTATTATTCCTCAGAATTCAGAGTCCCAAGCTCTTAGCCTTCATTCATTCTCTCACTGGCCTTGGGCATGTAGCAGTGAGCCAGAGTGTACACACAGTCTCTGCCCTCGTGGTGAGGGCAAAAGACCTTAATCCAGAGAAGCACGTTCATCCCTGAGAAATTCCAGCCACAGAGGTGCTGTGGGAGAGGGACTGAAGGATTTGACTCAGCGAGGCTGGGGGTGGCAGCCCAAAGCAGTGAGGCCTGAGCTGCGATCAGGAGAGAAGGGGCGGTAGCCAGCTGATGGATAGGAGGCGGCACGTGCAGAGGCCCTGTGGTGGGGAGGGTGTGTGTGTGTGGATGTGCAGAGGGGGCTGGATGAAGGTCAGTGTGGCTTACGCTGTCCTGCTCCTTACCTCAGAGTTCCCTGAAAGCATCCTGTGCCTTCTGCCTGCTCGCTGCTGTGGCTGTGGACGGAGCGGGGAACAGGCGTGGAGGCGGGGGCAGGACAGCTTGAATGAGTAGTGCCGTCATACAGACCTCAGTGGGAATGGGTCTTCAGCGTCTGGACTTGGGGATCCCCTGTGGATGGCTGGGGTCACATGGCCTGAATTTCTGCAGGCACTGCCTCGGGGGCAGGAGGGTTTGGGCTTGGGGAGGGTGGACTCACCCCCAGCAGCTGCCCATGCCGTGCTGTCCTTCCCTGTGCCCAGGTGAAGAAGATGGGCGGGCTCGGGCTTCTGGCCATGGAGGTGCCCGAGGAGCTTGGCGGTGCCGGCCTTGATTACCTGGCCTACGCCATCGCCATGGAGGAGATCAGCCGCGGCTGCGCCTCCACTGGAGTCATCATGAGTGTCAACAATGTGAGCCCCCCCACCCCAGGCCCCTGGGACACATGGGTGGAGGGAGGCTCCTGTGAGCGGGCAGACTCTGGCCTCGGCTCCCAGGCCTGATCTCTCTGGAGACGTCACAGGCCTTGGTCCTACTGGATAGGCCCTGGAGAGAACAGGCCCTGAGTGCAGCCCACAGGTGGGCAGGATGCACCTGGGCCTGGGGCCTCCCACCGCTTCCCGCTCTCCCCCTAGTCTCTCTACCTGGGGCCCATCTTGAAGTTTGGCTCCAAGGAGCAGAAGCAGAAGTGGGTCACGCCTTTCACCAGTGGTGACAAAATTGGCTGCTTTGCCCTCAGCGAACCAGGTACCTGCCCTGTCCTCTCACTCTGTCCTTAGGGTGACAGGCCCAGAGGGGGAGGAGAGGAAGGTGCTGGGCCAACTGCCCACTGCTTCAGAGGCCAGAGGGGAGGCTCCCCATGTGGTTGGTGGGGTGAGCACTTTTTTGCCACCACGGCGCTGGGAGGAAAATTGCCTTCGGGTCCCCTGGTTTAAGACGCCCAATTCCTGCACACCCCCTTTGCCCTCTGGGCCCATCACTGAGAGCTTTGGGACCCTCATCTTTGGAGCCCAAGTCATAGGGTTTCATGCCCACCAGCAGAGGGTGTGGAGCGAGTGAGGCTGGTGCCCTCAGGTTGTGTGGGGTGGGGCCTGCGCTGAGCCCTGAGTCTGTGGGCAGGAAACGGTAGCGATGCAGGAGCCGCGTCCACCACCGCCCGGGCCGAGGGCGACTCGTGGGTCCTGAATGGCACCAAAGCCTGGATCACCAATGCCTGGGAGGCCTCGGCTGCCGTGGTCTTTGCCAGCACAGACAGAGCCCTGCAAAACAAGGTGGGCATCCCAGAGAGGGGTTCAGCCAGATCCTGGGCTGCTGTCATTTCAGTTTCTAGAGCCTTCTCTCCTCGGCCCGACTGGGCCTATTTTTGCTCTAGGGCAAGTGGGCTGTCCCTGTCCCTCCCCAGCTGCCGCTGAAGTCTACACCTTCCCCAGAAGCTGGCAGAGGGTGTCAGGGCTTGAGCTTCCGAGGGAGGTTGGGAGGGGACCGGGTTGGTGTTGGATGTGCTGGTGCAAGGCTGTGGCTGAGGGGCAGCTCTGAGAAAACCACCGCCTCTCCGTTCAGGGCATCAGTGCCTTCCTGGTCCCCATGCCAACGCCTGGGCTCACGTTGGGGAAGAAGGAAGACAAGCTGGGCATCCGGGGCTCATCCACGGCCAACCTCATCTTTGAGGACTGTCGCATCCCCAAGGACAGCATCCTGGGGGAGCCAGGGATGGGCTTCAAGATAGCCATGGTGAGCCCGGCGGTGGGGGTGGCACCTTGGGGCCAGGCCTGCCCCCCGGCTGGCGGGCCACTGACCAGGGCAGTCCCCACAGCAAACCCTGGACATGGGCCGCATCGGCATCGCCTCCCAGGCCCTGGGCATTGCCCAGACCGCCCTCGATTGTGCTGTGAACTATGCTGAGAATCGCATGGCCTTTGGGGCGCCCCTCACCAAGCTCCAGGTCATCCAGGTAATGGCAGTTTTAGGAACTGGGCCTGGAGGCTGGGCAGTGGGCGGGAAGTGTGGCCTCCTGACTGCTCTCCGTCCTCCTTCCCCTCCCTCCTGTCCCTGGAGGGGCAGCTGCTGACCTGTGGTGTGGGGTGGGGCTGTTGCAGTTCAAGTTGGCAGACATGGCCCTGGCCCTGGAGAGTGCCCGGCTGCTGACCTGGCGCGCTGCCATGCTGAAGGATAACAAGAAGACTTTCATCAAGGTGCCCACAGGGGTCCCCGAGCCATGGCCCAGAATGTGGTGGGCCCAGGGACAGGGGAGAGGTTGGGGCGGATCCTGCCCCTCGGCCCTGTGGGTTAGAGGTGTGGGCCTGGGGTTTACTGCCCCATGGGGAGGCTCTACAGGCCTCCCCTGCTGAGGTGCTGTGAGCAGGGGTTGGGGGGGTCCCCTCAAGGGAAGGCTCTGACTGTACCCCCATGTTTAGGAGGCAGCCATGGCCAAGCTGGCCGCCTCGGAGGCTGCGACCGCCATCAGCCACCAGGTGAGTGTCCGCGGTGAGCCCTGAGGGGGCCGGCTGCCCCTTCTCCAGCTTTCCCCACGCCAGGTTCTTCTCCCTCCTGAGCCCCTGTTCTTGTCTCAGGCCATCCAGATCCTGGGCGGTATGGGCTATGTGACAGAGATGCCAGCAGAACGGCACTACCGCGATGCCCGTATCACTGAGATCTACGAGGGCACCAGCGAAATCCAGCGGCTGGTGATTGCCGGGCACCTGCTCAGGAGCTACCGGAGCTGAGCCCGTGGCGGGCTGCCCGAGGACTGCGGGAAGGGGTGGGAGCCGGGGCCTCCACCCTGACCCTGGCTCAGAGACTGGGCGGCCCGGCTGGGGCTCCCTGGGGCCCCGGCCCCCTGGACTGGCCGGACGGGCTCAGTGCTGCCACCCGAATCAGACCGCAAGGGAGTGAGGCCCTCCGACCACTGGCAGCTCCGCCTCTGGGCCTTTCTGCCTCCTCACCACTGTGCCTCATGTTCCTCACCTGAGTGGCCCTGGCCTCCTGGGGGCGGGGTTGTGGGGGGAGCTGAGTGACACTCAGGGACACCTCAGTTGTGCTACCGGGGGCCCTGGTGCCCCGGCATGAAGACCCAGTGGGACAGGCCCTTGGTGGGGTCTGTCTTTTCCTTGAGGTCAGAGGTCAGGAGCAGGGCTGGGGTCAGAATGACGAGGCCCAGGGTCCTGGTGTTGGGCAGGCGGTGGGGTGGGCCATGGAGCTGGCCCGGAGGCCCCTCAGCCCTTCGTAAAGTCTGCTGAAGGCAGGGGTGGTGATTCATGTCGTGTGACTGACCGTGGGTAATAAACACACCTGTCCCCCAGTCTGTGTCCTCACCTTCTCCTGGGTGGTCCGGGGAGGGATGGTGGTCTCTCGTCTGCACAGAGGCCCACTCTCTGACAGCCTCACCCTATGAGTGTTGGGGGTCTTGGGGAGGGGCCTGGCCACCTGGGAGGTTCCCAAGTTCCAGCAGGAGGCCAGGTTGGCCAAGGAGGCAGTTCAGGAATAGGAACTGGGTCCTGCAGGCCTCAGAGAGTGACCCCTGGGCAGGGAGGGTGGGCCAGGCAGGGCCAGCGGGCTAGAAGGGGTTCTCTAGGCAGGACTGGCCTCCAAGCAGGAGGATGGAAGGCCCCAGATTGCCAGAGTCGGGGGGCAAAGCTGTGGAGACCCCGAGCCCCAGGCAGGAGAACATAGAACCTTGAAGAGCAGCCATTTTGCTCACTAGCGCGCAGAGGGTGGCCCTGGCCAGCCAGTGCGGGGGCTTGCCCTGGTCCTGGGGCCTGCGGGGCGGGTTCTGGGCAGAGGTGCCCCTGAAGCCGAGGTCCAAGCTCTTAACCCTTTGGGCCAGTGTCGATCTAAGCAGCTGGAAGAGAAAACGGTGAGCAAAGAAAGATTTCAAAGGAGGTGGGGACAGCCCTCCGCCGGGCAGGCAGGGCGGAGAGTCAAACTGGCATTGCTGGGAGGTCTCTGGAGGGAAACGGGAGGGAGACAGGTGACTTTAGGAGCTGTCATCAAAGGGGCACCCAGGAAACCGAGCCCCTGCTGTGGGTGGAATTTTTTTTTTTTTTTTTTTAAGAGACAGAATCTCACTCTGTCACCCAGGCGGGAGTGCAGTGGCACGACCACAGCTCATCAAAACCTCAACCTCCCAGGCTCAAGTGATCCTCCTGTCTCAGCCTCCCAGGTAACTGGGACTACAGGTGCACACCACCATGGCCAGCTAATTTTTAAGTTTTTTTGTAGAGATGGGGTCTTGCTTTGTTGCCCAGGCTGGTCTTGAACTCCTGGGCTCAAGTGATCCTTCCAGCTCGGCCTCCCAAGTGGGGTTTCTGTGCCAGGCACTGATGCCCCACAGCCGAAGGATGCCTCGCTCTGCAGGGCAGCTCTGCCCTTGACCCTGCCCTGACCTGGGTCTGGTCCAGGGCCCTGGTGAATGGGAGTGCGCTTCCTTGACCGAATTTAGGTCCTGATTTACCCCATGGGCGGGGCGTGCGCAGGGCCCACGGGTACTGTGTTTCTGCTAACGAGGCACACCTGTGGCTTCAGGGAAGCACGTGCTCCCGGGCTCCCGAGGTCAGCGGCGTCCTGCGCAGCCCGCAGAAGTTTGGGTCCCCTGGGCTTTCCTCCTGGCTCCAGGTAAGTGCCGCAGGGGCTTGGCTCCTGGCTCGCACTCTCGGGGTCTCCTGGGTCTGCTCCTGTGCCTGCCCTGGGCTCAGGGGTAAGCCAAAGGTATCAGAGCAGAAGGGACCCAGGACGCCTCCAGAAGCAGCGCGTTTGAGCCCTTCCACCTGGGGGCAGATGAAGGCCTGTCATTGCCTGTCCCCACGAGCCGGGGAACAGTGGGGAGGGGGTGTTTGGAGGTTCTGTGCTCCCCCCCAGCGAGGCAGCGCCGCTCCTGGCACAGATGTGGCCCGGGGTTGAGCTTGTCTTTGGGCCCTTCCTCTAGCTGATGGGAGAGAGGAACGCAAACAGCATTCATCCCAGGCTGGGGACCTGGCGTCTTGGCTGAGGACTTTGTCCCCACCCAGCTTGGAGTTCAGGCCCCTCAGATCCCCTGCCCTACCCGCTGAGAAGGGTCTGGGCCCTGGAGGGTCAAAGGCTGCCGACTGGAGTCACACTGCTCCCAGCAGGGCGGAGGGCTGGAGTCAGCACAGGCCAAGAAACAGGCCTGTGCTTCCCAAGTCGCAGCCCTGGAGGGGTTTCTGCTTCTCAGACCTGCTCAGGGCTCATTCAGATGGCCACGAGGAGCCTTTCCAGGCAGCGCAGCCTCGGAGGCCTGGGGTCCTCCCTGTCAGATGAAGCAATCCAGGCTCTGAACCAAGAGCCAGTCTGTGCACTCGGGGGCTTCCCTTCAGTGAGGGAGAGTCGGCACAAACCCTTGGCTTTGACACGGTGCTGCCCATTCGTGGAAGCTCCTCCTAGCCTGGAACTGAATCTGGACTCTGCCCCCAGGAGCACTGGAGCCTGAACTGTCCTAGAGCCCATGCCCCTTTGGATATGAATTTCTCCGTGTGGATTTCCTAAGGTCAAGGACGTTCACTTACATAACGACAGGACCGTTTCCCAGCTGGGACACTGAACCCTAGTCAACTTTCACATCTCCACACTCCACTTGGATTGTGCCGGCCGTCTCCGTGTCTGCGAGATAGATCAGCTCTTATCCAGGCGCAGGGGCCTGCGTTGCATGTAGCTGAGCGGCCACCTGTTCCTTCCCGCTAGCCCTCTGGGACACGTTCTCCTTCCTTTGTTTTTTTTTTTTTTTTTTTTTTTTGAGATGGAGTCTCGCTCTGTTGCCAGGCTGGAGTGCAGTGGTACAACCTCGGCTCACCACAACCTCCACATCCCGGTTTCAAGCGATCAAGCGATTCTCCTGCCTCAGCCTCCCAAGTAGCTGAGATTACAGGTATGTGCCACCACGCCTGGCTAATTTTTGTATTTTTAGTAGAGGCAGGCTTTCACCCTGTTAGCCAGACTGGTCTTGAACTTCTGACCTCAGGTGATCCGCCCACCTCACCCTCCCAAAGTGCTGGGATTCCAGGCATGGGCCACCACGCCTGTCCTGAAATCATACATTTCTAAGTGTGGCTTTTGCTTCATCTGATACATTTTAATGTCATATTTTCCTTATTAGTTTTCTGAAGCCCATTGTGCTTTCTATTTTGACTTATCAATTATTTAGAAGAGTAGTATTATTTTTTGAGATAGGGTCTCTTATCGCTTGGGCTGGAGTGTAGTGGTATAATCACAGCTCACCACAGCTTTGACCTCCCAGGCTCAGGTGATCCTCCTACCTCAGCCTCCCAAGTAGATGGGACTACAGGCGCCACCACACCTAGCTATTTTTTGTATTTTTCGTAGAGATGGAGTTTCCCAATCTCTACTAAAGATGTGACCAGCCCAGGTGAGTCTCAAACTCTTGGGCTCAAGTGATCTGCCCACCTCGGCCTCCCAGAGTGCTGGGATTACAGGTGTGAGTCGCCACGCCTGGCCAGAGAGTATTATTTTATTAATATGGGGTCTTCTGAGGTATTTTTTGTTAATGATTTTTAAAAACTGTGATGCAGTTTACAGTTTTAGCCATTTTAAAGTGTACACTCAGTGGCATTTAGGACATTCATAATGTTATGCAACCATCACCACCATCTAGTTCCAGAACATTCTTATCACCCCATCAACAGGAAACTCCATACCTACTGTTGTTGGTTTATACCTTAATTGCACTGTGGTCTCAGCACATTTTCTGCATTATTTAAATTTTTTGAAATCTGTTGAGATGTGCTTTACGGCACTAAGTTACTTTTTATAAAGATTGAATATGAGCAATTTGGTTTTTCCATGTTCATTAGTGAAGTTCTAGCTCATTTATTTGGATTGCTGCTGCGTGGTGTCCCGTGGGATAAACTGTACTGGGGTAGTTTCCTGCTTGTTACTCTTATAAACCATGATGCAGCGGACATTCTGGCACGTGTGTCCTTGTTCTAGTGTGAGAACTTGTGAGCATTTAAATCGAAGTGGGCTTGCTGGGCCCTGAGGCTGTTTATTTCTTCAGCTCCACTAGATATGGCCAAATGGCCCTCCAGCTGTGGGATCAGTGTTCGGATCCCCCTCTGTGCGTACGCGAGGGTCGATGACGCGCATTCTTCCTGTTCCTTGGCACCCACAGATTTTACAAATGTTCTTCAATACGGTTGTGATTTTAACTTGCATCTCCCTGGTTGCCTGAGAAACTGCACATCTTTTCACCTGGCGCTTGGTCATTCTGGTTTCTGCTGTGAATCGCCGTTGTCTGTTTCTTCTGGGTTGTAATTGATTTGTAATTATCCCATGTGTTTATTCTTGCTACTAATCATTTGTCAGATATCTGGTTGCAAAAGGACTCATACAGTGTGTGGTTTTCCCTCTATTTAGTTATTTACTATTTATTTATTTTTTTTTTTGAGATGGAGTCTCGCTCTGTCGCCCAGGCTGGAGTGCAGTGGGGCAATCTCAGCTCACTGCAAGCTCCGCCTCCCGGGTTCACGCCATTCTCCTGCCTCAGCCTCCCGAGTAGCTGGGACTATAGGCGCCCGCCACCTCC
>NW_012107585.1:6115582-6121557 GCF_000951045.1 Mandrillus leucophaeus
GTTGCAGTGAGACGAGATCGCACCACTACACTCCAGCCTGGGTGACAGAAGGAGACTCCATCTCAAGAAAAAGTCTGGAAAAAGTAATACCCACTTATCAGTGGAGTTGAAATGATCGAGTTGAAGACTAAAGACAGTGAGTGAAGGGGGCACGCTGGAATGAACGTGCTGTGTGAGGTAGAAGGCCCATCAGAGGAGTCCCCCTCCACTGGCGCCATCAGCAAGGCCGGTGAGAGAGGCAAGCTTTGCTAAGCAGGTCGGTGGTGACTCCCCTCTGCAGGCCAGAGCTGACAACAGGGGAGGCAGTCACAGAGCTGGATTCATTACCAGTCATGTATTCCAAGTGACAGCACTTCATTGCAAGAAGCCAGGAGACCACAATTACCGGAAAGACCAACGAGGCTGGAGGGAGGCTCCCAGGGAGCTTGAGGGTTGTAGAGATGGTTAAGGAATGTGATCGATTGTTTTTCTACTTCTGCTACAACAAACCACCACAAATGTAGTGGCTCTAAAAAGTACAAATGGGCCGGGTGCAGTGGCTCATGCCTATAATCCCAGCACTTTGGGAGGCTGAAGTGGGCAGATCACTTGAAGTTGGGAGTTGGAGACCAGCCTGACCCACGTGGTGAAACCCCGTCTCTACTAAAAATACAAAACTTAGCCAGGCATGGTGGTTCATGTTTGTAATCCCAGCTACTTGGGAGGCTTGAGGCAGAAGAATCGCTTGAACTTGGGAGATGGAGGCTGTAGTGAACTGAGATGGCACCACTGTACTCCAGCCTGGGCAACAAAGTGAGACTCCATCTCAGAAAATAAATAAAAAGTACAAATGTATGATCTCATGGTTCTGCAGTTCAGAAGTGGGACACTGGTCTCACTGGGCTCAAAGCTTGGGGTCGGGAGGCCTGCATTCCTTTCCAGAGCTCTTGGGGAGAAGCCATTTCCTCACTTGTTCTAAGTTCTAGAGGCTGCTCACATTCCTTGGCTCATGGCTCCCTCCTCCAGCTTCAAAGCCATCAGTGTTGCAACTCTGACCATTCTCCCATGGGCACCTTTCTCTCTCTGACTACAGCCTGGAAAGGTCCTCTACTTTTACTTTTTTTGAGACAGTGTCTTATTCTGTCATCCAGGCTGGGGTACAGTGGTGTGATCATGGCTCACAGCTGCCTCAGCCTCCTGGGCTCAAGCAATCCTCCTGCTTCAGCCTTCTGAATAGTTGGGACTACAGGCACATGCCACCATCCAGCTAATGTTTTGTAAAGATGGGATTTTGCCATGTTGCCCAAGTTGGTGTCCAACTCCTGGCCTCAAGCAATCCACCTGCCTCGGCCTCCCAAAGTGCTGAGATTACAAGCATGAGCCACCGCGCCCGGCCAAGACACATGACTTTTGATTGAAACAAGGGGTGAAAACAGGAGTGGCCCCGCTTGCCATCTTGTGCTTCCTGTGCCACAGCTCTGGGCTCCACACGGTTGGATGTCCTGGTCACCAAAGGGGATCAGCAAGAATCCTACTGAACTACAATTCCAGCTGCTGCCAGGCCAGCAGGAGGAAAAAGGAATCAGCACGTTGGCAGAGGTCATTGATGAGCAGAAGGTGGGGCTGCTTTCCCACAGTGGGGATGGGAGCAGCATCTCCAGCCCTGCGTGATCACTGGGATGCCTTCGGGAACTCCCCTCCCCCACTGTATCTGTGCACAGGCATCTGCAGCAACCCCAGACTGAGAAGGGGGTGCCCATCCGTAAGTGCTCAGACCCTTCAGAAACGAAGGTGTGGGTCACTCCACCAGGCAGCCTGGTGACACCTGCCAGGAATTGCTGGGGGAGGGGAATTTAGAATGGACACTGGAGGAGGGGGAAGATGAGTACAGTCTGTGATCACAAGGGTTTTGGTTTCTGTTTTGAGACAGGGTCTCACTCTGTCGCCCAGGCTGGAGTGCAGTGACATGATCATGGCTCACTGCAGCCTTGACCTCCCAGGCTCAAGACATCCTCCGTCCTCATCCTCCAGAGTAACTGGGAACACAGGTGCCTCATTTTTTTTTTTTTTAATAGAGATGGGAGTCTCGATATGTTGCCCAGGACGGTCTTGAACTCCCGACCTCGAACCAACCTCCTGCCTTGGCCTCCCCAAATGCTGGGATTACAGGCGTGAGCCACTGCACCCGGCCTAATCCCAGGGTCAACACCGGCGAAGGAGGCTGCGTTTCACCTCACTGCCTCCACCCTCCCAGTTCCCCGAGGAAGCAAGGCCCGCAGAAATCCCAGAATTGCTGTTTCCACAATAGGTGTGGAGAAATAGGTGTGACAATGCGCCTCGCAGACCTCCAATGGCAAGGAGCATGACTGACCAGGTGTCCACGCTGCTGAGCTTTGAAATCCACCTTGCAGGCCGGGTGTGGTGGCTCATGCTTATAATCCTAGCACTTTGGGAGGCCGAGGCAGGCGGATCACCTGAGGTCAGGAGTTCGAGACCAGCCCGACCAACGTGGAGAAGAAACCCCATCTCTACTAAAAAAAAAAACACAAAAATGAGCCAGGCGTGGTGGCACGTGCCTGTAATCCCAGTTACTCAGGAGGCTGAGGCAGGAGAATTGCTTGAACCCGGAGGCGGAGGTTGTGGTGAGCCGAGATCACGCCATTGCGCTCCAGCCTGGGCAGCAAGAGCAAAACTCCATCTCGAAATAAAAGAAAAAAAGAGAAATCCACCTTGCGTTTGTGCTGAGGCCACACCTCCAGCAGGGCCCTCCCCACCAAGGAGGCAGCACAGCAAAAACATGAAAGCAGGTCTTATAGCCAGTGCTGGCTGGGGGGTTCCCTGACAGCTCTGTTTTTTTTTGGTTTTGGTTTTGTTTTTGAGACAGAGTCTCACTCTGTCCCCCAGACTGGAGTGCAGTGGCGTGATCTCGGCTTGCTGTCTCCCAGGTTTAAGTGACTCGGCCTCAGCCTCCTGAGTAGCTGGGATTACAGGCGCCCACCACCATGCCTGGCTAAGTTTTATATTTTTAGTAGAGACAGTTTCACTATGTTAGCCAGGCTGGTCTTGAACTCCTGACCTCAAGCGATCTGCCTGCCTTGGCTTCCCAAAGTGCTGGGATTACAGACATAAGCCATATTTATATAAATTTTTTGAGATGGAGTTTCGCTCCTGTTGCCCAGGCTGGAGTGCAATGTTGTGATCTTGGCTCACTGCAACCTCCGCCTCCCGGGTTCAATCAATCCTCCTGCCTCAGCATTCCGAATAGCTGGGATTACAGGTGTGCACCACCACACCCGGCTAATTTTGTACTTTTAGTAGAGACAAGGTTTCTCCATGTTGGTCAGGCTGGTCTCGAACTCCTGACCTCAGGCGATCTGCCAGCCTTGACCTCCCAAAGTGCTGGGATTACAGGCGTGAGCCACTGCGCCCTGCCTCAAATTCATATATTTTAAAAAAGCATAAATGGGCTAGGCATGGTGGCTCACACCTGTAATCCTAGCACTTTGGGAGGTTGAGGTCAGTGTATCACTTGAGGCCAGGAGTTCACCAGCCTGCACAACATAGCAAGGCCCCATCTTAAAAAAATAAAAATAAATAAACATATAAATACTTGTTATTTATAACAAGTGAGTCACCCTGACAAGGGAGTCAAGGGACTCATGTTTTTGGTACAAGATTTTAATACAATTTGATTTTTGTGTATTTTATATTTAATACACAAAATGAAAACATGGCATATCAAATCCTATCACACCCGGCCAGGCGCGGGGCTCATGTCTGTAGTTCCAGCACTTTGAGAGGCTGAGGTGGGAGGATCACAAGGTCAAGAGATTGAGAGCATCCTGGCCAACATGGTGAAACCCCATCTCTACTAAAAACACAAAAATTAGCCGGGCGTGGTGGTGCGCACCTGTAGGCCCAGCTACTCAGGAGGCTGAGGCAGGAGAATCTCTTGAACCAGGGAGGCAGAGGTGGCAGTGAGCCGAGATCACACCGCTCCACTCCAGCCTGTGCGACAGAGCAAGACTCCATCTCAAAAACAACAACAACAAAACTATCATACTCGTGCTGATGAAATTTAAAATCTACATAAATGATTTATCTTCCAGGAAAATAAATACACAGAATTGATTCTAGAGAAGGCGGAAAAACAAAACAAAACAAAGCAAAAAAAAAAAAAAAAAACCAGAAGAGACCAGTAAAACTAGAACAAATTGAAAAGGAGTTAAAAGTTTGCCCTCCCAAAAGGCATCTCCTAACAGTGTCAGTGGAAATGTAACTAAGCTGGAATTGCCTCTCAGAGCAGGCGGAAGGGTAAATCGGTACAATTATTGAGGAGAAACGCTGTATTCCAACAATGAGTATACATACAACTCTAAAAAAGAATGAACTACTGACCATAAATTGCTAACATGGCTGAATCTTACAAATGTAACATTAAGCAAAAAAGGTTAGGCTCAAAGCTGGGCACAGTTGCATGCACCTATAACCCTAGCTACTTGGAGGCTGAGGTAGGAGGATCGCTTGAGGATGCTCTAGCAGTTGGAGACCAACCTGGGAAACATAAGGAGACCCCCATCTCAAAACAAGCAAAAAAAGTTAAATTTAAAAATAGGTAGGCCAGATGCAGTGGCTCACTCCCGTAATCCCGGCACTTTGGGAGGCCGAGGCAGGTAGATCATGAGGTCAGGAGATCGAGACCATCCTGGCGAACACAGTGAAACCCTGTCTCTACTAAAAATACAAAAATTAGCTGGGCGTGGTGGCACGTGCCTGTAATCCCAGCTACTCAGGAGGCTGAGTCAGAAGAATCGCTTGAACCCGGGAGGTGGAGGTTGCAGTGAGCTGAGATTGCGCCACTGCACTCCAGCCTGGGTGACAGAGCAAGACTGTTTTAAAAAAAAAAAAAAAAAAAAGGGAAAAAAAGGTAATACTCAGGGTAGGGAATACAGGCTCATGCTTGTAATGCAGCGCTTTGGGAGGCCGAGGCAGGTGAATCACTTGAGGCTAGGAGTTTGAGACCAGCCTGGCCAAACTGGTGAAACCCCATCTCTACTAAAAATACAAAAATTAGCTGGGCGTGGTGGCGTGTGCGTGTAATCCCAGCTACTCAGGAGGAGACTCACTTGAACCCAGGAGGTGGAGGTTGCAGTGAGCCGAGATTGCACCACTGCACTCCAGCCTGGGGGACAGAGTGAGACTCTGTCTCAAAAAAGTTTATACTCAAGACTTCATAATGTATTCAGTGTATTACATGAATTTCAAATGCAAGCAAAACTAATCTGTGGTGATTGAAATTAGAACAGTGGTTACTTTGGGGGCCACTGACAAGAGGCACAAGAGAAGCTTGCTGGGTGCTGGAAAGGTTTGATATTCTGATCCGGGTGGTGGTGGTTCAGGCATAGTCATATGGAAAGATTCACGAAGGCTGTACACTTAAAATAGGTGAACATTACTGGTTCTAGCTCAGTATTTTTTTTTTTTAATGAAGAAAACCAAAACAACAACAAAAAAAACACCACAGTATCTGGTCCAGATGGCTTTATTGAGAGTTCTAAAAGAGGCAAGAGGAAAGGCCCCGGGTTTCCACAGTCTGCGTTTCTGTTGCGAGCAGGCCTGGCTTACTCAGTCTTTGCTGGTCTCTGGGAGTGCCTGGAGCTATGGCACTGACCTGGGACAAGCTGAAACTCTTGGAATGTGCATGTAGTTACTGATGAATGTTAATCTCTAGTCCTGGGGCACTGAGGCAGGATGAGCAGCCTGTCAGATGTCAGAATGTTTAACATCAAGACTTAGGATGTGCGTCTGGCACCTGTTTTGGAGTGCTGTGTTTTGGTTACTATGGCTGGTCATGTGGCAGGAAAGTGCCTATGTGACCATCTTCTTAGAACAGTGGATTTCGAGACCTGGGTGAGTTTCGCTGGGCAGAGACAGCTCACATCTCTGTGGTTCACACCTGGAAAGAAAATACACCGTGCAACCTGCTCTTGGCCTCC
>NW_012107585.1:6122972-6125591 GCF_000951045.1 Mandrillus leucophaeus
AAAAAAAAAAAAAAAATCCTTTTTTTACACTCTGCAATACCAAGGCTCTCTGGCGCTCACACTTAGCCGTGAACTGCTTGTTCACAGTTCTTAGTTTCTCACTTGCTGCAGACAGAGCATCAGGACAATTTAGCAGTGAGAAGCCACCTCGGCAGTTTCCCTGGCATTGTCCCACCTCCACCCTGGATAGTCTTCAAATTCTGCATCATCACAGCTGCCACAGCATTCCCTCCTCCAGGACATTCCCCAGGTCACCACTGATCAGGTCTTTAGCAATGGAGCCACCACGTTGGACTGGGATCTATTTATGCCACCTACTGACCAGGACTGTGTCCTCTTCCCACATTGGGCAGTCGGTGAGACCATTCCAATCCCTATCTTACCTCCCATTTCCTCAGACCACTCCTGGTTCCACTTGCGGTAGTCTGGGTCTTTGGAGAGACAGACACCAAGATGAAATGAACACATAAGAATGTAGGAGACATGCTTCTGGGAGAAACCACAGGGAGGAGCTAGAGGAGGCCTGGGGAGCATCAGACCCAAGTGAAGGAGAGAGGGTTGGGTGGAACATCCTGGACTGACAGTGTGAGGAGGGTTCAGCAAAGGCATGGAGAGTCTCCAGCCAAATTCAGCCATCAGAGGAGTCCCAGGCACGGCTCTCCCTTAAGATCCTTGTTGTACTTGGTCACTAACCCAGAGCAACTTGTGGGAGGGATGTCCTTGGTTCAAACTTGAGCATGGGTTTTAGAGGACAGCAGCTGAGGTCCTTGGCCAAGTATGGTTCGCTGTGCTTGGAGATCTGAGATCTGAGAGGTGCATTTTTATGGCTACTATACTTACATCTTTTTTTGTTTTGGTTTGGTTTGAGAGGGAGTCTCACTGTTGCCCAGGCTGGAGTTCAGTGGGGCGATCTCAGTTCACTGCAACCTCCACCTCCCAGGTTCAAGCGATTCTCCTGCGTCAGCCTCCTGAGTAGCTGGGGTTACAGGCGCCCACCACCATGCCCAGCTAATTTTTGTATTTTTAGTAGAGACAGGGTTTTGCCATGTTGGCCAGGCTGGTCTCGAACTCTTGACCTCAAGTGATCCACCTGCCTTGGCCTCCCAAAGTGTGGGGATTACAGGTGTGAGCCACTGCACCTGGCCCATACTTAATCTTCATACCAATCTGGACTCACTACACTGGCTTAGACCCAGTGTCATTCTGGACCTTTCCATCTTTCCTGTGTTATAGTCCTTGAATCAATCCTGGATCTTTTTTGTCTTATTACCTAGTTTTGGTGGAGTATTTCGTTTAGTGGCTTTCTGAGAAAAGGTGCATGGAAGGCAATTTAAAAAAGATACTGCATATCTTAAATATTTTTAGTTTAATTTTTATCAGGCCCTTAGTAGTCTGTCACGGTGAAGAATTCTAGTTTGGAAATTCTATTTCTTCAGAGTTTTGAAGGCATCAATTGTCTTCTAGTGTCCAGTGTTGCTCTTTAGAAGTCTAAAGCTATTCTGATTCTTGAGTGTTTGCAGGTGATCTGAATTTTCTCTCTGAAGGTGGTAGCATCCTCTCCTTGTCTCTGGTGTTCTGAGGTTTCAAGGTTATGTGCCTTGATATGGGTCATGTTTCATCCATTTAGCTGGGCACCTGGTGGGTCTCTCCATCTAGAGTCATGTTTTTTCCTCCATGTTCTTTAATTCTTGGAAATATCACATTATTTCTTTGATAATTTGATTCACTTTTTTTTTTTTTTGAGATGGGGTCTCGATCTGTTGTGGTACAATTATGGCTCACTGCAGCCTCAGACTCCTGGGCTCAAGCAATCCTCCCACCTCAGCCTCCTGAGTAGCTGGGATTACAGGCATTTGCCACCAGACCTGGCTAATTTTTTTATTTTTAGTAGAAACGGGGTCTTGCTATGTTGCCAGGCTGGTCTCAAACTCCTGGGCTCAAGTGATCCTCCCATCTTGGCCTCCTAAAGTGCAGGCATTGTGGGTGTGAGCCACTGTACCCAGCTTGATTCACTCTTTTTTTGGTTTGCTTTCTAAATTCCTAGAAGTCTAATGTTGTACCTTCTTGGTAGAACCTCTAATTTTCTTTTCTCTCCTATTTTCCTTCTTTGTCACTCCTATGTTTGAGCAGGTCATCAATTTTATTTTTCTGTTCCTGTTTGTTCAAAAATGTGTATTGAACACCTATTGTAGGTGCTGGAGATATATCAGAGAAAAAGACAAAGCCCTTGTTTTTTTTTTTTTTTTGAGATGAGGCCTTGCTCTGTCACCCAGGCTGGAGTGCAGTGGCATGATCATAGCTCACTGAAGCCTCAAAGTGCTGGACTCAAGGGATCCTCTGCCTCAGCCTCCCACATAGCTGGGACTACAGGTGCACACCACCACAGCCAGCTAATTTTGTTTTAATTTAATTTTTTTTTAAGATGGAGGTTTTTTTGTTGTTGTTGTTGTTTTGTTTTTGAGATCGAGTCTCACTCTGCTGCCTAGAGTGCAGTGGCATGATCTTGGCTCACTGCAAGCTCCCCCTCCCAGGTTCACGCCATTCTCCTGCCTCAGCCTCCCGAGTAGCTGGGACTACAGGCATCTGCTACCATGCCCAGCTAATTTTTTGTATTTTTAG
>NW_012107585.1:6127951-6128933 GCF_000951045.1 Mandrillus leucophaeus
GAGACCTGGGTGAGTTTCGCTGGGCAGAGACAGCTCACATCTCTGTGGTTCACACCTGGAAAGAAAATACACCGTGCAACCTGCTCTTGGCCTCCCTGGACTTCGTCTATGTGTATCTTCCTCTCTCGTCCCGTGTTGTATCCTTTGCTTAGTCAGCCTTAGCTGTGGTATAACCTCATCAGGTCATGTGAATCCTTCTAGTTAATAAGTGAAGTAGGCAAGGGGTCCTGATTCATCCGCCATAGCCCCCAGCTCTGCCCCACTCTGGGCTGCTGCGCTCCCCTCTATATTTACTCACAACCGCCTTCTCTCCCTAGAATTTTCTTCTGATCTTTAGTTCCTTGAATTGATATGCTTTCCTTTAATCTCTTCAGCACTCAGGGTTTGGCTAAGGAAGGAAGCCAACAACCTGTATGCTAGCTCACCATCCTAGGGCAAACCAGAAGTCACCCACTATTAAGAAAAATTGTTTATTTCTGACATATTTTGTTTTTATTTCTGTGTTTATCTGGTTATGTTGAAGAATTTCATTAGTTCTTTCAATAGATTGTCCACTCACGCCGGGCGCAGTGGCTCACGCCTGTAATCCCAGCACTTTGGGAGGCCCAGGTGGGTAGATTATCTGAGGTCAGGAGTTCAAGACCAGTCTGGCCAACATGGTGAAACGCTGTCTCTACTAAAAATACAAAAATTAGCCAGGCGCAGTGACTCATGCCTGTAATCCCAGCACTTTGGGAGGCCAAGGCGGGTGGATCACCTGAGGTCGGGAATTTGAGACCAGCCTGACCAACATGGTGAAACCCTGTCTCTACTAAAAATACAAAATTAGCCGGGCGTGGTGGTGCATGCCTGTGATCTCAGCTACTCGGGAAGCTGAGGCAGGAGAATCGCTTGAACTTGGGAGGCGGAGGTTGCGGTGAGTCGAGATCGCGCCATTGCACTCCAGCCTCGGCAACAAGAGTGAAACTCCGTCTCAAAAAAA
>NW_012107585.1:6132283-6135575 GCF_000951045.1 Mandrillus leucophaeus
ACAGGCATCTGCTACCATGCCCAGCTAATTTTTTGTATTTTTAGTAGATATGGGGTTTCACTATGTTGGCCAGGCTGGTCTCAAACTCCTGACCTCAGACAATCCACCCACCTCAGCCTCCCAAAGTGCTCGGATTACAGGCGTGAGTCACTGCGCCTGGCCTTTTAAAAAATTTTAGTAGAGATGAAGGTCTTTACTATGTTGCCCAGGCTGATCTCAAACCCCTGAGCTCAAGTGATCCTCCTGTAATCCCGAAGTGCTGGGGTTATAGGGATGAGCCACTATGCCTGAACCCTTGTTGATTTTGGATTCCAGGTTTTTTTGTTTGTTTTTTCTTCTTTTCTTCTTTAAGCAATGGGGTCTCACTCTATCATCGAGGCTGGAGTGTAGTGACGTGACCGTTGCTCCCTGTAGCCTCCAGTTCCTGGGCTCAAGATCCTCCTGCCTCAGCCTCTCTGTAGCTACAGGTGGTGCCACCGTGACCCGCTTATTTTGTAGAGACAGGGTCTTTCTATGTTGCCCAAGCTGGTCTCAAACTCCTAGCCTCAAGAGATCCTCCCCACTTGGCCTCCCAGATACTGAGATGATAGGCGTGGGCCACTGCACCTGGCGGTTCCTTGTTTTCATAATTCTTTCCAGTCACGTTGTGTGGTAGTGAGAGAAGGTGGTCAGTTGTTTTCGCTTTTCTGAATATGAGGCCTTGTGAGAATCGAATACATGGTCCATTTCCATCAAGAGTCTATGAGAACTGAAAAGGTTATGTTTTGTATGATGGTAGAGATTAGTAAAACTGAACTAATGCTGATAATTTGATTCTGATTCATTCATTCATATTGCAGCAGCTACTGTATCTAAGATACTGTGCAAGCCATTGGCAGAAATAGTGGGTAAGCAGAAACAATTCCTTTTTTCACAGTCCTTGTAGGCAAGCTAGTGGTGGTGGTGCTAGTGGCAGACACTAATCCCATCGCAGTCTCAGTGGGATGCGTGCAACGCAGGAGAGGAGCAGAGTTCTAGGAGAGACTGAAATAGAGGAACCTGAGCCGGAATGCTGGGTCACAAAAGGCTTCCCTGGCCAGGTGACAGCTGAGCTGAGATCTGAGGGATGAGTTGGCATGAATGAGACAAAGAGCCTAGAGATGGACAGCCCAGGCCTGGGAAATGGCTTGTGCAGATGCCCTGTGGTGGGAGACAGCATGGTCTTTAAGGAACGGAAGAATGGCTAGAGGACAGAGTGGGAACATGGAACACGGCTTGAGATGAGCTGGGGAGGTGGACAGCCGTATTGGGCACAGTCCCATGAGTCACATAGATTTCTGCCTTGTCCTGGAAGTGACAGAAAGCCTTCGGCCCACTTGACTCAGAGAGATGGTGTACAAATGTTTTTGTTTGTTTGTTTTTACAGAGTCTTGCTCTGTCACCCAAGCTAGAATGTAGTGGCACAATCATAGCTCTCCGCAACCTCAAACTCCTGGCCTCAAGTAATCCTCCCGTCTCAGCCTCCCAAAGCACTGGGATTACAGGCACGAGCCACCATACCTGGTCTGAAAATGTTTTGAGGCCAGGTGCAGTGGCCTGTAATCCCAGCACTTTAGGAGGCCAAGGCGGGTGGGTCATCTGAGGTCAGGAGTTTGAGACCAGCCTGGCCAATGTGGTGAAAACATGGCCTCTACTAAAATACAAAAAATTAGCCAGGTGTGGTGGCACATGCCTGTAGTCCCAGCTACTCGGGAGGTTGAGGCAGGAGAATCACTTGAACTCGGGAGGCAGAGGTTGCAGTGAGCTGAGACTGCACCATTGCACCCCAGCCTGGGCAACAAGTGAAACTCCGTCTCAGAAAAAAAAAAAAAAGTTTTGAAAAGATCCCCTCTGGCTGTGGTGTGCAGAGCAATGAGGAGGTGTGGAAAGAGGTTGGTCAGAGTGGTGAGTTAGGAGGCTCCTGTAATGATCCAAGAGGGAGATGATGATACCTTGGATCTCTGGATGGAGACAGAGGAGATGGACAGAAATGGATGGATCCCTGGAATGGCAGGCAGGTTAAACGGACAAGAGTCAGTGACGCATTTCCTGGTCATGGGGGTGGAGGGAGAAGGGCTCTGACCTGTCCAGCTGGATGACTGGTGGTATCACTCCGGAAGAAAAGGGAGAACTTCATTAGTGGTGCTGGGGAGAACAGATGATCGATCTGTCTTAGGCACTATGAGCTTTTTCTCTCTATACACATTCTTTTTCTCCTTGCATTGTAAGAGACTGAAAGGAATTGTGTTATTCTTCAATTACTTTTTTATTTCTATCGATTTCTTGTGTTGCAGTTTTGCTTATGTAGTTTGATATGTTTGACGGTAAGGGTTTATAACAATGTTACATTTTGAAGATTTTAATTTTTAATTATTGAATAAAAATATTGTTACGCATTCAAAATTATAGGCAGCCTCTATGACTCCCAATTCCCTCTCCAAAGGTAACCCTGGTTTCTAGCTTAGGATGGATAAGAAAATATGCAGTATGGGCTATGGTCCTCATCTTTATTCATTTTATTCCTGAATAATATTCTCTATATATACACATTTTGTTCATCAGTTAATGACAATTTTGGTTGTTTCTTCTTTTTGATTATTAATACTGCTATGCACATGTATGTGTAAGTTTTTAGTAGATATAGATTTTCAATTCTTGTAAACTATATGAATGAAACTGCTAGATCATACGGTAACTATGGTACCTTTGGTGGAACTGTGGAGCCATTTTCCAAAGCAGCCGCACCATTTTGTAATCCCACCAGCAACGGTGTTTTTTTTTTTTTGAGACGGAGTCTCGCTCTGTCGCCCAGGCTGGAGTGTGGTGGCGCGATCTTGGCTCACTGCAACTTCCACTTCCCTGGTTCAAGCAAGTCTCATGCCTCAGCCTCCCTAGAAGCTGGGATTACAGGTGCCCACCACCACTCCTGGCTAATGTTTGTATTTTTAGTAGAGATGGGGTTTCACCATGTTGGCCAGGCTGCTCTCGAACTCCTGGCCTCAAGTGATCTGCCCAGCTGGCCTCCCAAAGTGCTGGGATTACAGGTGTGAGCCACCCTGCCCGACCCCAATGATGTTATGAGGGATCCGTTGTCTGTACATCTTTGCTAACTCTTGTTACTGTCTTTAAAAAGTTGTTGTCATCCTAGTGGGTGTGAAGTGATATCTCACTGTGGTTTTGATTTGTATTTCTCTGACTAATGGTGCTGAACATCCATTTCATGTGCTTATTGGTCATTTGTGTGTGTGTGTGCGCGTGTATAAATATATATATA
>NW_012107585.1:6137195-6141666 GCF_000951045.1 Mandrillus leucophaeus
GAATCTGTTTATTCTCATGTACAGTGGCTGCTTGTTTTCACACTATGATGGCAGAAATGAGTAGTTATAAAGGTGATTTTTGACCCACAAAGCTAAAAATATTATCTGACCCTTCACAGAAGAGGTTTACTAATCATGGTTCTATTGCAAGTTTAATGATTCTTTAATCTGTCAATGTGCTGTTAATCCTATCTAGTGAATTTACTTCGTATGTTGTATTTTAAGTTCTAGAATTTTTATTTGGTTCTTTTTGTCACGGTTTATCTGCTGACAATTTCTATTTGCTCATTCTGAGCATATTTTCCTTTACATCCTGGAGCATGGTTATAATTACTTTAAACATCTTGAATGTTAATTCCAACATGTCAGTCATATCAGTTTCTGTCAATTGCTTCTTGAGCATGGATCACATTTTCTTGTTCATGTGTATAGCAGTTTTGAATTATATAATTGCAGAAATTCTGTTGCAGAATTTTTTTTTAAAGCAGGCAATTAACGGTTGAATTCAAGATTTAAAACTTTGATTCCAGTCAGGGACAGTGGCTCATGCCTGTAATCCTAGCACTTTGGGAGGCCAAGGCGAGAGGATGGCTTGAGGCCAGTCTGGGCAACACAGCAAGACCCCATCTCTACAAATAAAAATCTCCCAAGTAGTTGGTGTGTGCCTGTAGTCTCAGCTATTAATACTTGGCAGGCTGAGTTGAGGATTGCTTGAGCTTAGGAGAGCAAGGCTGCAGTGAGCTATGATTGTACCACT
This sequence comes from Mandrillus leucophaeus, assembly GCF_000951045.1. Taxonomy (NCBI): domain Eukaryota; kingdom Metazoa; phylum Chordata; class Mammalia; order Primates; family Cercopithecidae; genus Mandrillus; species Mandrillus leucophaeus. The sequence continues at coordinate 6,137,953 of NW_012107585.1, forward strand.
GCACTGCAGCATGGGAGATGGACACAGACCTTGTCTCAAATTTAAGAAAAAGGCAGGCAAAACACAAGCAAAAAAACCCTTTGATCCTCCCCTGGTGGGCAGTAGCTGAAATTTGTCTTTCTTTCTTTTGGCCTTAGCTGGGCTGTTTAGAGTCTGCCCTCTATGTATTTCAGAAATCAGATTAGGCAGGGCTTGTACACGGTCTTTTCTGGATTTCATGTATGTAGTTTAAAGTTGTTTTTAGCCAGAGGATTGGTTTGAATAACCGCCCAGTATTACTGGGGATCAGAACAGCAGCTGACAGTTGTTTTTATGTTTTTATGGCTTGTTTTAATGTCAGCAATGGGTTGGGTGTGGTGGCTCTTGCCTGTAATCTCAGCACTTTGGGAGGCAGTAGGATTGCTTGAGCTCGAGTTGGAGGTTGCAGTAAGCTATGGCTGCACGAGTGCATTCCAGCCTAGGCAACACAGAAAGACCCTGCCTGAAACAAAACAAAACAATCTGCAACATGGCAGTCCTAATTTTAACAGTGAAATTCAGTTGCTTTGAATGCCTCAAAGATTCTAGTTTGACCCTGGCTCGCTAGGAGGCGTGCATCCTGGTCCCCTCCTCCTAGGGACTCCTGGTTTGTGTGAGGTGATACCCTCTTCTGAGTAATGGTCAACACCGCTGCAGCAGTATTGGAGAGGAAGGTGTCGGCATGCCCCCTCTGGACAGCAGCTGGGTCAGCCCAGGGCTAGGCAGCCAAAACCCCAGCTCTTTCCTGCCACCTACCAGGGTTGGTGGATCTCCATCTCCAATACAATGCTGTTTGCATGGTCCTTCCCCGTTTACAGAAACCCCCACAGTCTAGTGTGTATGCCAAGCAAGTCGTGTCTATGAAACCTGGCTGTGATTATCTCGTCATCATCTGGGCAATGAGCTCAGTCTCTGGAAGCAGGAAGATCTGGGGCAAATTAGCTGCCTTTGAAACTTTGGGTACATAAAATGGATGATAAAATCTGCCGTTATATAATGAGACTGAAGAGCTGAGATGACCGGCCACCATTCTGGCCCACAGTATGAACACACTCTGCAGTTAGGGAGACCCAGGCAGAGGCTGTTGCAAGAATCTTTATTTGCTACAGGCAGTGGATTTAAAAGATGGATTTAAACTTATTTGGAACTAAGAGTAGGCCCTTGAGCCATCAGTGTTTATGCCTTACCTGTATTTTCTGGGATGGAGATCGTTTCTAATCTTGGGATGAGGATGGAACATAATGGTTAGGGACAGTGTTTAGGGCTTACTCTGCCACTTACCAACTGGTGATCTTGGGGTCTTGGCGAGTTCCTTTGTGACAGTGGTGACAGTAATGGCACCTGCCTTAAAGGGCTCTTGGGAGGCAGGACTGACACCCGGTGTGTGGCCATCATTGGCTGGGGCTCTCTCCAGCGTATCTCCTCAGATCTGCTTTGACACCCCAGGCCTCTGAGCTTTCTTTCAGTCATGAGTATGTCCCTTCTCCTTGCTTCATGTCCTCCTCAAATGAAGCCTGGCAACTGTGTCCCTGGCCAAATGATCAAGAGGGATGTGGGGCAGGGCTGAGGACAGAGCGCAGGCCCATCCCTTCACGGTAGCGTCAGCGCCTTCGTCAGCTCCTTTTGGGGAGGGTCATGGGTCATCCCACCAGTTATTCATCTGCTTCATCAGATGGTGCCTCAGTCCTGATTCCTTCACTGTGTCCTGGAAGACTGAGAATTTTCCAAATGCGTGGCTGGAATCTCCTCTTAAACTCTCTTTAGTCTGGCTACTGTCCCTCCCCTATTCAGTGGACTGACTTGAGCCAAGTGGCTTAGAATGACACTGTGTTTTATTTTAACACAGGATAGGAGTTTGGCCCATGAGTCTTTTTTTTTTTTTTTGAGACGGAGTCTCGCTCTGTTACCCAGGCTGGAGTGCAGTGGTGCAATCTCGGCTCACTGCAAGCTCCGCCTCCCGGGTTCAAGCGATTCTTCTGCCTCAGCCTCCTGAGTAGCTGGGACTACAGCCATGCACCACCACACCCAGCTAATTTTGTATTTTTAGTAGAGATGGGGTTTCTCCATGTTGGTCAGGCTGGTCTTGAACTCCCGACCTCAGGTGATCCATCTGCCCTGGCCTCCCAAAGTGCTGGGATTATAGGCGTGAGCCACCGAGCCTGGCCCTGACCCATAGTCTTCTGTTCCAAGGGTGTTCAAGAAAAACCTAAAGATTTATGAACGACTAATGCAGGCCCACAAAAGACTGACAGAATGGGAGCGTCACAGTGTAGTAAACTTTCCCTCAAAACAAGCAATAAGACTTTAAAGTACACTGAAGTCAAAGAGGGCACCTGTAGTGTTTATTATGGGGAAAAAACGGTATAGAAAAATAAAACGTCAACACTGGTTTGTGTGCAGAATGTGGGTAGAGGTTGATCTTCTTGGCCTTAAGAAGCGAAAATGAGGAACTGCATGGGCAGGGTCACCCACTCTCCCCCTCTGTGTATGGAGCTTTGTGCCAAGCCTTTCATTGTGCAGAAGAAAATATCGAGACCCTGGGTGGGGGATCACCCCTCAGCAGTGGGGAGAGAAGCAGTATTCCTAACAATGAACCTCCGGGAGCTGTGGTGGTTTGAATAATGACAGCATACCAATCTAATGATTTTAACTGTATTCCAACTCCGTGAGCACTGTGTGTGCAATACATGAGAACACAGTAAACCAGAAGAGTGCCTCCTATGAAGAGCGCCTCATATTTACTCAATACTTTCTATGAGGCACCCTCATCCCCATTTCAGATGAAGCAGCTCAGACTCAGGGGGCTCCGTCCCTAACCACAGCCCCATGGTGCCTGGGATGTGTGCTGACAAACGCCTTCACTCTGAGCACCACGGAGTCGTCTTCCTCCTGCCTCTCACTGTCTAGGTCATCTCGCATACTCTGCAAGGCTTTACATCACTGAAGACTCTGGGGCTTTTTTTTTTTTTTTTTTGGCTTTAGTGCTCTACTGGCTAGAACAACTCTTCTCCAATTTCTTCTGTATCTGTTTCGGCAATTAATTGTTCGGGTTAAGAAGTGTAGAGTCCCCACCCGCTGCATCCAATCTGGTAGCAAGTTCTGTTCTTCGCATCACCCTGGTCCAGGCCATGGCCTCTCTCACAGCGACTGCCCCGGGCAGAATGCCTGCACTCAACAGGGGAGAGCCGCAGGAAGTGCCAAGCAGGCACGAGGGAAGGAGGAAAGGTGGTGCCGGGGCTCCTGGTCGGATGGCGGTCTTAGGGAGGGTGGCACTGCAATCTACCCGCCGTCAGGCCGGCAAGGCTATGACTCATCCGTGCGATGCTTCGTCATCTTAGTTCCTCCCTGCACTACCAAGCCCTCAGCCTCTTTTTCTGAAATTGGTTTCTGCCTTCCCTAGGAAGCTGGCACAGGATGTGTTACTGTCTACCTGGGGATAAAAACCCCGTCAAGGCACGACAGCAACTGAAAGTGTGAGGAAATTCAATCTCCAATGGCAAAGGCTCAAACACAAAAGCTAGAAGCTCACTTGGTGGCTACACTCCAGCAGCTCCAGGTGGGCGGAGTGAAAGGTGGCAGTAGAAGGCTGACAGGTGGCCGCCTGGAGCAGGACTCTGGTGAGACAGAGCAACTGGTGTCGGGATCCCGGGGCTGGATCGCTTGTCTTCCGACATTTGGTTGAATGCAGTGGCCGTC
>NW_012107585.1:6144101-6153205 GCF_000951045.1 Mandrillus leucophaeus
ATCAGTGCGCTTGGGGCTGTAGAAGGCTTTCGCGTTCTTCAGACATGCAGTTGAATGCAGGCCCGTGTCCACCAGGAGCACTGGGCTTCTCCTGTGCCAATCTGCTTTTCAGTCTTCTCTTCACTGGCACATCCAGTCTAGTGATACAGGATCCCCAGCCCGAGCCTTTGCTATTTACAGCAAGGCCCAGAGTTACGACAGAAGGCTACGGATTCTACTTTTGAATGCACTGTGGCATCCCTGTGTGACCTTGTGTGGGGATGACTGCCACACCCCCTCCCAAGTCAAGCTTGCTAAAGCCAGCCCTGCACAGACCGCAGGAGTAGGGGGTCAGGATGTCTGGTTTTGCTCACTGGCAGGCCCAGTGCCTCAAACTTTACTGAAGCATGACTGATTGCCTCTAACGGACAGGAAAGGGCTCTGGATTCCAAGGGAAAGGCTGAGGAGGAAACAGATGATGGCTGAAGCAGTCAAAGAAAGGAGAGGGAAGAGTTTTGTGATGGGAGAGGCTCTGCACATGAGACAGCTGGAATCTGAACTTGCAGAAATTTCAGTTTAGAGTTTTGCAGATAGAAAGCACCCTATACATTGCAGGGAATAGGAATAATTTCTGGATTAGAAAGTCTTACCTGGTTTATACCTTCCAGAAAGAGGAAGAAGCTTGAGTTGGATGACTCGATCTGCAGTGCTTCAGCTGACACGTGTTAGCAGCCATTGTTCTAGAAATGATTTCACTGTTGGAAACTGCTGAAGAAATGCAATTCGGTGAAGTGGGGCAGGCTGTCCCGGCCACTGTGCACTGAAGACCAGAAGGAAACCGAGATGGCTTCCTTCTGAGCCTGTACCGCTGACACAGCTCTGTAGAGAACGGGGTTGCACACACGACGTCCCTAAGGCAGGTACTCCAGGCACTCTGACGTAAACGCTAGGCTTTACAAAACAGAAACGTACACACAACATGGGATCTGGTGAGCAGTAACGTGAGAGCTGCTAAGCAGACACAGCAGGTTCTATTTTTAACACTTGACTGGCAAAATGGAACTCCCTTCCCCTCCATCCTCACAGAGAACGAGTGCTTCTGTTTTTCGTGTGGGTGACCTAACTTACCTGTTTACTGAAGGCCTGTGAGCCTGCTACAAAAGTAATTCAGACAGTAGCTTAGTCCCAAGCCGCCTTGGTTGGAACCATTCCTAGGCAGGGAGCTGTCACTGTCACATTCAGAGAGGGTATGCACCGTAATGACAGCAACGGAACACACTAGGCTTTGGACAGCCTTTACTGTCATATCTTCATTAGCTCAATCTAGAAAAAAGTTATTAAAAAGTGGGAGTTCTAATAGCATAGTCTCTTTGTGAGGAAAAAGGACTTCAGATCAGTGAGGACATTTCATAAACATGCCCACCTAATGCAGCAGACTTCAGGCAGCGGGGAGCACAGGGAGGCTGGAAGGGAAGTCCAATGTGTGCTTTAACTGCAGCCCACCCAGCCAACCTCCAACAAAAGGGCACGACTTCCAGAACTGGGAGGGATTCCAGCGTGTCTACTGTGGGGAACTCAAGACAAGCAGGGCATTTGCTGTTTCTCTGCCAGAGTTTTAAGGGCTTTGAAGATTAGGAACTGGAATCCAGGGTGCATTCACAGCTCTGTGTGGGTATTTCCCCCCAAAACCTGCACAGAAGTGAGAATGACAAAATCATGATGTTCCTTCTGTCTGGAATTTAATTTTCTTATGAAAACAAAGACAGAAACATTAAAATGACCCACTGCCAGGATAACATTTTGCACCGTCGCCCAGGCTGGAGTGCCATGGCGTGATCTCTGCTCACTATAACCTCCGCCTTCCGAGTTCAAGCGATTCTCCTGCCTCAGCCTCCCAAAAAGCTGGGATTACAGGTGCACAATACCACACTCGGCTAATTTTTGTATTTTTAGTAGAGACGGGGTTTCACCATGTTGGCCAGGATGGTCTCGATCTCCTGACCTTGTGATTCGCCCTCCTCGGCCTCCCAAAGTGCTGGGATTACAGGCGTGAAGGATAACGTTATTTCTACCCATCACTGGCACTTGCCCTTAATGCGAGTCATTTTGGAGCCCCTCCCTGTCCCTGGGCCTGTTTAATTAGCTATTTGCATCCTTGATGGCTATGAAGGAAGGAAGGGAGAGTCCGCGAGTGGATTTTTAGTCTTCACCCAATGCAGAGGCAGTTTTGAGTTTTGTGGACAGCAGAAGCTTCAGTTCTTTGATGTATCTATGACTGGGCCAGAGGTGCAGGTGACCAGGTCTGGGGACAGAGAGGGACTTTCCATCAGTCTTCTAGAACAGGGAGGAGATGGCTGGGAGCTGTTTGGTACCAACAACCAAAGTGAAGATTATGTGACAAAGGCTACAAAGGAGTCATTTATTAAAAACAAAACCCCAGAAACCCCTCAGCAGGATTTGATGACAACAACAGAGGAATCCAACACCCTAAGTGCTTCAGGCTCTGTTGACAGCAGGATGGGTGCCCGCTGTGAGCTCGATCCACAGTGACTTCAGGCCACAGTGACACAGCACACCAGTTCATTACACAGGTCAAGACAGAGGCAGCCACTGGGGCGGGGACCCCTGGGAAGAGGCTGGGACTCAGGGCCCTTCTCCAGCCTTTGTTGTCAGGCATCCTCATGCCAACTGCAGGCTTCTCTCTGCCTCTGAACAATGGATGCCTTCTTACCAGGCAGGGGCTGCTTAGGTAAAGGCCAGCAGACCTAACACTAGTTACTCCCAGAACTCTGGGCTTGCAGCAGAGACCACAGCACAGGGCCAGGCTCTCAGGACAGAGCCAGCTGGTTCTTTCCCCAGTTCCTGGAATTTAGGGCCCACCTCAGCGGGGCATTTGACATGTATCCCCAACACCCATCTGTCACCACAGGTAAACCAAGACTATAATCACAACAGCAAGGACAGGATCGTGTTGCTTTTTTCCTTTTTTTTTTTTTTTTTTTCTTAAAGGAGTGAGGGCATGGAAAATATACAGCACACCAATGAAACAAAATGTCAAAAAAAAAATACAAAAAAATAGAAAATAGAAAAATGTATTTACAAGTAGTACATTACTATGATGAGAAAGCACAAAGACACCTGCTGCTATAATACATGCATTGGCTCCAGAAGAAACTACGGAACACCCTGCAAGGGAGAAACCTAGAAAAGAAAGAAAGGGCCGAAAGGTTTGAACTCTTCATCCCTAATTTGCTACACTGATCAAAACCAAGTTAGGTCTCCTAAAGTCCATGAGTCTATCAGCACAAATGCTATACTGGTTTGTAACTGCGGAGTCAGTCGTGAAGGGGAAGGACAGCAGCTTATCCATATACAAGGAAGCCACAGTAAACTGCTCGACATGCTCAAAACGACAGCAAGCCCCTGTCAGCTACACAGCGTGATCTTAGCAGGATTTCATTTCTGTTTATTCATATATATCTATGTGTGTGTGTATATATATGTACGTATGTATAAAAACCGTGCCCTTGTTCACTGCCAACACAACATCTGGGTGGACATGAACTCATTACAACAAATTCTTATGTGGATGTTGTAAGAAGTCACTCAATGTCTGTGGATTTAATAAGTCACTTCACACCACAGAAAATATTTAATAAATCCAAAAAAAGGAAAGAAGAATATAACGACAGAAGAGCTTCTGTCTCAGTTCTCTGAAACTGAGTCCCCCATAGGAAACTGGTCCCAAAGTTCTCGAGGGGTCACTGAAGAAACTTCGGTTTGCTAATTTTTTCCATCCTTTTAGTGTTCAAAAGTTCTAGAAAGACTCCTCGCTGTTTTCAGTTTTTAAACAGTCAAATCTCCATCTCCCCCACAAGGTAACAGTCTGGTGCAGATCCATAAAAACGTGGGAGGAAGGAGCGCCGGGGAGAGGCCTGTCTCTTGGAAGGGGCCCCACCTCTACATCCGCAGGAAGAGAAGGAACCAAACAGGGCTCCAGCACCTCTCTCCTGCATACAAGCTCCCTTTAAATGCCAAATCCAGTCACACGGCAGTTCCTTAAACACAGGTACATTTTTCTGAGTACCAGGCCAGCTCTAAGAGGAAACAAACCATGAGTTGAGAGAAAAGGACTATGATGGCCATCTGGTCACTTTCTACGTGATCCATCATACTTCCAGGAATCGGGAGCTGCTGGACTTGGAGTGGAAAGGCTCAGACCACATCCGCCGGAGGTCGCCCTGAGAAACAAGGGACTTTCTAAGTTACAGATTTAAGCACAAGGCACATACAGCTGTCTTTTCTGATTCTTTTTTTTTTTTTTTTTGAGACGGAGTCTAGCTCTGTCGCCCAGGCTGGAGTGCAGTGGCCAGATCTCAGCTCACTGCAAGCTCCGCCTCCCGGGTTTACGCCATTCTCCTGGCTCAGCCTCCCGAGTAGCTGGGACTACAGGCGCCTGCCACCTCGCCCGGCTAGTTTTTTGTATTTTTTTTTTACTAGAGACGGGGTTTCACCGTGTTAACCAGGATGGTCTCAATCTCCTGACCTTGTGATCCGCCCGTCTCGGCCTCCCAAAGTGCTGGGATTACAGGCTTGAGCCACCGCGCCCGGCCTCTGATTCTTTAAAAAAAAAAAATTCTTTTTTAAAGATATGAAGTCTTCCTATATTGGCCAGGCTGGTCTCAAACTCCTGGGCTCAGGCAACTCTCCTGCCTTGACCTTCCAAAGTGCTCGGATTACAGGCATGAGCCACTGCGCTTGGCCTCATTCTGATTTTTTTTGGATGGGTTCTCGCTCTGTCACCTAGGCTGGAGTGCAGTGGTGAGATCTCAGCTCACTGCAACCTCCGACTCCTGGGTTCAAGCACTTCTCTTGCCTCAGCTTCCCAAGTAGTTGGGATTACAGGCGCTCACCACCATGCCTGGCTCATTTTTGTGTTTTTAGTAGAGACAGGGTTTTACCATGTTGGCCAGGCTAGTCCTGAACTCGTGACCTGCCTGCCTCAGCCTCCCAAAGTGCTGGGGTTACAGGCGTGAGCCACCATGTGCCCTGCCCCCTTTCTGATGCTTGATCTAAGATCAGATTGCTTCTGCGGAAAATCAAAGAGCATTTAAATCTTACCCATTCAAAAATAACCCACTATTTTTAGGAGGACTCCCTAGAAGGGGTGCTTTTAGGCTCCTTGAGCAAGAAAAGGGCTTTTAGCAACTCTCTAGAGGTCGTGAGTCAGGTGACCTGGGCAAGTAAGTTGACCTCTGTAACCTGCTTCCTCATCTGTAAAACGGGGGACAGACATCTGGGAAGTAACACGCTAATTCTGGTTTTATCATATGCTGCCTCAACACTATTCAATTTTAATTATTCCCAAACTTTAACGTAGCGTGAAGCTGTTAGGTGGCGGGAGGGCACTGCTTTGAACAGAAGCAGAAAGTTCCCTCAGCTGGGCTCTAGGGCTTTCAATTAGTTATTCCTCGCCCAGGTGGTGTAGTGGCCTAGCTCATGACCATTTTCTGATAGTGGCTGCATGAATCTGGAAGCGTTTGCTAATGCCAGGGTAGCGCACACACACAAAATAGCAGAGATCAAAAGCTCACTCAGGGACTTAAGCAGAATCACCTCCAGCGAGGAGAGTGCAAACCCAGGCACGGGGCCAATCCAAGTTATTGCTTTCACAGGTTTATAACTGCTGCTCTCACCTTTAGATAGGCCATCGTGAGGAGTGGCAATAAGGTAAATGGCACCAAATAGAGAAGGGCGGGCTGGGCGGCCCGGTGAATGCGAGACGCCACAGTAGCAGTGAGCAGGCCTGTGAGGAGAGAGAAGCATCTGTGAGACAGGAGAGGGAACCCATGTCACCTGGCTGCTGCTTGGCAAAGTCCTGCGACTGTACAGATCTAATGTGCTGTCGTCCATTCTGTGGTTGGGGTATGAAATGCCCAGCTTGGACAGCTGAAGAAATGTGGATCAGCATAGCTTTAAAAAACACCTACAACTCCAAGGACACATGACTGACCCAGGTCTAATTCCTTGCTCTGGTTCCTGGGTTCAAATCCTCCCTCCAGCCCCAAGTGTGCCTCTGTCTCCTGTGATGCTGGATTTGGGAGGCAGAAGACCTGGGTTCAAGTTTCAACTCTGCTACTCACAATAGCTAACATAACCACAGTTCAGACCTTCCACCTCTCCGAGCCTCAGTCTGCTCATCTGTCTAATGGGGATAATGCCACTTGCCTTGCCCCTCTGAGTTTGTGGTCTGAAATGAACCCATGTGAATGAACTGCTCTGGGACGAGGACAGTGCTGGGTTTGAGGAGGCGGCACGGAGTGCAAGAGACGCTCCTTTCCAGTCACTATGCAGGAGCAGTTGCACGTGCAGGCAGGTTACTACTTTTCCCAGCCCCATCACAACCATCTCCTGTCTGCCTACACGAGCTGGCTACAAAACTTAGCCTAGGTCAGAGTGGTAGAAATATAGAACTAATGAATGTAAGTATCTGTTGAATAAAGTAGGAAATAAATACAAGTCATTCAACTCTAGAGGAAGACTTAAGCACAGACTAATCCACTGCACTGTGTGCTGTGTGTCCTTGGCTTTGAAGACTGACATGCTTTTCCTACAATATTCTTCAGATACACTGCTGGAGAGGGAACTGGCCTATATCCAGTACACAGAACACTTAGCATCTCACAGGCCAGGTTGTCTATTACAGCACTCAGAATTCCCGCTCTCCTTCCATCCAGTATCTGTAGCTAGAAGACCTGATTTAATTCCAAGGGTTGGAGGTCAGCCAGAGCGAGGATCATCTGCAGTCTCTCTGGTTCTCTTACCTACAAAGTATCCGATGAGCGTGCAGTGAAAGTAGGAGACCTTCTGCATGCGCCCGGAGATGTTGGCAGGTCCAGGGGCCCCACAGGAGTCCCCACTGGCTTGTTTTTTGTAGTTGTCATAGCGAAGGACAAAGCATAGTAGGAGACCAGGCATCACGATGTCTCCGATGCCCAACATGGAGAAGTGGCTGCCAGTGGAGCTGGAATGCAGTTTCACAGGTTAGCAACATCACACTCTACACAATCCAGTTTCTATTCCTTTTGTGCAAAGTTTGTTAGCTTTTTAAGGAGTCAAAGAGCTTATCAGTATGGTAGATGGAAATCTCTTCTGATGGAACATCAGTTTTAAGAGTGTAGAGAGAAAAAGCTGCAACAGTACTGGCACTAGAGGTCTTCACCTGGCCCCCCCGTGTTTCAGGAGAGCCCCTTGGAAGTGACTGCTGAAGTGATTTGCATAAGTGCTGCTTCCTCTAGAAATGTCAAACGATTCATCATTTGTGACACACTCACTGTTGAGACTTCAAATAAGCACTTGGCTACTATTACAGGTGGAAGATTAAAGCAGTACATTCATTCTGCCAAGATTATATTACCAGGAGCTATATAATTCTACCATTAGAACCTATTTTTATAAATATCTTACAAATTAAAAGGATCCAGATTCTCCTAACTCCCTCCAGCCAACGCGAAACAGTGGAAACAGCAGTAAGGCATGACTGTTTGCTGACATTAATCAACAATAAAAGGCAGCGCCTGGATCACTTAGTGGTCGTTCTTGGCAAGCCAAGAATCTCATCCTCTTCTGCAGCATGGAGATAATGACCCCAGGTTGGGACCAGAATGCTGATGACATAAGAGACTGACCAAGGCCGGGAACAGACAGGCACAGGAAGAGTGTGGTCCTGTCATAGCATGAGGTCCTACCTTGGGAAGACCAGTTTTCCAGGCAGAGACAGGCGAGGAACATCACGCCCAACATTGGGCCCCAGGTGGAGCTTCCGGGATAGAACGTCAAGGGGATTGTCAGCCGGCTGAGTGGCCACCTTCACCATGACGTTGCTATTGAAGATGTAGGCTGAGAAAAATACCTGCCGAGTTGGAGAGATGCCTTTAACAGAGGGAGCTGGAAGCAACCTGCTTTCAGCATCAGTCCTCCTTGCTCTTAAGAGCAGAGTCTCAGAATGCTGTGACTGCAATGCTTTCTTTGTATGATTTGAGAAAATCTTTGCTCTTCCTGTGTTCTTGCCAATTTCTGCACTCTCCACACCCAGCGATTACTCCATGACAGGGTGGCCCTCACTGCAGCGAATCTTGTCAACCTGTTACCTCTTCTATCCTAGGAGTCACACACACACACACAACCTACTGTACAACAACTCAGCAAACAAAAGGATCAGACTGCACACCCATGAACAACTACAGTTAAGGACTCCGGAGAGGCAGTGATCGGCGGCCGGGCAAGCCCAACTTTGGATACTTCTAGTTAATAGTTTTCGGGAGTGAATGCTTCACTTCAACACAAAGAAGGGGAGGGGCTCCAAGGACATAAACGCTTACCCAAAATACATCATAGATTAGAAGCCCTGAGAGAAGCAAGCAGGAGACCTTGAGGCTCGGCAGGCGGACAAAGGCGATCATGGCGACACAGAGGCCCATGGCCAGTGCTGGGGAGGAGACAAGATACAGCAGATAGCAGTCAGTGTGGACTCCAGGCTCATCCTCTTTCCACAAGCTATGCCCCTTCACAGAGTTTGCAATTCCCTCAGAAATCAGGCAGCCCTAAGCTCCAGCTTCAGAAACTTACATGCAATTTATGCAAAGCACCCATTTCTTCAGCCCGTTTGGACTTGTGGAATTTGGGGTGATTGCTTTCCTCCTGCTAGACACAGTGCTTGGCTGTTGGAGACCCAGGAAACCAGTCCGAGACCTCCCAGCTGTCTTTTCCTGCCTTCCCTCCAATGTTGTGGATGTGTTGTTCTTGCTCCCTGCTTTAAAGTGAACTCACACCCTAGATAACACCCCCTCCCTTTCATTCACTTGGAGGCATCATCCCAGCAATTCATTAACTGCATTATAGAAAACCAGAGAATACAGTAAAGCAAAATAAAAAAATTACATCGCCACTTTTCAGAGATTACTACTGTTAAACATCTTTCTAGAATTTTTTTTTTTTTTTTTGAGATGGAAAAATCACCCAGGCTGGAGTGTAATGGCACAATCTCGACTCACTGCAACCTCTGCCTCCCGAGTTCATGTTTGTATTTTTAGTAGAGACAGGGTTTCACCATGTTGCCCAGGCTG
>NW_012107585.1:6153575-6163242 GCF_000951045.1 Mandrillus leucophaeus
GAGACAGGGTCTTGCTCTGTCGCCCAGGCTGGAGTGCAGTCATACGATCTTGGCTCACTGCAGCCTCTGCTTCCTGGGCTCAAGCAATACTTAGCCTCCTGAGTAGCTGGGACCACCAGCACACGCCACCACACCCGGCAAATTTTTGTATTTTTTGTAGAGATGAGGTCTTGCTATGTGGCCCAGGCTAATCTCAAGCAATAATCTTACCCTGGTCTCCCGAAGTGCTGGGATGACAGGCATGAGCCACCATGCCCAGCCTATGGTCCTTTTTTTAATGACTTGCTGAAAGTGGAGTCATCTGGAATTTTCTGGTGCTTCCCTATTGGGGTGGTTGGCTTTTCCTCTATCCCATATATTTCCCATAAATTAGATGTTATCATCTGAGCTCTTGATCACTTCCAGCAGGGCTTTCATCCCTGCTACTCCACTGACACTGCTCCTGGGGGCTTGCCAAGCATCCCCTCATTGCTAGCCATAGTAATCGACTTCTGTTCTCCTCTTACCCGACCTTTGGGCAGCAACCTGCCCAGCTGATGGCTCCCTCCTCCTCCCTTGGTTCTCAGGACAATGTGCTCTCCTGTTCCTCCCCTCTCACTGGCCACTCCTTTTCAGGCTTCTCTGTAGCTCCTCCTCAATTCCCAGAATTCCATGGTCCTTTCCTCAGATCTTTTCTTCTCTCAGTGATCTCGTCCAATCTCAAGGCTCTTGAGACTATATGTCATCAACTCACACATTTTTATTTCCAGCCTGAATCTCTTCTTGGAGCTCAAGACTCATACATCCTATGGCCTAAGAGACATATATACTTGGCTGTCTAATTGGCTTTTCAAATCTAACATGTCCAAACTCAGCTCTTAACAGTGTAGTCTTCCGTCTCCAAGCATTTACTCTTTGCTTCCAATTGTGCAGATGGAAATCTGTGATGTTGTTTTTGACCTCTCTTCCTTTTACACCCTGCCTGGCATAAGCCGCCAGCCTCTCCTGGCGTGCATTGCTGCAATGACCTCCTGCCTGGCCTCTCTGCCTCCAACTTAACCCCTGACAAGTGTCTTCATCACAGGGCAGACAGAAGCAGCTTCTTAAACCGTAAGACAGGTTTTGTGGGTCCCCTGGCTCAAAACTCTTAACTTCCCACAGAGTAGAAGCCACAGCCTTCACACTGGCTGACAAGGTCCTGCTGTGACTGTGACCCTTCAGGTCACCTCCTGCTACTTCCTGTGCCAGCCACAGCAGCCTCCTCACTCTGCCCCCCATGCCGCCGCTTCAGTGCTCTGCATTTACTGTGCCCTCTGCCTGGAACAATCTCCTCCCAGAACCCAGCTGGCTCCCCTCCTCATCTTTCCCAGTTCTTCACTCAAGTACTAGCTTCTCAATGACAGGTGGACTTTCTTACAATTATATTTAAGATTATTACACTTCCTGCCCTTGCCTTATTTTTCTTTTCATCTCTCAACATGTGATATACAAAATTTCTTTCTTTTTTTTTTTTTTTTAAAACATTCTCACTCCCCTCAACTCCAGTGAAGGTTCCCCGAGAGCATGGCTCACTGCTCACCCCTGTAGTCTAGGCCGGGGCCTGGCAGGTGCAGGGTCTCTCCCTTCCTTCAGCTCTCTTCCTCCACTGTTCTGCAAACACAGGTTTGATGAGGACACAGAGCTGTTGACGAATTCTTCATGGGGTCTTGTGGTGGGATGACTGTCAAACTCTCTGGCCAGGGAGGACACTCTCCACCGTATAGCCCAAGCCCTCAACAGGCATTCCTGTGGCTCTGTTTTCTAGCCAGTTCAACACAATTCCCCCCTCTCCACACATACTGTGTTTTTTCACACTCTAGACAGAAGGTCCTGCCCTGGCTCCTTCATCTGGAAAATCCATCCTCATTCTTAAAGAGCCACGTCAGGAGCCCTTTCTCAGTCTTTCCTGATCCAACCAGTCAGTTGCTGCTGCTTTTTTGTTTTATTTTGAGATGGAGCTTTGCTCTTATTGCCCAGGTGCAGTACAATGGCGCAATCTCAGCTTACTGCAGCTTCCACCTCCTGGGATCAAGTGATTCTCCTGCCTCAGCTGGGATTACAGGCGTATGCCACCACGCCCAGCTAATTTTTGCATTTTTAGTAGAGATGGGGTTTTACCATGTTGGTCAGGCTGGTCTGAAACTCCTGACCTCAGGTGATCCACCTGCCCCGGCCTCCCAAAGTGCTGGAATTACAGGCATGAGCCACCATACCCGGCCCAGTTGCTTCTTCTAGGTGATGTGCCATAGAACGTTGAATGTGTCTCAACTCACTCGTCCATTCTATGACTGTGTGAATATTTATACACTGGTGAGTTTATTTCCTGTGCTAACTGACCACATGCTCCTCGGAAACAGAAACCATGTCTGATTCTTTCTGTGGATTCCTAGCACTTGACAGAGTAGACATTCAATAAATACTTGCTGAATGAATGCAAAACTGCTCTATTAACTTCAAATTTCCGCTTATTCTAAGGAAAGTAAAAAGCCACACGAGCAGATATATTTCATTTTCATAGAACTGGTGGTAAACTGTCAATATATGTAATCAAGTGGGTAAATACAGCAGCTTGGCAGACTCTGGACACATCAACTAAATTACTATATCATGGGTTCCTACTGTGTGGACGGTGCTATCTCAACACAGAGGAGAAAAAGCTGCTTCATCCCTACAACTCAGAATCTGAGTTGGAATCACAGTAGTCAACCCAGGAAGAGCAAACTATGTATCTTCATCTCCACTGTCATCACTGTTATCAAGCCCTCACTGAGCTACAGGGTGAGCTGCAGTGTGAGCTCTGGAGAGAAGGGGTCAAGACCTAATTCCTGACTTTATAATCATATAGGATGTTTATTATACTAGGGTCTCCTTTAATTTTTAAATACATTCATAAAACACAACCCGGTAAAATGTATACAAATGCATGTCATTTGAAATGAACCCAATGAAATGTATTAGTCAGTGAGGCTTGACAAAGCTCAGAGCATTCAGAGCTGCAAAGGGATGACTGAAGCATGATGTTTAGGGCACTGAGAGACGTACCCAGAGCCCCTGCTCTAATCAACTCACACGCATATCTGAAAGGACAGGCCCTCCCATGGTCATCATCTTCAGGAAACAAAGATTTGGTTGTGTCATGAGTCAATCAACAGGACATTTTCAGGGAGCAGCTCAGAAGGCTGGAGGAACAACAGCAGTCAGCAGTAGGTGGGAAGCGCATCGGGCCAGAGCATAGGTGAAACACAGGTTTGTGTATAGATACTGGCTAGGGTGATCTGTTCATGGACTTACAGGTGAATACATGGAATGCAAGGCATCAAGGGCACGAAGAAAGTAACAGAAGGCCTAGGATGGACAGATGAGAGACAGGAGTCTGTGGGGAGTGAGGGTCAGAGGACTGAATGATGCAGCTCACCAGTAACCAAAGGAGGGGCGGGCAAACAGACTGGACAGAGAAGCAAGAGGCCAGGCTCCTCGGGGTAAGTTTATTTGCCTCTGTGACACATGCAGACGACCCGTCCCTTCCTGACCTTTTCTTTTTTCTTTTTTTGGAGATGGAGTCTTGCTCTGTCGCCCAGGCTGGACTGCAGTGGCACAATCTTGGCTCACTGCAACCTGTGCCTCCCAGGTTCAAGCAATTCTGTCTCAGCCTCCCAAGTAGCTGGGAATACTGGGGCCCGCCACCACGCCCAACAAATTTTTGTATTTTTAGTAGAGATGGGGTTTCATCATATTGGTCAGGCTGGTCTTGAACTACTGACTTCAGGTGATCCGCCTGCCTCAGCCTCCCAAAGTGCTGGGATTATAGGCATGGACCACCGCATCTGGCCCATCCTGGCCTTTTCTACTCAATTTACCATAGAATCACTCCATCCTAACAGCGCAGGAGCCACTTGCTGCTTTGTCATTGAACTCATGCTAATCCTCCTCTACCTGGGTCTAAACTAAATATGGAACAGACTGCTCAGTGAGACTGCCCAGTGACTGGGTTTTCCATGACTCTAGATAGTGTCATTCTATCCTAACCTTCCAAATAAGAAAGTCTGGGTTCATCTTCAACACATCACAGTCTCTCATCATGCACATGAAATCTGCAGCCATTCTGGCCATTCTGAGGTGTTACCCTTTACTGTTACTGCAGACCTTGCTCACAACTCCGCCTACTTCCTACTTTGCTGTGTCTCCTTACCCTCCCTCCCTCTTACTCTTTCCCATGTACTGTTCACTGCCACTGTCAAACATCTGTTCACATAATTTCCTGCCTTCAGGTCACCAGGTTCCCTTCTCTGTGACGAATCAAGTCTAATTATAAAGTGCATAAACTCAGGAGGCACAACCTCCACAGAACGGAGCTGAGCACCACGCTGGCTCTGCCTTGGCGTCTGTCTGAATGGGTTCCTCCTATTCCTCAGCCTATCCCTTCTCTCCATCTGTGTTAAGTTGAACACCCTCTTTCTAATTAGACCATCTAGGTCCTCCTCACTCTAGTCTAAGTTCCGTATATGAAGACGCAGAAGGCATCCCTTTGTCTCAGAGAAAGAAGGCTCTTAGAGGTATGTGGAATTAATACCACTCTGACCAGCGAATACTGCCACAAGCGATGTCATATTCCCAGAACATGTTCTCAATCAGTCATCTAGTTTGCCTGCCTTTCATCCTGTCATTCAAGTAACCCTTAAAAAATCTTACCTTCTCCTCAGAGCTTTTCAAGGTTAAAGTGAAGGGAGGTGCTCTCTTTCCCTTGTGGCTTTAGACACTCCTGAGACTCTCTTATAGGTTCACCAACATGCTTAACTTTTGGTTAAATGCATATTAACCGAAAGTGTTGGGGGAAGTAAATGATTAATTTTAGCCATTTAGCCACAGTTATTTTCAATTTATCACTGATATCTCTGTATCACACCGTCTTCTACAACCAGTGGGCCAGGGACAAAGACAGTGAGACCAAACGGAGCTCAAATGTTCTCTACGAGGATGACATAACCTGCAAGGTTTCTAAGCAGTGCTCCCATTCTCGATACAGGCTCTCTAGATATCTATGCCCTGTGTGGACTCAGCGCACCAAGAGTGTACCATTTTATTTATTTATTTATTTATTTGGAGACAGAGTCTCTGTTGCCCAGGCTGGAGTGCAGGGGGTGCTCACTGCAACCCCTGCCTTCCAGGTTCAAGTGATTCTCCTGCCTCAGCCTCCCGAGTAGCTGGGACTACAGGCGCATGCCACCGTGCCCTGGTTAATTTTTGTATTTTTACTACAGATGGGGTTGCACCGTGTTGGCCAGGCTGGTCTCCAACTCCTGACCTCAGGTGATCTGCCTGCCTCAGCCTCCCAAAGAGCTGGGATTGCAGGCGTGAGCCACCGCCTGTGTAGCATTTTAAAACAAAATATCAATTGTTAGATTTCTGGCCCTAAACATGTTCTAATCATAGGTTAGCAGCAACTGCTATAAAACGAGGGGACTGAATCAGACATCTGTCAAGACTCTGTTAGTCCCTGACCTAGGCAGCGGATAGACTGTAATTCAGGTTCTATGATCCTTGATCACTAGGGGTGCGTGCTCAATATTCATCAGCTTTTAGCTCACATGCCATCACCCATAGGTCGAACTCTTTCAAGTCTTCCCAAATCTGAAAGGTTAATTTGCCAGATGAAACTGAGAGTAGACAAAACAGCCCTGGACTTAAGTTCGGGAAAATCCTGAAGTCCATTCTTAATGTTAATACTTCCTAGTGTAGCCCTGAAAATAATTTATCATCCTGTTTTCACTCTAAATTAACTTCAAAGAACAGACTTTAATTAAGAAACACTAATTTTAAAAAACCTAGCCACCTAATATCATATCACTGCTTACAAGATGATTTCAGATTCTGCAGAAGTCTGAAAGATAATATTCATGGCAGAGAGCAACACATTTCAGTGTATTACACAGTACAGCTAGAAAGCTAGATTACTGTGACAGCAGAAAACAAGTCAAACACAAGAAACAAATGAAAAGCTCAAAGGCTCTCTTTGAGAAAAAATTCCATCCTTGGTCACAAGGGCGGTTCAACCAGTGCAAACTGGGAGGAAGAAGAGATCCGTGGATAATACTGGGAAACTGCAGTAATGATAGAAAACATGGTAAAATTCTAATTAGGGTTTAGGGGAGCCTCACTGAACACTCAGCAAAACGTTTCAACTATGAAGTGAATTTTCCAATGGAAATGTACTTCTGATAGTGGCCACTGGGAACAAAAAGTTTGTCCTTTATGGCCAATTTTCTATCAACTGTACAGTCTAGAGGAAGAGACTCGCATAGTAAAACAGACCCTTTACTATGTCTTACAGAGGTGCTCACCCCATTCCTCCCTTAGCGAGTCTGATAAACCCGTCCCAGACCTGTCTGCAGAAGAACAATGAAGAAAATTCTCCCGACTTGCTCTAAAGTGTGTGTTTCCAATGGCTGTGAAAAGAATGTCACTTTCCACCAAGCTAAACTTTTTTTTTGGTAACATACTATTAGTAAACAGGCATTTTTTCCTGTTCTCTGCAATGCTAAGGTAGGCCAGAGCTGAGGGTAGAAAGACCACACTGCTTATTGTTTGAGAGACAGCTCATCTTTTTTGGGTCAGCAGCTTAGTAAGCACTTTAAACCCTCAGCAAAACATGTAAATAGTATCATGTGTGTCTGGACACAAGAATAAAGAGATTCAAGAAAGGAGAGCCATCAAAAAGTTAGCAGTGGGATTACCGAGAAACTCAGACCACATGGCAGACTGAGACTTCAAGGCAGTTAAAATATCATTTGTCATAATATGGGCTTTGCGTCTGCTAGCATTGAGACTAATCATCCTGCTTAGGTGATTACTGTTTTACATTACTTTAAACCAGCAGCATCTGGTGCTTTCAGCGTCTCATTCCACATTTGTTTAGGTGGATTTAAGTGCATCGTTACGGGGGTGGTCTCTCAATCTGTCATTTAAAGACACCATCATAAAACAGTTCCTCTTGGGAATATGTGGTTCACAGTCATCCAAACAGCCAACTTACATGCACTGAAAAAATGTGGTTTAGATTCTAACCAACTAACCGGAATTTCTAAATAGTTACTGTTCAGACGTAACAGTAAGAGAGACATCTGCCTGTTTCCTCATCAGGAAGCCACTGGACTAGGTAAGTTTTAAGGGATATAATCATAAAAGATATGAGATTGATTTGGACTAAAATTTATTCTCTGTGCTCCAATAATTATCATGATCTAGATTCCTTAATATTGTATAATATATTTTTAAAAGATTAGGTTTTACTAAAGTTTTTCAGAATCCCCTTCATGCTCAGTTTATACATGAATCACTTCTTCCCTACTTTAAATTAACAAATCATTGTTTGCAGAATTCAACAAGTGCTACTCTCAGGAAAAGTCTAATGCTCACAGCTGTCACTTTATCACTCTTAATAATAACTAGTCCTTATAGAATCAGCACTTAGCCAGCCTTTTACCATAAGCTTGGCAAGCAACTTGTTGTATTACTTTGAATGTAATTTCATCAACTTCCAGAAGCACTGAAGTATCGTAACATAAATCACAAGCTACTGAAACCACTAATTAATACTTGATTTGGGAAATCAGGTTTGATAGCCACTTAAAAATTGTAGCCACTGCACTTCAGACTGCTTATATGCATAGTGGGTTCTCTAGTACTGAAGCAAACAATCACAGCACATGTTTATATAAGGGAATACAAGATGCTAAACAAACGACCAAACCTGTCAAAATCTGTAAAAGTGAATTACTACACAGACGGGCATGGATGATTTTGACTTTGCCTTCCCTGTGTCATCAAAGTGTCTGTATAGTCTAGAGGGTAACTTGGTCTGCAAACTCAAGGAACTGTTTTAATAGCTTGGTATATGGTAGACACTCAAAAAAAAAGCACTGAATAACTACTATGAAAATAGATTTACATATTTATAAAAAACAAAAATATATTTAACATTTTATTTCTAAAATGACTGAACAGTAATTTTTTTTTTTTTTTTAGATGGAATCTTACTCCGTCGCCCAGGCTGGAGTGCAGTGGTGTGATCTCGGCTGACTGCAACCTCCACCTCCTGGGTTGAAGCGATTCTCCTGTCTCACTGTTCCGAGTAGCTGGGATTACAGGTGCACAATACCACGCCCGGCTAATTTTTGAACTTTTAGTAGAGACGGGGTTTCACCATGTTGGCCAGGCTGGTCTCGAACTCCTGACCTCAGGTGATGTGCCCACCTTGGCCTCCCAAAGTGCTGGGATTACAGGCATGAGCCACCGCATCCGGCCTGAACAGTAACATTGCTAGTTTCTCTTTAGATGTAGCAGTTCTACGAAAGTTCCCACGTGTTGACAGAGTCACCACCATGCTCAGCATAGAGAATGGTCACATCATCCACCAAAACCCATGTTTTTTCTTTATAGTCACCCCACTCCTCCACACAAACCCTGCCAACCACTGAGCTGTTCTCCATCACTATAATCTTGTCTTTTTGAACAAATGTATTTTAAAATTGTAAGTATAACTTATATTTGTATGTTTTACAATTTGCAATACCATTGCTAGTTTGTTTCCACAGAATACTGTTTCTTATGGCATTTTACTAACTTGACACACAGACATTTCAAATCATTGTACTGGTCAAAGTCACTTATGAGGAAAAAAATTCCTAGGTGCAGAAGGACAAGTTTTTTGTTTTCCTTAAAGTTTAAAATTTCTTTCTTATTAAGATGATTCTGATTCTGGATCCAGAAAAAAAAAAAGTTGACAATCCTTTTTGTCAAATTCTAGCCAAATTGACCATTAACAGAACATCCTTGGTTTTGAGTTAATTCATATATTTGATGCAAATATCTTCTAAAAAAAAATCCAAACAATTACTTGAGCCCAGGAGCTTGAGGTCACAGTGAGTTAGGATCATGTCACCATATTGCAGCCTGGACAAAAGAGCAAGAACCTTTCTCTAAAACAAATTAAAAATAAAAACCCCAAACAATGGACCAAATACTATGCAGCAAACTTAACATCAGTCATACCAAGTATATATAGCCTATAAGATCAGTACTTAGAAACTGTTTGACTAACTTAGCTACTCCGAACTTGAGGCAGTGACAGTAAGCATCACTCTGGGTGGCTCTGGGCTCAGACAATGATGAACATCAACCCCATTATCTCTGAGCCAGCACAGCCCCAGAGCTGCAGGGAAACACTGCCTAGTGGAGTGCAGAGGAGCCTCCCAGACCTAGCACTGGTTCCGAAGAGCTTTGTCTCCAAAGTCTGGAGTAGCTTTATGGTTATTTGGAGTAGGTAACAGGAATAGATGCGATCCATACCTGTACCCCAGATTTTCAAATTCTTCCCTTAAAAAGTCTTCAGAATTACGAGTAGTATAAAATTGACTGTCTTTATATTTTAACCTTCTTCCCTTTGGAACCAACAAAAGAAAGGAAAAGGGGACAGTTTACAATCCCTTTTAAAGGATTTTACTTTGTGGGGCAGAGCAGTTAGATAAAAATTTTCTGAGATTATGAAAGTGAACTGTGGAAATGTAAGGAATGTATATAAAGGAAGTGGAGGCTGGGTGCAGTGGGCTCATGCCTGTAATCCCAGCACCTTGGAAGGCTGAGGCAGGTGGAT
>NW_012107585.1:6164417-6165150 GCF_000951045.1 Mandrillus leucophaeus
AAAAAATTAGCTGGGCGTGGTGGCATGTGCCTGCAATCCCAGCTACTTGGGAGGCTGAGGCAGGAGAATCGCTTGAATCCAGGAGACGAAGGTTGCAGCGAGCCAAGATCACACCATTGCACTCCAGCTTGGGCAACAAAGCGAAACTCCCTGCCCAAAAAAAAGGTTTTAAGGGAAAGACTAGGAAAATTATGGGTGATTTTCAGAAACAGCCTCCAAGATGCTTTGGTGGTAAGTATGAATTCTACATAACGGGTCTGTGGCTGGGATGAGTCACTTCTCTGAACCTTTGTTTACTCTTTTGAAGTGGGAACAAACAGCAGTACCGACTTCAAAGAGTTGTTCTGAGAATTAAAAGAGATAATCCATGTAAAACACCTAGCAGACTGTCTAATCCATAAAAGGCACTTAATTCATCCGAGGTCTTACTGTCATTATTATTTCATCCTTATCATCAACGAAGAGAAATTCTCATATGCTACAGGTTGGAGCATAACTACTACAGCCTATCTGAAACGCAGTATAATAATTAGGTATAGATTTTTTAAATGCAAGAATTCTGTTCCAGGAATTTCATGTCTAGGTATTCATCCTTAATACTCTGGAGTTAATAAAAAGGATATGATATACTTTTATGTAATGATATAAATACATATCTATATCATTACATAAAAGTATGATGTATATATCATGTACATAATGCAGATTATTATATATAGTATATGTAATATAA
>NW_012107585.1:6166353-6167082 GCF_000951045.1 Mandrillus leucophaeus
GTCTCTTCATTATATTAAGGCTACAAATAAAATATGTAACCAGGATAAACATAGCAAGACACAAAGGGTTGCAATGATCAACAAAATTTCTCTTAGGTATTTAAATTTGCCTGTCCCCAAAAGAGCTATTTAGGGTTTTTGATTAACTATATCTATAAAACAAAATTGCTTCTCAGGGACTAGGTAGATGAGTGAAGTAATTCACTTAGGAATAGGGCAGTTCAATTTAGGAAAAGTCAACTATGTGCCATGACAAACACAAATTATCTTGGAAGCAGTCTGTCCTGACTCTAGTCAAATCCATCCAGTTTGGCCCATGGATCACTTTGGGAAGTGTATCCATTAGACAAAACTCTATGAAATCTCTAACTACATTTTACCTAAATAGTTTTTAAATGTAAGTGCTCTACAGTAGTTCAAAGAACTGCTAGAGGAAGATACAGATTTTCAGTGCCTTTCACTACATAAAATAATGGTTTCTCAAATAAATAACTGTTTATCATAGCAACAAAGCATTGTACAGTCTACAGATCATACTGGTTCAAAGTATGATCAGAAAATTAAATGACTAGCTACAATAAAGCCTGCAGTGGTGAGGTATCTAAGAGATGCATTTGTTTATAATAAAGCTAAATTTTAAAAGTTCAGTCTGCAATTAAATGCAAAATTGAATACAAAGGACCTTTCTGGAATATTAGAATGCACAGATTTTTTTTTTTTTTTTTTTTT
>NW_012107585.1:6168132-6172205 GCF_000951045.1 Mandrillus leucophaeus
CCCAGGCTGGAGTGCAGTGGTGCGATCTTGGCTCTGCCTCCTGGGTTCATGCCATTCTCCTGCCTCAGCCTCCCAAGGAGCTGAGACTACAGGCACCCGCCACCACGCCTGGCTAATTTTTTGTATTTTTAGTAGAGACGGGGTCTCATCATGTTAACCAGGATGGTCTCGATCTCCTGACCTCATGATCCACCTGCCTCAGCCTCCCAAAGTGCTGGGAATACTGGCATGAGCCACTGGGCCCGGCCCTTACTGTTACTTTTTAAAGAGACAGGGTCTCACTCTGTTGCTGAGCCCGGAGTGCAGTAGCATGATCATAGCTCACTGTAATCTTGAACTCCTGGGCTCAAGGGATCCTCCCACCTCAGCCTCCCAAGTAGCTGGGACTATAGGTGCACCATGCCCAGAAGATTTTTATTTTTGTAGAAATGGGATCCTGCTATGTTGTCCAGACTGGTCTTGGTCTCAAGTGATACTCCTGCCTCAGACTCCCAATGTGCTGGGATTACAGGCATTAGCCACTGGGCCAAGCCTCCATTTATATAAGAAAGCACAGTCTGCACATTGTACATTAATATTCAAAGAGGCATCATTCATAATAGCCTAAAAAGTGGAAATAATCAGTAAATGAATAAATAAAATTAGTGTATCCATATAATGGAACAGTATTCAGCCATAAAAAGTGCTGATACAGGTTACAGCATAGATGAACCTTGAAAACATGCTACGTGAAACAAGTCAGACACAAAAGGCCACATAATGTATGATTCCATTTATGGAAAATGTCCAGAATGGAGAAATCCATAGAAACAAAGTAGAGACTAGTGGATACCTGGGGTTGGGGTGGGGTGGTGGGTAAGGGGAACGACTGCTCATTGGTTTTGGCGGGGGTGGGTGTGAAAATGCTCTAAAAGTTGATTGTAGTGACAGCTGTACATCTCTGTGAATATCCTCAAGTATCTATAAAACTCTATAAAGGAAAATTACAATTTGTCGCACATTAGTCACTTACCATCCATGAGAAGCCAATGGCCAGTGAGAACCCAGATGAGGACGAGCATGACAGACAGAGAGAATGACAGCAACTCAGCAGCAGTGAAACGTCCACAGCAACCAAAGGAAATCCTGGAAAACACACAACGCTTATTGGACAGTGGGCACACTTTATTCAATAACCAAACTCTCCTTTGGTATTTCATGATCAGAGTTCACGATGGCTGGATTAGAATAGCAGACAATACCAAGATAGCTTGAAATCCAAAATACTCAATCCTTTTTTTGAGAAACCTATGGAAAACTCACAGGAATATACTTCTGCACCATCTGAAAATGTCTTTTTGGGACCAATTATCAACAGTGGCATTTAGAGTTTGAAGTGACAATATCGACCTCTGGAAAAGGTAGTAAGTATGGAGGAAATTATATTCTCATGAGGAAAACAAAATGAAGAAATGCCAACAATTCAACGCATTTACCAAAGATGGTATTACTCTATTTAGAAGATGGTAAATCTTTTTGTTATCACTAATTCCTGGGAACATCAGCTGCCACCAGTGACTGGTTTCCTAAGTGCGTTCAGCATCTCCATTAGCACAGAATTTTGTTTCTGTGCAGCAATGAGTTTGAGTTAAAGTGTGAATACTAGGATTAAATGCAAGTAGGTAGCATATCCAGGCCACCGAAGACCAAAGGCAAAGAAGAATGTTTGAGTTCAACCAGTATTCTCATATTTCATCAACTCACAGTAAAGGAATGAAAGCACTGTTTCAAAAGAAAACTGCTCATCTTTCAAAGATCTAAGTAGGAAGCACATTACAATGACTCAGACTTCCTAAGTTTTGTTTGTATTTCCTCTGACATGAGAAGGTACAAAAGGAAGTACTAGCTTGTGGTTTTAAAGATCAAATGTCTCACTTCCCGGTCTTCTGGCATTTCTGTGCTCCAGCCAATACCAGAAATTGAGACTCCTAATAATGCTATCAAAAAAGACAGAAAAATATATACAAGTTTATAATTTAAGAGGAAAGTCCCAATTCCTTACTTGTTCTGAGGTGAGCAGGGTCTTGTTAAATACTGGCACATCGGGAGGAGAAGAAAAGCAAAAGCTATCGTTGCAAGAACTAGAGAAAGAAAAGGGATAATTTTTTTAAACAACTAGAAGAAAAATGGCATGACTTACAGAAATTTCATTCCCCAAAACACTAGACAAGTGGATACAGTTAATTGACTAGAGAAGAAAAATATCTTCCTTTAATACTGAACAAAAAACCTCTTCAATAAAAAAAGTACCTGATTTGAAGTAGGGGAAAGCATAGGTAAGTTTTCTAAAAGATAAACAGCAGCAGGCCATGGGATGACCTCCTAACAAGTCTTGTAGCATTTTGCTGATGATTTTTTTTTTTTTTTAACATTTCCATCAATGCTTAGCTTGAAAACACATCAAAGAGCTGACAGTCCAATCACTTTGATTAGCTATCCAGGTTTCTACCTGCAAGAACGTGGGTAGAGGCTGACAATGACCTTTATGCCAAGCTCAACCGTCTGGTAAACTACTAGTAATCTAGAAAAGGCGCCACAGCCAAAGCAGAGCAATATCGCTCTGGTGTGATAAAATTCCTGCATTTTCACATCTCCAGCCTTTCTTTGAAATTGTGTGGGCAGGTCTCAACAGATGATGTGGATCAAGTGGTTCAAGGAGGAGTTGGGGAAGGGCGGCACGGTTGAGAGGTAAGAGATGAAGCCAAGATTTATGAAGAAAAACTTACATGACATGGTATATAAATCTTAATTTTTGAACAGTGATAAAGGTGAAAAATTTTCCTTTTAGTATGTTAAGACTAGACAGAGAAACTCATATTTACCTGCCGTACATATTGTAAAAACTACTTGAACTGAGTCAAAGAAGAAGAACATTACTAAAAGAGAGACAGATGCTCCAATCGGAAGGAACAGAGCCTGGGTAGAGTCAATTGTTTGGATGCCTGAAAGAGAAAAACAGACAGATTAATAACTTATTATGCAACAGGCACTGTGCCTATGTACTTCATATACATTAACTTGCAAAAATGCAGACAGTTCTAGGGATTATATGTAAAACATGGATTATCCAGGCCCTACCAGTCTTTCTTTCCTAATGAGATTATGAGCTCCTTGTTCTCTTCATGGTGCTTTCATTACAGTAGACGCTCAAGAATATTTGTTGAAGTGAACTACTACCTCCTGGTGTTAACCATCTGGATGACAGGATCCAAACCACCACCAAGAACAAAAAAGAGGTAGTAAAAACCCAGATTAGTCAATTTGAGTAAATCTGTGGTCTTGCACATAGGTTTGGTAAAAGAAGTGGTTTAAACCCATTGACTAAAAGGACTTCTCATCACCTGTGGGTTTAATGTACTCATTTTCACGCTTTCCAATTGTTGCTAATAGTTGAGAACTGACTTGGCTGATAGGGGGAGAGGAGGACAACAAGCCATAGCTGAAAACAGCAAATGAGAAAAATTTTATTTGGCCAGATGTGGTAGCTTAAGCCTGTAATCCCAGGATTTTGGGAGGCTGAAGTGGAAGGATGGCTTGGGACCAGGAGTTTAAGACCAGCCTGGGCAACACAGTGAGACCCCCGTACCTATCTATTCAATATTTACCGAAAAAAAAAAAAAATTTTTATGGGAACATTTTAAGGTACCAGAATAGGAGATGAATGGGGGAAAATAATCTCTTGGGCTAGAGTAGGATTTAGCAAAGGGGTTCTCAAATTCTTGGCTTCCCATTAGTTTTTAAAAAATCACAGGCCGGGCGCGATGGCTCATGCCTGTAATCCTAGTACTTTGGGAGGCCCGAGGCAGGCAGATCACGGGGTCAGGAGATTAAGACCATCCTGTGAATGGTGAAACCCTGTCTCTACTAAAAATACAAAAAATTAGCTGGGCGTGGTGGTGGGTGCCTGTAGTCTCAGCTACTTGGGAGGCTGAGGTGGGAGAATGGCGTGAACCTGGGAGGCGGAGCTTGCAGTGAGCCGAGATCGCGCCACTGCACTCCAGCCTGGATGACAGAGCGAGACTCCGTCTCCAGGG
>NW_012107585.1:6173350-6175823 GCF_000951045.1 Mandrillus leucophaeus
TTTTTTTTTTTTTTTTTTTTAAACCACAGATTTTTGAACCAGGAGGCAATGTCACAGGGCAAGCAAAGTGCCTTTAGTTCCTGACAATATGCTACCTAAAACAACGTCCATGACTTCAGTACGGCATCTCCTAAAGTTCTGGAGATAAAGGTCTTGAAGGGGAAGGAGGAAATTAATTAGAAATTTTAGCCAAACTCCAGTGACCTAAAAACAAAGCAAAATTGAGCAAAGCAAAAACAGAGTAGCCACAATTGGGAGGACATACGCAAGTGCAGTTGCATTATCTTTAAGACAAAAATCAACATAGGAAATAGGCTTGGTAATGGAATTAAAAATTTTGTACAGCAACATTATTTTTAACATTCAATGAACATGGCTATAGGCTAAATGCATGTCTGGTATGGAATAGACACTGAGCAATAAACCAGTAACTGTTAAGAAAATTACTGATTTTGCACCTCCCTGTAAGAAGGATGCTTTTGACTATTTGCTGAACACTTATTATATATATAGTAAGCAACAGGAGGGATTAAAAGAAAGTCATTTCCAGATCTCATGAAGTTTACAATCTAAGCAGCGAGATTAAAATGTGTATCTCTACTAAAGATGAGAATCCCAACTATAAATCTCCATCAATCTCTATAACTCAAATAAATTATAACTGCAGTTTAGTAAAAGACTTGAAGATGTCAGATAATTGGGCAGGGGTGTTCATGGCTTCTTTTTAAAATTACACTTAATACTACTTAAATGATGTGCCACGGGAAAATAAGTTTCTATATTGGCTTCTTGGGGGCAGATACAGAAGTCAGAATAAGGTCAGGGGAAAACAGAGGACCTGGAGGGAACTCCTGCCCTCCACCCTCATTCCTGTCACTTTCTTTCTAACCTTTTTTATTGTGAAGCATCACACACAGAAAAGCACAAAAATGTAGAGTTCAGTGAATTATTACATATTTAATACAATTCAAGTCAAGAAACAAACCAACCCTAGAAATCTTCCTTTGTGTCCCTCTCAATCACTACTCTCTCTCTCTCTCTCTCTCTCTCTCTCATTCTCCTGAAGGGAACTGCTATCCTGAATTATGACACATGTTTTCCACCCAAGCATGCAATTCCTTAAATACTATTTTGCTTGTTTCCTAAATTTTACATACACTGAGTTATGTAGTTAATTTTTTGAGTCTGGCTTCTTTCACTCAATGTTATTTGTGACAATCATCCATGCTGTTTTATATAGCTATAGAAGTTCACTTGTTTTCACTGTATGAATATAGTAAAATTTATTTATCCATTCTATGGCTGACATTTGGATTGTTTCCAATTTTTTGGTTATTACAAATAATGCTGCTCTAGGCACTCTTGCACATGACTTGACGCACATGTGATTGTATTTGTTGCATATATAACTAGGAGTGACACTGCGGGTTCCAAGAGTGTTTACATTGTCACCTTTAGTAGGTAACATCAAACTGCCTTCCAAAGTGACCATACTAACACATGCTCTCCAATAATGCGAGAGGGTTCTTTGTTGTTGCTGTGCATCCTCATCGACACTGGGAATAGTCAAGGTTTTTAATTTTAGCTATTCTGGTGGTGGGCACGTAGTGCTCTTTCATTACTGTCTTCACTTTTTCACTTTTACTTTTCTGCTTTCTAATGAGTTGAGTGCCATAGTTCCTGGCAGGCCTGATCAACTCTTTGTCTTACTTCCATGTGTTTCGAGTTGCCCAGATAGGTGGAACATTATTATAATCCGAAGTAATAATTACCCAGTCTTTCGGTCAAATAACCTAGGGCACCCTGCAGGGAGAAACATTCAATTACAAAGAGATTTCTCCATTTTTAAGTTCTGATTTTTTGGGGCATGAGTCACATGGCCCATCTAACCCTCTGTCGAGTCTCACTTAATGCTTCTCCTTCTTCTAGCTCCTATTATAATTAAGGACAGTAGAATCATTTCTGACATATTCAAAGCATGTAATCATAGAGTAAACCTTCACCCCTATACCCCACCAAGGATGCTGGCTACACCTACAACTTTTCCTACTCTCCTGTCTCTACAAATTCCTTGTTTCTTATTATTTTGGGAGTTGGCAGCTACAGTCTTTTAAAAACATCTATCTGATTACTGTCTCCTTCTATCAGTCTGAAACACTCTTGACAAAAATCTTAACAGTAAATTTATACTTTCTTAAAACCTTCTCCCCAATTGTTCTACACTGTTAATCATTCAGGACTTCCATCCCCTTAGCAACTACAAACTCTCTGTTTCTCTGTCCATCTTTCTATTATTTATTTGATGCTTGATAAATGCAGCCTGTTTTCCATGCCATCCTTTCGATCTGTAATAATATTATATTCCATAATCAAGTACTGGTCGGCCATCTTTGTAATGGCTTCTTCATTATGTTCTTCTTTGAGGAAGTGAATTTTGCATTCTATGGTAATCTGTCCTTATCCCATTGGTATC